>NC_044246.1:58056030-58359060 GCF_003957555.1 Calypte anna | reverse complement strand
TTGCAAGACTTTTTTTTCTATTATAAGGGGCAAATATACCATAGGCCATACAGCCTCTAATGCATCTTATTAAGACTATAGGTGAAAGAAGAAACATTTCAAATGTGGTACAACACTCATCTTTTGAACTGCTGCCATAATTTTTAAAAAACTTCTTTCCCAACTGAGACAGTATGCATGCACATGCTCAACTTTAAAAATGGCAGTAACACTTCTGAATTCATTGAGAATATTCAGTAACTTAATACTAGTTATATATTTAAAGGATATGCTTCTCTCATATGGTTAGTCCCTTTTTCAACTCAGTCTTTTTTTTACCTCTTCATAAAAAGAAACTCTTCAGGATGCTGCTGCTATTCTAGTTATAGGGGTATTTCCACTGTATTTTAAATAAGTTAGTATTTTCTGCCTACCTGATCTCCATATAGGTTTTCAATTACATACAGTGTTCTTAAGCTCCCAATCCATTACCATAGTTCATTATTAAGCATCTAGTGCAAAACCATTGCAATGATCACTTTGTAACAGCTTCTTTTGGAATGCTACTGAGTTTTGCCTAAATCTCTTGGCTCTACTTTGGCTCAGGTAAATCTCAGCTGTATGTGAGAATCAAGGGAAGAAATAAATTAATGGTGAGAAGACTCAGTTATCTCTTATTTCCTTTAAAGCCACACAGAATTTCACCATGTACTGTGGGAGATTTTTAAGCATCAGACTCCATATACTGAAATTTCCAAAGCAGGCAACTGAAAAATTACACAACCTCACTGTTTCCAATTACTTACGGACTTCTGTTTATTCCTTTACCACAAGCATTTTTGCTTAGTTAGTGGTACAAATTGTTAATCATAAAAATGTGCTATCTCACATGTGTTAAGAATGAAAAAGCAATTGGCTCCTTGCCCTCCAGAGCTCAAGCAATCCTCACTCCTCCTCCATTTCCAGAACCTTTTTCCAAGTAGTCTGACTGAGAGCAACCAAAAGATCACTGCCAACCCAGAGAACACCACTATCTGTCTTCACCATTTCCCAGTTGGTGAGGCTTTCAAGGAGTGATGCTGTGCACAGATCAGGCCATAATAAATAGCACATCCTACCATTCCTTTAGAAATTCATTTCACTACTCTTGATAGTGATGGTAGTAGCTTAAAAAAATCTCCTACTCTGTACCTTGAGTAAATTGTTGAGAATTCAAAGTAATTAGAGTTGGAAACAGAAAGTTCTGAGATAATTTGTAGAATGTAGTATCTCCAGTCTAGAGCAAAGACATAGCAATTTCCCCCAAATAAATACAAAATTATTCACATTTAATAAAGTAATGGCTATCATATAGATAACTAAGAGTAATTATTCTCATTAGTAAAAATTAAATTAAAAATTAAGGACATCTGGAATGAGTTGAATGTGATGTAAAGAATAAGAAAATTGTACTAAGACTTTAAAGTAATGAAAGAAACATTGCAGGAGGTCACTAGAAAAATTCTTGCAAGCTCACATAACTCTGCCTGCTTATGTTTCTTCTGTCATATTCTCCAAGCCTCTTAGGAACTCAGCTCCCTTGTCCCTCCTGGAAGTTACTAACTTGCATACTTGTTTTCTCTGCTGCTCCCTTTAAAGGCTGCCCTGCAAACATGCAACACATTTAATTTTTTTTACTTCATGTTTAACAACTGTACCCCACCACTCACAATCTTATCTTAAAAATACCACATCCCTGAAGCCTTCTAAAATTTGATCCTATATGATGGTGTCATTAACTTGGTTCTGACCCTGGGCAATGACCCAGCCTACTGTCTCTGAATGAGTCTTCAACTTCTAGGACAGAGGCAAAGGCATACTACCCATACATGACTACTGAACTATGATGATTTCACTCTTAAGTGTCTTTTAAAGATGAATGCTTTACACTTTCTAAAAATCAGTACCTGACAGTCTTTGAAACTAGTGTCTACATTTGGAGTACTTACTGTTTGCTAATCCCTTAGCAAATTTGGTAGTGTTTTTTCAGGTTTTTTTTCTCTTTTTTCTTTCTTTTTTTTTCCTTTTTTTTTTTTGATAATGTACTACACAAATAGACAAGATAAAATCTTTTCGGGTTTCTGTTTGGGAATGCTCTCTTAGTAAGCTGTCATACAATGGGGGTTAGCTGAAAGAATAGACAAATTTTCCAATAGTAATGAATCTGCCACTCTAGTAATTTATGAGCTATTATTTCAAACATCGGCTATCAGATAGAAGTGAGAGGAATAATAGAATACAAATTCTTCTTTACAATGCTCTGTTAATACAGAAAGGCAAAGTCGCCTGTACTCTAAGGAAGCTGTCAGCAGAATTGCAGGCTGGAGGTCCGAGTATCACTTCACAGTACTGGCCAGCAGGAGGTCATTGCTGGGGAATGAAGCTCGAGGAGAGAAGCAAAAGGAAAAGACAGGGAGGGTGGAGGGGGAGAATCAAGGATCTTTCTGCACCATTCTTTTTTTACAGCTTTTGTGTGTCTGAACTGATTTGTTGTGGGAGAGCTGCTGGAGGCAGTATATTTGGCACAGGACAGGGTAGCTCAAAGCCAAAAGGATGGTGCTATTGCCAGTTTAAACCATGGCTTTTCTTCTTATTTTTCTCTTTCCTCCTCCCTCCTTTTTCTTTGAAGGAAGGGAAAGAAAAAAGAGGAAGAAAGTAACTTGCAATGAAAACCAGAGCAGTGGGTTAATGACGGCCTTGCAGGCTTCAGTAGACTGGAAAGATACACGAGGCACTTCCTCTACCATCTGGCATGCAATTCTGCTGCTGCAGCTCTGAGTACATAACTTTGGAGTGAATAAGCAAACAAGTAAAACTTTTTAAGAGACACCAATTATGAAACACCAGCTATTAATCTGTCAGCTTACTCCCTTCCCTTTTCTCCCACCACAGTACTATTTCCTCAAGTCTTTTCCTGTTCTCGTGTCTACCTGTGAAAATACACACTGCCTTGTCAGGTTTTCAGATCCGACTCTGTTCTTCTTTTCATTGGCATTGCTTCTCAGGATGAATGAAGGCCAGAGCTATTACATTTATATTTCTCTTGTAATCACTTAAGCCTCTTTGACTCAGAGTTGGAGAGAAATGTATTGAGCAGCAGTAAAGCCATCCATCCCTGTTGAAAGACTTCCTTCAAGTCTGGCTGGAAGTGAGCATGCTAAAGAGGAGCTTTAGGGAAGCTGAGCTTGCCCAAGGACTGTTTAAAATGCAGTCACAAATGGCTGGGTACATTGCTGTGTAGGAGTATGTCATGTTTTAATTGTGATGGCTTTTATCATGCGCAATGGAAAGCACTGAGTTCACATCTTCAAGTTGGGTAAATCATCACAGCACAACTGAAGTCAGAGAAACAATTTGCAAAATCTAACAATTTTGCCTCTTAAAAGTCTCTGAGAGTGATACAAATACGTATCTTCCAGGCTTTCCTGTGAGCAGCTTTTATCTGGCTCCAATCTTATTAAAAAAAAAAAAAAAAGACAAAAGTCAATCAGTAACATAAAATCTTCAATGAATTACAGATAAGTAATCACTGAATCATAGTACAATTGTGAAGCATAAATTTAGAAGGAATAATATTTGTTAATTTACATTAATGTCAGGAAACATTTTTACACGATTTTTTTTTCGTTAACAACTGCTGATCCCTAAACTGTCCAGAAAATGGAGGAGGCGGGGAGACGGAGGAGGAAGGAAACTCCAGGCTATTGAATAGTGGAGGCAGAGTTGCTTTCATCTGACACTAATTTTCCAAGAAAAAAATACATGCTGTCTGTTAGGTTTAATACATAGCTTCTTGAAAC
This sequence comes from Calypte anna, assembly GCF_003957555.1. NCBI lineage: Eukaryota > Metazoa > Chordata > Aves > Apodiformes > Trochilidae > Calypte > Calypte anna. Next base: position 58,355,242 of record NC_044246.1, on the reverse strand, counting down.
ACTAAAACTGTAACAGCAGATCACAGTTCAAGTTTGATTTTTTGACTTGCCTCCTGCTTTGCACCTGTAGAACTGTAAGTGAAAACAGCTACAATAACGCTTCAACTCTGACTGTTTGATCTTATCCAGAAGGCAGGTACACATCCAAGTGACCCAACTACAGCTGGCACAAAACTTTTCACTTTAAAAGACATGAAAAGGCAGTGTAGATTTTGAAAACTCAGAAGGTTGCTGGGGTGAGTGAAATGTAGAGGTAAAGAAAAGAAAACCAGTGACTGGGGGAAAAAAAAAAAAGAAAAAAAAAAAAAGAAGAAAAAAAAAAAAAAAAAAAAAAAAAAAAGAAAAAGAAAAAGAAAAAAAAGTTAGTGCAATTCCTTGTAGCTAAAAACTTAGAAAAATAAAATAGTTGGGTTGTCAGGTTTAACTTGCCCAGTAAGCAAGTCTTAATCTTCTACATCTTTTGGACTTCGGTTGCCTAATTTATCCCTGTCTAAGCGGAATCATATTGCTTTAAAAAGCAATTGCACAACACTAATATGAAAACCTAAAATATCACAGGAATACATATGAACTTTAAACCAGTAAAAATTGGGTTTTCACAAAATTATAACCGTTGCACTCATGTGTTAATGAACTGTACTGCGCATCATCTTTTCTTTGTTCTTAAACTCTTTGTTCCAAGCATGAGGATATCCTGATGCTGAGGACTCTGCAAAATAACAGTACAACAACAATAGTGTAATACTTTGGAAGCACTTCACAATTTTAAAGACAGAGCCACCTGAAAGCGTAGTATGCTGACAGTGTGGCACTACAGCCTGCAGTCAAAGTAGGGCCAGTATTTGCCAAACATTACAGTCATCAATCTGAGGTAGTAACATTAAGCATAGCAGAGGATCCTAGAAGAGGGGAAACAGCAAGCTTCCCCTGCCTTTCCTTCCCTGAGGAGGGAAGGTGTGTGCACCCTTTCTTCTAAATGTAAAGGTGATTGGTAACTTTCAAGTCTCTCCTCCTTTCTCCTTTTCTTCTCTGAACAAAGATCATCTGCTTGTTTGCCTGTTTGAGAAATGGAAGAACATCGAATGTAACACAAAAGTAAAAAATGTGTAAACGATGCCTGCTAGAAATTATTATCGTGCCCATTAAAATCCCGTCTAATAAGTCTTCAGCCATTTCACTGAAAACTAAGCGCTGGGGCAAGAGACCACCCTCCACCCCTCTGCTGTGGCAGCTCAGTGCTGGAGGACAAACCAGTACCTAAAAAGGATATGATGTATAAAGGCAAAACAAAATCTTTGAAGAGTGCAAGACCCCTCCTCGTGGTCAGAACAGCCGGGCCGGGGTGGGTGCTGCAGAGCTGCCCGGCCAAAGGTGCCCCGGAAGCTCCGGGAAGTGCTGCCCGGGCCCTGCCGCCGACAGCCGAACCCCGGCACTCCGCCTCACCTCTGAGTGAGGCAGAGCACTGTCCCGGGCAGCCTTGCCTTGTTTTTTTAAAGATTAGCGAGGAGTAATTGTCTACTCCTTGGAGTCTGTGAGCGATCGCTGCCACCAGGCAGTGTCCTAACGTGAACCCAACTCAGGTGGAGCTTTGCAGCCAAAGAGATGAGGACCCAGGGCAGTCCCTGCGCCCTCCTCCCAAAACCCTTAATTTCAGCAACTTGATCCGTCAAACGCCGGCACCTTGGCCGCCCTTCTGAGTGCTCGTTTTGGGCACTTTCCTTCGGGTAGCTGCCCGAAAGTGGAGCAGCCGGGGGCACAGCAAGCCGCCAGCGGACTCCATCCCAGCTCCCGTCCCTACAGCGAGCGGCCGGGCGTGAATCACCGCCTTTCCCCGGGCCGAAGGGCAACCGAGGTTACCGTGGGCTTTGACTAAGAGGCCAAAACCCCCACCGGCTCCGTAACCAGCCTGGCGATGAGGAGGGCGGGGGGTGGGGATGGGGGTGGTGGCGGGTGGAGGCTGCCCCACCGCATCACGGCGCGGATAAAGTCAAACCGCCTCCTCCCTACCTTCCTCCTGGGCTCACTGAGGGGCGTGAGGGTAGCTCAGCCCGCCCAGCCCCGCTACCCCCCGACTGCCGCTGCCGGACTGCGCCAGCCCCCACATCGCGCCGCTGGTAGCAGCGGCCCGAGCCCCCGCCCCCCGGGGCCGCACCGGCATGAGCGGCTGCTCCGCGCCTGCCCGCCAGCCGCTTCGCCCCGGCTGCCGGCGCCTGGCGGCGGGCTAAGGGCGCGCAGAGGGCGGCGAGCGCGGCGTCCGGGACTCATCGCTCCTTCCTGCCGGGACCGGGGCCGGGACCGAGGCGCGCCCCCTGTGCGGGGTGGCGGGTGGGCGTCCAGGAGCCCCCGCCCCGCTCTGGATGCCGATCGCGACTGCTCGGGCCGGAGGGTGGCTGCAGCTCCCCGGCGGGGGGCGCGGGTCAGGATGCCGGTGCTGGAGCTCTTCTTCCCCGCGGCAGAGCCGGGCAGGCGGAGGAGGACGGGGGAAGAGCCGGTGCCCTTTCCCATGGGCAGCCTGCCCGGTTATCAGCAGGGAACCCTGGCCTGGGACTTGCCCGAGATGATCAAGATGGTAAAGTTCGTTTGGAAATCCAAGGGGGAGCTCTGCGGGGCGAAGCACAGAGGGGTTTTGGAGAGCGAGGATGCCCTGGGCGGTTCGGCAGGTAGGTTTCCCCTGCCCCGCTGCCCGGGGGAGCCGGGGGGAAAAAGCGGCAGGGGCCGGGGCTGGCGGGGGAGCCGCGACCGGAGCCTGCTCGTCCCGACCTGGGGATAGAGCCGCCGGGACCTTGGGCTGCTGGAGCGGTGCGGGCTGGAAGGCGCGGGGCCGGGGAGCGCTGCCCTACGAGCGTCGAGATTTAAGAACGTGCTTTGGCAGCTCTCCCCCCTCGGACACGCACACGCAGAGTTTCTGCTGGATCTGAAGCTAGGTCCATTTGCTGTTGGCGCTCTCCCCTGCAATCTGTTGCGCGCTTTTATAAGCGGGGTGGTAAAAGTTTAGCTAAAAACTAGAGCGATCAGATCCGCGGCTTTGAGGATGACCTTAGCCGGGGCAGCTGAGCTTGGTGCCGGCTCGGGGGAGCTTCTCCCTGGCCTGCACGGAGCTCCACAGCGGCTGCCGCACCATCGAGGTTATGGGGATGGGTGAGGAGGGCGGAGGGGCGATACGGGGCCGCCAGGCAGCTGGGGAAGCGGGGGTGGTTTCCCCTGCCCCATCGCCGAGGGCTTCCCGCTTAGTTTCGCTGCGGTTTATGTGCATGGCCTCTTCTCTTACGCCGCCAAACTTCACCCTCAGCTCTGAGCGTGCTTGGCTCCTTTCACATGATCTTCCCGTGCTTCCCATCTGCAAAGCGGCGTGACACCCTTACGACTTGTGTGTTGTTTGCTACTAGTTTTAAAAGCTTGAGTCCCATTCTTGGAGTAACACTGCCCCATCCCACTACTTTCTCTCAGAATGTGGTATATTACTGGCAAAAGAGCACATGCTTTTTTACTAAATATATAAATCTTGCATGTTAAGATTTTTTCCTAACTCACATTCGTGGAGCCATACAGGACCATATCAAACACATCTCGAAGTCCAGGGTGGACTTAGTGCATTTTCATTGTGTGGAATGAGCTGTCATGTTGGCATGGTACTTCTTAATTAATCAACTCTGTTGAGTTGATACTGCATCTTATCTCATGCTGCACATCGCTTATGGTTCAAAACCTCCTGCCTTCTCTTGGAGGGAATCTCTTGCCTCCTTCAAAACCTTTTATTTCAAAGTCAGGCCTGATTCTCTCACTATCAATTGGTAATTTTCTTATTCTACTGTCGTCGTACCACAGTGATTTAAGAAACTTACTGAAACTGTGTGGTGTGTACCTCACAACTCTGGCTTCTCCTCTGCAGCCTGGTCACTAAACTGTTCCTGTGCACTCATTCTTCAAAGATTATGCTTTCATCTTCCTTTGCTGTACCCTTTATCAAGACCTATAATTTGCAGTATTTTGTACCAGAATAATTTAATATATTATGTGGTATATTCTGGTTTCAGGTATTTCAAAGTACATGTGAGTGTATGTCCGTGTCCTGTGTGTGTGTAACATAAACTTAAATAGTAAGTAAGTATCTGTGTATCACTTTTGAATGCTTACTAAGGTCATTGTGTGCATTATTTCAGATGTTTGCAGTTAAACTAAGAAATTATGGTTCAGTTCTATTTTTAAAAAGAAAAGATAAATTCTCAGGCTCCAATAATAAGGTACAGCCTGCCATTCCACTCTTTGGGAGTCACTTCGGTTTAAAAGAATAATATGTAGGAGTGTTGTGGATAAAGAAAGGAGAGGTCAAGTTGTTCTTTAAGACTTGGAGCAACTCAGCTGGGAATACACTGTAGCCAACCAGAGAGATTGAGGTTTGTGTGGTGAATGGTGAATGTTCAGCGATGGACACAAATCAAACAGAACATAAGGAATGCTGCATTGGTTACATCTCATGTATGAGCAGCAGTGGTTTTTCAGTATGCTTGTGTTATATCTTGGTGAAATTAATTTCATTAGGTAACAAATGAGATTTACCTTCAGATTCCTGGAGGCAACTAAAAACGTGCATGAATGTACAGAGACAGATTAGTCCACTAGCAGGATATGAGTAAGATGAATTTACTCAAGTGGCTATTACTCGTATCCTGTGAAGGGACAGTCCTCTTCGTGGTGCTAGGTCATATTTCATAAGCTGAGCTGACTTTCACCAGTACCATTCAAAGCAGAGTCAGTGTTAGCTCTATACACTTTAAGTACGAATCATCAGACAGTTTGAACCAGACCCGGGTTGCTGGTTTTTCCTCCTCAGCAACAGTAATCCTAGGAGTTTTCCCTCCTGTGGTTTCATTTCAGTCACTTATACTACATTGGAGTATGTGGGAAAACCAGTAAATGCTGAAATCTAGTATACTTAAGTAAGTGCAAAACAAACAAAGAAAAAAACAATGCAGAAGTGGGAAGAAAAGATAATCATTTGGAAGGATCAGTAGTATGAATAATCAGCCTTGTGTTGTTTGGCATTTTGTATGTGTTTGGCTCCTTAAAAAAAAAAAAAAATATATATATATATATAACTTGTATCTTGCAAAAAATCAGTGCTGCCTAGGAAATCTGGTTTTCTTCAGGTGAAACTAAAGGAAATAACTTCTGCTCAGGGTGCTCCTAGCTAGGCAAATAAAGGTTGATTGTTTAGTAGCAGAGTTTGCAGCACTTTGTACATCAAGGGATTTTTCATTTAAATTTGTAAGTGTTCATGTGATAACTCATGTTCTGTTATCACATCCTCATGAAGCTACTTTGCTTACAGTAGACAAGGAGGAAATAGATACAGATTCTGGATGGAAACTGTCAGGATTTCTGTCTTGCATGAGAATTAGCTAAGCAAATTCCCTTGTCCTAATCTGAGAGATTGGACTCTGCTCTGGGCTGGCTTTCTAGGAAGAAAGAACCCTCCTAACCATAGGTGGTGAAGGGGAAGGATAGCTATATCTGAGCATGATGTCAGTTCTGTGGATGGCAATGTCTTGGGGACCTATATAGCTGTAATTCATACCACATTCCTCTTTCCTGAGGTAGGAGTAGAGAGCTGCTACAAAGCAAAGCTGCCTGTGTGTCTTGGGTTCTCAAATGTAAGAGCTATATCTGGGCCTTTCATCTTCTAGTTCAGTACTGAGAATAAGCTCCTCAATCTCTCCACAAAAAAAAAGTGTTTGCAATCCATCATGCAGCATACAGCTGGTATGAATGAAGAACTGAGATCTTGGAGAGGGTGCCTGCCTGGGGTTTCTAGTGATTTTGTTTTCCTTCCAAAGCAGTAAAATTCACATCTCAAACCCTCTTATGGCTGCACTGTTTTCTAAAGTTAGTATCAATTAAGACTGCAGACCTTTCTCCTGCTCCTGCCCTGTTGTTGCTTAGTAACTTTTTTTTTTCTTTTCTTTTTTTTTTCTTCCCCTGTTTCAATTCCTGACCAAATCAGCACAAAACTGTGGTTTGGTGAAAACTCTCTATGACTGGGACAGAAGCCATTTCATATACTCAAACTGGCCATTTGATAGCAAAAAAGTGAAATAATGGAACTTAATTATTTGAAAAGCCCTGTGAGAGAAATGGGTATAATTCAGTGTCATTCCTTACAGTGTTTCAAATAGACTATTTGGAAGACAGTGCTGTTTACTTGAATAAAGTGACAGCATGTGTTGATATTATTACTGTTGATTAATTTGAATAATTCTTAGCTGAAACCATGTTGATGACTGGGAAGGAACTGTGTTCTGTTTATAACCCTAACTTTCTTATCACCTTCTTCTGGAGTTCAGCTGCAGCAGTTCTGCTGATTAAACAAAGCTAGTTGGAGAACAAGTATAGGTCTGCCTCCAAGAGTCTTCCTTATGAGTATTAGCAATCTTTTACAGTGATCATCCCAGATAACTCCAGTGAGACTTTCTGTACTGTTTGAGTCTTGCACATGTGCAGGCATGCAAGACTTTCAGAGAAGGTGCAGTTATACTTAGAATTATCAAGGTCCTTTGAGACACTGATCTCTGTGGGTTTTTTGAAATAACTGAATGGGTTTTTTTCTGCCTACCTCTTTCTGTCTGTAGATGTTTTCTCACAAATGTAGGTTCTGATTCATGCATGCATCATGCTCATTGTTAACTGATGAGTCCCTTTGCAGGCAGTACCACACATTACTCCTATTACAGTCTGGTGCTGAGAAAATTTCCCCCAATTATTGGTGTGTCCTTTTACTTCTTCTCTTCAATCAACATAGTTCCCTTTCCATCTCAGTAATTAATTCAAACATTTTGCCATTGTCCAAACTGACTGTGTTCTTCCAAACCTTACAGCTATGTGCTGAGCAATCTTGTGATAACCTTAGTAGAGAGGTGAGAGTTGAATCGTGTGTGCTTCTTTAGTGGTGGCTTAATGGTCTTCCCTAAAATTATTCACAAGACCTCACAAGACTCAGTTCTTCTGTGATATCCAAGGAAAAGCACCTTCTACTTCATTTTTCTTTTGTGATGAAGAACTTTTATCATGCTGTGCAGTAGCTTGGCTGTTCATGTTAAAATAAACTTCATGCTTCCGCTTCCCATCATTATTTATAGAATCACAGAATTATTTGAGTCAGACTTTTAAAGATCACGTTCCATCGGCAGGGACACCTTCCATGAGACCAGGTAGCTCAAAGCCCCATGCAGCCTGACCTTGAACACACCAAATGATAGGTCATCCACAGCTTCCCTGGGCAACCCGTTCCAGTGTGTACTTTGCTGAATCATATTTACCTGCGATGTCTTGAAACTCATGCATGCTTTTGTAGTCCTGCTGCAATAATTAAGAATTGTAACATGCTAAACATCTGAATCTGTAAATTACTAAGAACCAAATGGGGTTTTGGCTAACAGTATAGAAAGCTCATAATTTTGTGTGGTTGATGTCGAGCATGTAGCTGCTACAGGTGTAGATCCTAATGGTAAATAAAACGCAGGAGCTATCAAATGCGTTGTCTTAGTATCTGACTGGTCTCTTGTTCTCTTCCTTTGCTTGAAAATAGCTTCATTTGTGTCCTACTGAGAGATGCACAGCAGGCAGAAGGGCAGCTTGCTTTATGTTTCTGAAGTTAGGTTTTCTTTTTCTTCTTTTTTTCATTTAAAGTTTATGTTGAAACTTGTTAAATCCATCACACTTACTAGGGGTGAAGAATGTGAATTTGATAGAATTGAAGCTACCTGTGGCAACCTTGATTGCTTTCTGAATGTTGTGTTGAAACTCCAGCTCCTGAGAAAAGGAAATATGCTCTTCCATATTCTTGTGAAGAGCTGGTTAAATCAGTGGAACTGTGTGAGATGCTCTTGTTAAGAACAGTGAAATCTGACTGTATGTGTACCACTTCTCCTATGTGTGTATGCACCAAGTGATAAAAAGACTTTTTTCTCCAGTTTACTGTCTGTACATGAGTTAATAGTACATGTGATTTGGAGTTACTTTTTTTCTGAAATACTTTTCTACTTAAAGAATTGGCTCCAAAAATTTAAAAAAAAAAAAATCATTCTGACATATTAAATTATGGTTACTGTTCAAATTCAGGTCCTTCTTTAGCACCTAACTCTTTAGAAGTATATTAAAAATGAGATACAGATTGAGAAGTTGAACTGGATATTGATAGTCTTTGATTTTGAACATGTAAAAATGAGCTGATGTTTTTGTCAGCCAAACCCTTTCTTTGTTTTGTGGGTGAAAATTTTTACTTCCACTTTGTTCTTGTGTAAATTTTCTGTTGTGGATTTTTTAAGGTTTTGGGATATTTGGAAATAGGACTTAGACCAGGGATAAACATTGCAGAATAAATTATCTGAATGTCTCAATTTCTGAATGATCTTTCAGGTCACTCTTCTTGGCACATTTTTTGTTTGCTTTATTGTGAATGTTGGAAAACAAAATTTGTTTGCAGAAATACTTGGAGAAGCTTTTTTAGCAGCTGTTCAACTATGGACAGCCTCAACAGAAAGAAAACAAGATTATAGTATGGAATGAAGACTTAAGGATATAGTTAGCAGGTAAAATGTTGTTGCCAGGTTGGGTGTTGGCCAGCATGCAGAAGTTAATGCTACTGGTGTGCTAGAAAAGTGACAGTGATTTTATTGATATGTCGACTGGGAGACAAATTGGCAATCTGCTAAAAACTAGAAACACAAACAGAGTGAATTCTGGTGAGTTGTAAAATAGTAGCAAGATCTTTCCCTGAAGGTTTTCTAGATGTCAGGAGCCAAAGTTGTAGCTTTATATATAAAAGTGGTCTTCCCAAAGAAAAAGCTACTGCACTATAATATGAACAGGCTTTCTGATGCTTGTGTTGTTTTGGGTTTTTTTCATATGCTTGTATGTTTATTTCGCTAAGGTTAAAGATAGTAGTTTTATCTTTGGTAAATTTGGTCTTAAGTGCTTTATACTCTCTGAAGAATTAAACTGATAAATGACTACCCAGAGAAATCAGTAGTGCTATTTTCCATGCCTGCCTAATGATGATAATTTTCTGTATTGCTTAAATGTTGTGAGACAAATGTTTAAAATGCACTGTGGGATGCTTGATACTGCATCTAACTTGCAGTGCTGCTAAAGTAGGAGAAGTATGGGATGTGTTTGCTGTTTCAGTGCTCTTATATAACAGTGTTACAACTTGTGGGCTGTCATACTTCTTCAAACTGTTTGGAGACTTGCATCTCAGACAGCTTGCTGTTGTCTTGCTTTATGAAGTGTGAGTTTGGCTTTCCAGGGAACACAAGGAAAAGGGTGTCTTTGTCACCATTTTCTCCACTATGATCTATCCTGACCCTGTCCCTAGAGCTCTGCATTCAGAATGTGTTAAACCCTGTGATGTGTGACTGCTCGGATGCTCCTTAACTGCTGTCATGTTTCCAAGGGGCATCTTTACAAATGGACAAAATTGTGTGAATTGGAATTGTCCTGAAGGAACTCCCTGGTATCAGGTTCTTCAGGATGTCTTAAAAAACTCAATGGACCTCATACTGTTTCTTCACAGCAGTTATGTACCTGCTTCTGGCCATGATGCCACAAAACATGCTAGTCCTCCTGTCTTCTGTTGGCCTGGACTAAAAAGTGCAAGTACTTAAAAAAAAACGATCTTGCAACTTCCACCTTGAAAAACTCTTTGACATGTGATAAAAACTTTTTTAAAGTCATCTTAACCTTGTTCAGAAAGAGCATTTTAGTCTGCTTTATGGGATATAGTGCAGTAACTTTCCAGTATTGACTGGTTCTTTGTGTAGACTTTCAAACACAAGACAAATATGTCACAGCTCTTCATTTTTCCTCAGCTTGCGACATAACATTTCTCTGTGGTCACTGTTATGGCTACAAACAAACACTGTAAGAGAGAAGGATAAATCCTTATTAACTCCCTGGTTAAAGCTTTTGGCTGTTCTGTGGACAGCCAACCATGGTTTTTCCTCTTTCCTCCTCATACACCTGTTAAGATTCTAAAAGTTGCATGTCTTAGCCTGCCACCTGCTAGAAAGAGGCATCAACCTGTGCAAGTTCCTGGTGCTGCAAAGCTGAAAATAGGGTAGTCCAAAGTTTATAGAAAGAGGAAGGTCAAACACAACAAGAGTTTAGTAGGCTTGTCAAGGAGAATATTGCTGTTAGATCTGCCCCTCGTCACAGCAGCAATGAAGGGGCAAACTCCTTCCATTGCTTGTGAACAGAATATCCTGAAATTCAGGTATCCTGCAAAGTTCTCTCAGAAAATGAAAATTTTTAAATAAATGACCAGAGGTCACTGACAATCCTTATGAATGCCACCTTCTGGGAGCACCCTTAGCCTGGGGATCTGAGGACCTGGCTTGAATTGCACTGAAGCCAGGGAGAGTCTTTCTGTGGACATGGGTGGGCTTTGTTCTGAACTGGGATGTTCACTGGTACTTCTGGGTGAAACCCTGTGGAAAGTGTGCTCTAAAATATCTTTTCATACACAGGAGCACAGGAGACCATTTGGAGAAGTTGGCTGTAAATGTCCCCAGCTCTGATCCTTTCTGAAAGGGAAGCATGTAAAGCTTCCCTTGGGAGAGTGTGAAATCCTTTCCTCTGTAGCCAGCTCCAGCTTGTGTGGAGGAAATGCCCTTTGCATATTGTTATCTCATTGTTCTCCTGATATCCCTGATGTGAGGGCAAACTATTACTCTGTCCTGGTAAGACCTCACCTGGAGTACTGCGTCCATCTCTGGAGGACTCAATATAGGAAGGGCATGGATCTGATGGATTGGGTCCAGAGGAGAGCCATGAAAATGATCAGAGGCCTGGAGCACCTCTCTTATGAAGACAGGCTGAGGGAGCTGGGGTTGTTCAGCCCAGAGAAAAGAAGGCTTCGGGGAGATGTAATAGTGACCTTCAGTATCTGAAGAGGGTCTACAGGAAGGCTGGAAAGAGACTGTCTGCAAGGGCCAGGATGAGGGGCAATGGTTTTAAATTAGAGAAGGGTAGATTTAGACTGGATGTTAGGAACTAGTTCTTTACCACAAGGGTAGTGGAAAAATGGAACAGGTTACACAGGGAGGTAGTTGAATCCAACTGATATCCTCCAGTTGATATCCCTGGAGATATTCAAGGTGAGGCTTGTTGAGGCTCTGAGCAACCTGATCAAGTTGTGGGTGTCCCTGCTTACTGCAGGAATGTTGGACTAGATGACCTTTAGAGGTCCCTTCCAACCCAAATTATTCTGCTTCTATTCTATTAACTTTTAAGGGCTACTTAACAGATGCTCTGTGCAGGTGCAGTTAGAACTGAAGCACTATCCTGGAGGGTTTTCAGAACACACTGTGCTGTGGTAGGCATTTGCTTCATTCCCCGTTGCTTAAGCACTGCTTTGAGATTGAATGTTTTGTTTTCAGCTGCTGGAATTCCAGATCAGCCTGAATAACTCTAAGTACTACACAGTAGTGTTTGAAAGTTAAATTGTAAAGGAGGTTCAGCTAAGTAGAAGGAATTAGTTTTAAGCTCGGTGGAGCTATGATCCAAAGTGCTCAAAAACTAGTGTTGTTCCATAGATGTGCCAGGAGACTATTAAATTAAAAATTACACAGGATAATTGGAAAACGCAGGCACAGAACATTTCTTAAGCCGTCAAAACTTTGACAGGTCCAGAAAATACCTTAAGTGTGCAGCCCACTAGTCTGTTTTTAATAGCTGTTGGCTGAATTTTTCCTCTTCTTACAAGAAGTGTGTCTCTGCACAGGCTTCCCGTTAGCTAAGGTTAGAAGCAGTCTTTGGGGGGTTATCTATGTATGTATCTGGATTATCAGGAGACCTTGTTCAGTGAAGCAACCAGGTGCTTATCCAAATAGCTGTGTGTTCCAAAGTTTGCTTATCCAAACACTTCATGTGTGCAAAACTTTAGCTGCAAATCTCATAATTACAGGCTTTCATGGAAGATTTCTTATTTCCTGTTTCCAGCCCAAGTGGATATGCTGCAGGGACAGCTGCCTTCTCAGTAGTTCAGCAGTTGCATTTCTAATTCCAAATGGAACTGAGATAGCAAAGGGGTGAGAGAGACTGAGCTCCCGTGAAATGCTGAGAAGAATTATTTGATCCATCTTGGTTTGTGCATGCAGGTTTGTCTCGTTAAAAGAAGGGGGTGGGAAGCAGATTAATTTAACAAATCAGATGATGTTCAAGCACATTAACAGCGAGAAACATAAGAATGTGTGTGAGAGATTCTGAACTTTATACATGCTGCATAGTTATTACACTTGCTTTATTTTCTTCCTGGAGCTCTAGTGAGCATACTTTTCATGCTCACATTTGGGAACTAAAGCAAACTGAATACATTAGTACTGGCAATAGCTCAGGGCTTTTCTTGAACTCCAGCTCAGTGTGTGTAAGAGGTGTGTTGCTTTCTGTGACCAGTGGAAAACAGGCTAAGCAGGGAAGAATTTACTGCACAGCTATGAACTAAAATGGCTGAGGAGCCAGGCTTTTAGGTGAGATGGTGTCAGCACACGCTTCCAGGTGGGGTAAATTTGAACATCTTGCTTAAAGTGAGGAATCTGAAAGCTCTGAAGAAAGCAGAGCAACAAGGAACTGGTAGGCACTTACAGGAGACTAGCACAGGATAAGGAGTTGGAAGGAGAGAAGGAGGCTTTAGTGTTGTTCATTTCACTAGCATGTCTCCATTAAGTTGTATCACGAGTTCTCTCCTTGACAGTCACAAATAAGGCAACAATCACAGCTGTGTATCAGTGCTGGCACAGCTTTTTCCCCACCTTTTTTCTGTCAAGTAGTCCTACTCTCTTGCTGGAAACCATAATTGCAGCTGTGGATCAAGGACATGGTGACACAGATAAGCTCAGCTCGATGTAGTGCTGCAGGTGTGCATTGACTCTCTGAGCCTTTTTTTTATTATTGTTTTAAGAAGCGTTTTGTGTGTTGTGAATTATCAGTTTTTCCTGGCTTTTTGCATCTCAGCCAAAGTGACAAAAAATAGCAAGGATAGCAACTCGAGTTATGGCAGTGTGGGGGCTGAAGTTGAAGACATGCTGCAGGCATGGGGGTAGAGAAGCTGATTCAGGACTACACTGACTTCATGAGTAATCAGAAGGTTTCAATATGATATTTTCTCTTTCTTCCATGGTGCTGGTTAACTTACCCATGGTAGAAATGAAAGGGATAGTAGTGCTTAACTGGCTTGGGCAATAACATACTGCATGCAAGGTGAAGTGCAGCAAATAATAATATTCGGTATGGTAAGACAGGAGTGTGCTTAGAGACCCTCTTTCACCTGGGGAGAAAATGAGGGAACTGGGAGGAGGGGATTTTCTTCTCAACTAAAATGGGGTGTGTTGACCAGGTGGTCTGCTTGGCTTACACACTTGGTGTACTCATGAGAAATATGTGAATTTTGACATGGGTCCTTGGTAGGACCTGGATGCTCATATCTTTACTAATAATTAGCTCTGAAGTTCTGGGTCATTAAGATGCAAGTTTGTCTTTATGTGTCTAAAAAGCTTCCTTATTAATGTCAGATAAGTGCTCGACTCACCTGTAGAATCCAGTGTTCTGGTTTTCTGAGTTGTGAGATCAGTAAAATGTAATGATCTGCTGATGGTGCGTGCATAGCTACTAAATCACAATTACATTAATGAGTTGGAATTCTGGATAAAGCTATAACCTCTAACTAGGCAGACTATGCAAGTTCATTTAGTTTCCCAGTGGAATAGCAATAGAATACATCTTCCCTTCCCCCACTGCCAGCAATGCACATCATTAAGTATGTCCTTAGTAGCTGGCAAAACAGACTAAAAGTTAAGCTAACTTGGCTAATAATGGGCTGGAATTCTCATAATGAAAATGAAAGGCACCTTATTTAAATGTTGGCTTCTTTACAGGATCTGCAACACAAGCCTCATAAGACTGTCACTAATCTTTTGTAGGTGCCCTATAGCCAAAAATGTGCTGATGTCTGGCTTTGCACAGACTGGAGACCTGTGAGATTATATGTTTTGAATAGGATCAAATGACTACAAGGAGAAAGTACTCTATACTTAGCTGTCTTGTCATACAGACAGAAAAATGTTTTGCATGTGACCTTGTTAACAGCCTGACTTAAGAGCAACACTCCAAAACAGAAGTAGAGCTATCAAAGCTTAGATCAAAATTGAGAATCTGTGGTTTGCTGGTCATCTTTTTTCTTTCTTTCTTTTTTATTATTTTTTTTTAAATCTATTCTCCCACTTAGACTTAGTGACCTCAGTTTTCATGCTGACTCTAGTTCAGATGAAGAGATGAGGGTGAGAAAATAAGATGGCTGGTTGGTCCAGTCTCCTGGTTTGGTTGTCCTCTGTGTCAGAAAGGCAGAACACCAGTTTTGATACAGGTTTTCTTTTTTATCATCGTCATCCCTCTCAAGTCCTCCTTTCTCTTAAGTCATTTGTTTCTTTCCTGCTGCAAAGTCTATCTGGCATGCTCCCCAGCTGCCATGCCTTTGAGCACCTTTCCAAATTACTGTGAGCAGACTGAGTACCTCACTACAACTTAATTCTCTTATGATGCAATGTACATCTCTGTCTTCAACTTAACTGACTCCTACACTTGCAGTCTTATTTGCCTCTTTTCTAGTTTAGATAGCCCTTTACATCTTCCCCTCCTGCAGGCTTCACCTCTCTGCCACAGATTTTCACTAAAGCTTCTCTCAACACAAGATTGTCATCCCCTGTCTCTTGCCATCCTTCTCCTTCTTGTTACAGGCAGATATTTATTTACTGCTCCTTTCCTTTACCAAAGGACAGCACATGGTAGAAAAGACTCTGTCCTGTTGGCATCTGCAGACTCGTAATCTCTTCTTCTAGTACAACTTTCACTGACACTGTCACTGAATGACTTGTGAAAAGCCTCATAAATATTTAGTCACCAGCTCAAGACAGTAGAACTGCTTTTTCCCAGATATCACCCCACACCTTGCGTTAGTCAGGGTTGACGAAGCTCCTGGGGCTACTGTCTCCATGCAAATGCACTCATGCTACCAACCAGCAACTATTTAAATAATGTGCCCCATCCAGGATGTATATATTCTTTGCCCTGGGAAAGCTTCTCTTTCACTTTTGTCCAGAAGGAAAGAGTAGGTACCGAAACTTCATTTTCTATGAAAACCTCTTTATATTCTGGATCTCAAACACTGCAACCACCAAAACCATATGGCTTGTTGTGAGTAAAAAGCTTTCCTAGGTGAAATGGTTAAGTCCTGCCAGTAGAAGCTTGTTTGGCTTTAGTACTGGTGCTCAAAAGTTCTATTCCTGTTCCCAGCATAAAGGTGTTATGAAGAGAAGGGCCTCTGCCTCTTGTGGGCAAGGACAAGTAGGAAACACAACAGCAAAACCTTGTATCCCTCCCATGTTTCTCTTGCAGTTGGAGGTTGATAAAATAACACAGAACTGTCTGAACCACACACAGAGGCAGAAGTGGAAGCAGCAGAGATCAAATAGTATGAAACAGCATGATAGTAAAAAGAAAAGCATGCAAAAATACCAGACAGATGGTTGGGGAGGGGGTGAGTTCAACTAATCCATAGGAAATCAGAACAGTTGGGTGACTGTTTTAAAATCTTTTAAATGAAGAAAACAGAAATTTAATGAGACCAGATAAGGAGAAGGCAAAGATAATCCATACTAAAATGAGGGAAGAATGGCTTCTTAGACATTACTTGTGTGTGCTATAGGACATCACAAATCTAAATAGGCTATTTAATTTGAGTGCTGTATAAATCAAGAACTTCTTTGAAAGCAAGAATTTGTATCACTGCCATTGCAGGCTCTCATCCTTGAGGATGAAATAAGAAAATGCTTTCATTAAGGCTTGATATGGGTGAATGGGTGTTTGTGGACGAACGCCTTATAGAAACAGGGGATGGTGAAAGTTGGCCAGTAAGCAGGAGTCAGCAATGTACAAACCAGGCATTCTGTCCTTTTGGGACCGTAATTCTTGTTTTTTGGAGGGGAGATGGAAGAATTACAATTGTTTCCCCTGAGACATCTGTCCCTCTGTTACTATGTAAAATCTGCAAACATAGACTTTACAATAGAAGCAGGGAAATACTGGGCAAATGTTTAATTTTGATGTCTCTTTACAAGATGTTTCCACAAATTAAGAACATGAGGGAAGTTATGGGGAAAATAAAAATATATATTAAAAAAAAAAATTAAAAAGGAGCTGTTAGCTCTTGTTCTCCTGTTCTTGTGCTTCAGATGGTGTATCTTCCTGTTAAGTTTGAGTGAAAAGCCCCACCTGAAAGTTTGACCAGCTGAGAGAGGCAAGAAGTCAAGCTTCTGGAGCCACAAATTGTGATTATCCTAAATCATCAGTGACAGGCTCTGAAAATGCAACCTACAGACTGTTACCACAAGAGATGGCTTTCAAAGAGTGGTCTCTGCTGCTTGAAAAGCTATCTAGGGGATGCAGGAGGGTGATGGGTGGTGACTATGATGGGTTTTCTGTATGAGTCTGCTATAAGATGCAGGGTAGAGGACGGAATTGACTGACTTCTATTTCCTTTTTAGCTACTGAAGGCATGAACTGGTTTTCAGGAAAGGTGCTAGGGTTTTCAGTTTTTTTTCTGGGGGAGAGTGGAGAACAAAGACTCTGTGTGTAACTTAATGCCTTCTGGAGGAAGTCAGCTAGCGTCCAGAGCTCTCAGTGTGCAGCAGATCAGAAATGAGCTTGGTGTGTCAGGCTTCAAAATGCACACAGAAACCACTTTAAGGAAGCATGAATTATGCATGAGGCGCTCAGAAGTTGCTCAGGGCTCACTGAGTTGACATGTCAAAGGTGACCTGTGCATGGGATCAGTGGTGGTCTGATGGTGCCTTCTTGCTGTGTGACAGGGGGTTTTTGTTTCCTGGGCTGCAGGAACACGGGGAGATTGAAAGTAGACATGCACCTCTGGCTCAGGCTGCTCAGCTCATGGAGAATATGGTTGTACGGTGCTAAGCAGGACCACAAATGCAAGATTAAAAGGAGTTATCATCTTTCCATACAGATGCAGACCTCTTTGTACAGCAGAGTTAAGCAGTTTCAGGCAGGGGAGATTTTGAGCTGCTGTGGCACTTTTCCAGGAGCTAATAAGAACTTGAAATAGAGCCCAGGCCCTAAATGCACTAAATTTAGGCTCAGAGTGTCAGCTTTTCTTACTGCTGTGATTCAACAAGAAAAAAAAGCTTATAATCTTGTTTTTTAATTTCTAAATCTGAAACTGGATGGACTTGGAGAGCCTTTGTGTTAGTTAACAGGTAAGATGAGGGCCAAACCCTCTTGTCATTCTGGATTTACTTTGCCATCAGTGCTGATCTCCAGTACAGAGAATTTTATGCCTACTAATGAGGTGAAAACAGAGTTTGCCTCATCATGTCCTATACAGCTTGCCTCTAAAACCCACCTGCAGAATGTGGGTATGGATGGATGATAACTTTGGAAACCACAGGGGTAGCAGATTCAAGTTACTGCCCCAAAAGTCCATCAGTCAGGTTAAATAGCTTTCTTTGCCTTCAGGGGGACTCAGAGTACATGCTCATCACACATCACAGAGCTACAGGGATGGATGGTACCTTCAGAATCATGGCAGTTGCTTCATAAAGGAATACAGCCTTCAAGTACCATCACTTGAGCTCCTTTAGACTTGAAGGTTGGTGACTGTGGAGTCTGGAAGGCAGCATTGCTGAAAGCAGTGGCCTGTTAGCAAGACCAGCTACTGGTATGGTTATATCAGAACAGATTGTGCCCCATACTTTGTAACTGACACAGTCCTTCCCAGTTTCCCAGACTGAACCAGAAGGGAAAGCTTTTCACCACCTGCCCCCATTTTGGCTGCCTGAGGCCCAGTAAGTCATAAGGTGCAGCCAATGTTGTAAGAATCGCTCAGCTGAAGCTCCGATCCTTCCTCAGAAACATTTTCATTTACTGATTTCTAGTTGTCATGTTTGAAAATACATATTTTCATTTTGCTAGTTTTAAAAAAAGGGAGAGTAAAATGGCTGGCAAAGCTAACTTTTTGGGTAAACCAACAGAGAGATCAGCTTTGATGTGCTGTTGAAGGAATTAAATGATACCTCCACAACTTCATAAGTCTGTCTAATTCAACTCATAAAATACTTACAGTATCTCTAGACTGCTTGCCTATAATTTATGATGCACGCTATTTTATGAGTTCAGGCAAAATTATCAAAGTTTAAGATACAAGCTCCCCTAATGTTTATGCTGATGATAATTAAAATCTTTCAAGTATGACTTTAATAAAGCTTTCTCCCTTCTGTCTGTGGGTAAGACCCACTCTGCTTCACTTCATGCTAGGAAATGAATGGGAGCAAGGAGCTGAGCCTGTCAGGACCTTTTGGAGTTTTGTGAGGAGCTGAGGCATGCTTAGAAACTGGAAAAAGGAGAGACCAGGAACCTTTATGTGTCACTGAGAAAGAATGGGAGTTTTAGAAACAGTGTCTGTGGAACTTGAGCTGAAAAAAGGTTTTAAAAGATTGAAGATCTAGCTTCTGTTCTTAGGCATGATAGAAATAAAGAACTAATAGAGCAATAAAGCGTACTTACTGGAGTTGGCTAGTGTGTGATCACTTGTATAGCATTACTAACAACAGGATGAGGGTTTTTTCCTTTTGCAGGAAAAAGAAATTAAGGAATATAAAATACATGGAATAATATAGTCATGAGCATTTGCAACATCCTTTGAACTTCTCATTCATAAAATATTTCCACAGTTCTGGTGAGGAAGGGAAGTATAAAACCTCAGAAGTGGTAGCAAGTGGTAACTTCACTGTCCCTTGTGCATACCAGCACTGCTTCAGGTATTTCAAATCTGGTGGGGCCTTTTTTTCTTTGGTGCAGGTAAGCTGTGTCAGGCAGGGTATTCTGCTCAGCCATAGTCTTGATAGCTCAGGATAACTCCCAAAATAAACAGTGCTTCCAATACTTTGTAAAACATGATGTGCAACCTAGATACTCATGCCCTATCATGCTAGGTGCTGTACAGGTAAAAAAAAAAACAGAACACTGTTACTAGGTTCCAGAAAACTGAAAAAAAAATCTAAATAAATTTAATCAATGGGTGTGTTTGCAACTGTTCTCAAATAACAGCTGCGATCTGTAAGACTAAGCACTTGGCTCAGCACTAAGTAGCTGTAGAACTGGATTTTAAGGAAAGACTGAAGGAAACCGAATTGCTCAACTGCCACAAATATCCTACTTTGCTCCTGTGAGAGAACATAAACCAACAACTAATATATATATATATATATATATATATATATATAAATTATTACCTGTTGGAAGAATTATTTCTATCAGTATTTCCCTGTAAAATTGAAGTGACTTAATTCCCAAGCTTTCTTTCAGAAAAAGGCATTTTTTCAGGCTGCTGGAAGTTGGCCACTAAATGTGTCTGTAACACATTAGGCACTGTTTTTCAAAACACCTTGTGGACTGCTAATTGGGGTTTGCATAATACCACAAAATTGCAGGCATTCCTTTGAAATAAGGAAGAATGAAATGCTTTTCTGGGGTAAAAGAAAAAGGAAATTTTTATTTTTAACAAAATGCCCAAACAAAAATCTTTTATTTGAATGTGTTATCGTTACTATTAGGTTTTTGGGTTTTGTTTTTCTTTTCCTGAAGAAATTAGAATCATTTGAGGAAAAGTTTCTAAGCAGTTTTGAGTTACACAAGTTAAGGGGGCCTTGTACATACAGTACTACTGTTCAGGCCAAGAGGTAAACAATTATGAAATGCCTTTGAAATGCAAGATTGGTGAAGCTTTTCAAGGTTATATATTTTGTCACTGAGCACAACATCAAGTTGTTGGGAGCAGGAAGGAGTGATTCTTATGAACAGATGTCCGAATGATAAAAAAGTTACGAAAATTAATAGCTCAGGGTCCAAATTCTTACTTATAGCACCCTGTTGTAAGTCTGACTTATCCTATAGGGACTGGGGCAGGATTAAACAAAAAATTAATTCCAGAAATATATTTGCTTGGTCAAAATTCTCCTCTGTGGCTGGTTAGTTCCTACGCGTTTCAGGCCTGCCTGTCCTGCACATCTAGGACTAGACTGGGTTTGGGCCTGAAGATGTTTTTAGGGTGCAATGGGATTAAACCAGGACTGGCACAGAAAAGCATTGGGCTTCATTTTCATATTGTTTCCAACTGTTGGTCACTCTGAGCTGTGAATACTTTTCATGGGTTTTGATTTTCAAAATGTCAGGCCAAGCAAGTTTATTTTGGTTGTTTCTTGAGTGTCCAACAGTTTACAGTGACTGGGATGTGAGTGGCAGCTCTTAGGGAGAAAAAGCTGGAGCAAGCCAGTTGCAGAGCATCACCGAAGAATGGCTGGGTGCATGAGAGAGCCAGTCCTACCCAATTAACTCTCATTTCTGTCCTGAAACTCTGAAAGTGCAGTTGGGGCCTCTCATCATGCTCTGACTGATATACCCAACCTGAAAGCATGAGCTATTTCCAGATCTGTTTCACCTCATTGCATGATTCTCTGTTTAATGAAATACAGCAAAAGGAAAGCTTTTAGGCAAGCAGATGTGCTGGATGCTAATAGATTTGGAAATTTATGCTGTATTTTACCAGCACGAAGGGTCTCTTATGGTCAGAAGCTCAGTACAGCAAATAATACAGTAGGCTGGAGAACAGAGAAGTGTCAGGGAACAGACAATTTTTGTTTCAAGTATCCGTTTTTACAGTACTTTTGTGTATATCTAGTTAATAATCAGTGCTTATATCTAAGACATATTTCAGACTTGTATAAAGAATTCTCTAAATGAAAAGTAGACATCCTTCCCATTAATCAGTTACACACATATATGAAAGAACATGACCTTTTGTTATATTTGAAGCACAGGAGGATGCAGCAAGGGCAGATTATCGGGGCTTTGCACAGCAGTATCTGGTATGAAATAAAGAGCTTTTGACAGGAAGATTACTAAAATTGAAATCATGAAGAGAGAAAAACTGTTGCTAAGTGGTAAGCATGAATTTGCTTTATATACCTACCATTTTCCTTCTGCTTAAACTCAGGTACATTCCAGGTTCTTGGAGATTTCAGTCATTCCACACCTGCACATTAGACCCAGGCTTACGCAGCCTGATGGGGGGGAGCAGCTCTCTGCCTTCTCATGTGCTGCCAATGCTGGGGTGCAGAACTTGTTCACTCAAATGGCTAGAAGTTCTAAATAGATTGCAGAATTACTGAGAACCCAGGGCTCAATACATCCCTGATTACAGAGTGTCCAGTGCTATGTATTTTTAACTTTATCCAAACTCTCTTGAAAAGACAGGTAGGTGAATGAAGGAAATCAGGAGGGCAGAGGCTGAAAAACAGCCTGATGAGGAAAAAAAATTCCTTCAAGGCAAGGTTTTGTCACTGACCCTTGAGCTTCAGAAAATAGAGGTGAGTGGTCATAGCTATCTACTAAGTGTAGAATTTGCTTTAGATGAAAAACAAGAGCAGGAAGAGTGAAAAAAATCTCTCTAGAAGAGCACAGCATGTACCAGTCTGTCTTTGCAGCACTGATGAGAATATCATCTTCTCCATAGAGTTCTTGTGAGTGTGAAGGTGAGAATCACAGAAAATAGTCACGTAACAACTCAAGCTTTCCTCCCCTGTGGTTCTGACTTATTTCTCTAATCCTGATACACTATAAAGAATGAAACGTAATAAAGAAACTTAGGAGTTAAAGGACTTCTGTTCATTTGCTTACTATTTCCATAACACTTTACTCAGAATTACAAATAGCAGAGATGTTAGTGATTGTAATATAATTGGAGATAATATGTCAGTATGTTAACATTTTTTTAAACCTCCCATTTCTGCAACAGAAAAATCTAGAAAAGCAGAGGAATAGAATTGCTTGCTGTTACAAGTGGTGCCTATGCAAAACTTGTATTGAAATGCAGTTTCCTGTTGCAGGAGTGCCTGTGGCTCAGATATATCCTGTTTTAGCATCACTTTTTTTAGACCTGTTTCTTAGAAATTGCAGGACAGAACCCCAGAAAACAGATAAACTACACACTGAGGACATTGTCTTCTGAGACACAGAAGAAAGTTTTCTTTGCCTTTTGATTTTTCTAGTGTTTTAATTGTTTCCCCTAGACTTCATGGGTTTGGCCCACACAAGTTGAAATGTATGCTAACAGAAAAGCCTGCAAAGAAGTCTTATCAATATTATTTTGAGGACATGAAGGTTGTGAATCATGAAAGGGCTGTTGAAGTGATCCTTGGTTGGATTTGGGCCAAAATAAGTGGTCTGCCTGAGCAGTCTTCCTTATGTATATGGGATAGTCACAGACATAGACATACTTCAGTGTGCTTTTAGAGAAATGTCTTAAAGTAATTTAGCTCCTGATCTGAAGATGGTTTGGTTAATTTTATCATAGTCCATTAAAGTTCCATACCGGAAAACTGTTGGAAACTGAACAAAAATACTGCAAGATGGACTATTCTCTCAGTATTTCAAATCCAGCCGAAATGTGATTTGACTTTCTTTCTGACTTTTTGACACCAAAAACATTGTCTTTCCATTAGCCTGAAGATAAGGTATAAAAGCAAAGCCACATCTCCAGCAATGGAAGCTATTCATTCTAGCATTAATTCCATTAAGCAAGCAGAATTTCATCTGCATCTAAAAATGCACTGAACATCATCTAGGTGATCAGAGTGTTCCTCACTTTGCTGCAAACTCTCATTTTGACTCAAATTGCATTTTCCACAGACATACGTTTCAAAGATCCTTTTTTTACTCCCTTATTGCTGAAAATTCCCATTTTCTCTCATTACATATAGGTGCTGTGTGGGTATGGTGAAGTAGGAGTTAGATACTTCACAGGAGTTGTGATTTTTACATTTACATTATGGAACTGAATTTGGACAGACAACGGTATCCTTAAATTAGTCACTAGATTCAGGTAGCAAAGATTTACAGATTTAGGCAAGCTGACACGAGATGTTTTCCTGTCCTGCAGTGAGTTTGTAAGCATCTTAAGAGCCTGAAAGCATCTTATATACTGCTATTCAAATATGTTTGAGAGGGTAGCTAGCAAGCTGGGGTAAGCTATAAGTTAGTAAATAATCAGATATGAGCACCATACCATGTAGCTCTATGAATTTGACCACAATTATTATGTAATTACTGTGGTAATGACTGGTTTCTGAGTTTTGACTTAACAAACCATGGTTATGTATTGTTGTTAGTTGGTTGCTTGGGGTTTAGTTTAATTAGTCAAGTTTAAACATGGCTTGCTATGAAAAGCAAAATGCTTTAGTATGTCATGGTTTTCCTGAATCAAGACTGAGCAACTATGAATTTACAACGAGAAGGTACAGTGAAAGCTGAAGTATTTTTGGGTGATATCCAGAGTAAAGGTTTTTGCTGAAAACCTACTTGGTCTTTTTTTTAATTTTTTTTCCTTGGTGTACTGTTTAATGAATAGCCTTGAAATCCAATTAGTTTTGTGTCAGATAACATTTGAAAATACTTCATCGCATCACTGCTGCAGGAAAGTAGGTTGAATCTAGCAGGATTTTACACATTATTCTAAATTACCCCCTACATCTACTATAGTTATTGCATTTCTATACAGCTTGTCCTGGAGTTGTTTTTCTAGAGAATTAATTGATTCAGCTCCAAGATGTTTCAAAGTACTGAAATTGTGTATGCAAGTTCCTGCTGTTTCTAAATTCCTGCTGTACCCAGTGGAGATCGAGTCAAGTGAATCCTTCTCTATGTGCTGCTGACCTATGGCTTTGACTGTAATGGGAGCTGAGACCTGTAGGTCACATGCAAATGCTTCCATTTAAGTATTTGAAGTAGGGAAATAAATTTCCCTCAACATTTATGTTGTGCTACACTCCAGTGAGGTTAGTTTGTGATAAGCTGATCTAAAGCCAGCTCAAGGTTTCTCAGTGGAGAGAGCACATCTGGATTGGCCACTCCAGGAAAAAAGACACAGGAATGTGTATTTTGTCCTTACCTTTAATGGCATTAGAGGTCAGTATTTCAGCTGCTAGACACAGAAGGCTGAGAAATGCTGCCATGCAGCCATGCAGAGGCATGGAAGCTCTGAGAGAAGCAGATTGGGATGTAGAAAAACAGTCTGGGAATGCTCAGAGGGATGTAAGGGCTGTGTGAGGAAGGATCTCTGTTCTCTAAATTGATCTCTCCATAGATTTTATTGAAAGGCTGTGAATGGTCCCTCAGGGTCTCATCTCAGTGGCAGTATGAGGTGGGAATCAGATGCATAAGTCCACCTTTTTCCCAAAGCTGGCTTTATTTCTTATGTTGCCAGAGTAAGCAGCCAGGAGTATTCTCATACCCACATGCAAAACACACATGACAGACCTGGTCAGCAGCTCCAGCAGCATACGTAAACCAGGCAGAAGGAAAGGAAATGCAGCTCATGCTGCTTACCCCAGTTCCTTCTCATTTCAGCTGCAGGGAAAGGGAAAAGCTGCAGGGAAAAATCTTTCTCCTCAGTCTCTGAGGAGAAGCTGATGCAGCAGGACTCAGCCCTCAGAGGGACCCAACACACCATACAGCTACTTTGCCTGAATGGACCTTAAATAGCTTGCCCCACTTCTGCCTAAAAGTTTATGAAGTTTTTAAAAAATTTTTTCCAAAGTAATTTTGGTAAAGTCCACGGGATCTGGAGAATTCCTGTTTGGCAAGTGCTCGTATTTCTTGACTTGTGCAACTATCCTTCCTTTGGTGTGGTGTTTAAAAAATAAGAATAGAAAAAAAGGAAAAGAACAAAAGAAAATGTCCTGAGTTATCTCTGTCTGTCACTTAACTTCTCATGAAGTAATCATTAGCAATTAGCACATGATTTGGATCTCTCTCCAAAATATTTAATCTGTGTACCTGTTGACCATGATTTTGGAGAGTTTATGGTTCTGGATAAATGATGTTCTCCTTCCGTGTGCTAAAGCATTAAGAAAATATCTCTACTGTTTTGAAGGCTTATAGTTTTTAATTTTTGTGGTTGGGAGGGGCTCTTTTTTTGTTATAATCTGCAACAAAATATATCTTCAAACAGTTCTAGCCTCCAGCTTTTCTCTTGGTCCTCCATCCTCAGCACAGAATAACGTCACAGTATTCTTTCCACTTTCTTTGATTGTTAGAGGCAAACATTGTTTGTAGTCTGAAGTTTCTGAGAACTGTTTATTTTGTTTGAAAAGTTCCTACTTGAGAGGTTTTTTTTGTCTTTTTTCCAAGGAGGATGTGCTACTCTTCATAGGTTGTTATGGACACCATGGACAGCTAGGAGTGAACTTCTGTGTTCAGTCACTTCATGGCCAGTGGTGGCCGCAGCTGCTCCCTTTTAGTTCCCGCTGTATGATTCTGGCATGATCTGGCATGCAGTCCTCAGGAATATCAGAGACCATCATCCTCTGTGCCAGCAGAGCCCTCAAAACTCCCTAAGAAATTCATCCTGTAGTGTAAATGGTAGGAGTTGTTTTATGGCATGGAGACTTGGCTACAGGGAAGTGAACACAAACCAACTTACTCTTAATTACTTTTTAAAAGAAAGCAGATTTCCTCCATAGTGATAATCAATGGGACTTCTGTTTGGAAAAAAGATGGATTATTCGAAATTAAATCAAATCTGCCCTGGGCAGGTTTCCAATGGATCTTGCTCCTTTTTAAGTTCAATTATGCTTTTATAAGTAGTTCCTGAATGATGTTTAGTAAGTGTAAATGAAAGAGCCTTTTAAGAATTTCCATACTGTCCAGTTTCCATATCTAAATGGCATTATAAATCACTCTCATCTGCATTTATTTCAAAATCTTAATCTTCCCAATTAAAGTCAGGGCTGTCTTTAGCTAAACTTGTCAAGAAGAAATGCAGGACATAACCTGGGTCTCTAGCATAGGCAAAGACACTCCTAACAAATCTGTTGCAAACACCACCATAATAAACCCCATCAGTCTCACACACTGAGAAACTGTACTTGCAGCCTGGATTGTTGTACCTACCACGTTCAGCTCTCCTGCAATCTAGAACAGCCACTTGGTTAGACAATGGTTATGCTACATCTCTGGGGGTCAGCCAGGGCATTTTAGCTCCATGCTGCTCTGCCAGCTTACCATGTCGTGGACCAGCAGGACTGGTGTGCAAGGCAGCCTGCTTTTCTAGTGCCTGCAGCTGGAAATTGGAGGCAACTCATGGCCTATTCTCTCTCTGGCACAACATACAGCCAGTTTTGTTTGGCATGTGATCCTCAGAAGTGCCTTTTGTGAAAGTAAACTTTTGGGGTTTTAAAGAAGCATTGGAAAACATCACTTCACTGACTTACCAAGTGGAGTGACAGATTGTTCCACCCTTTCCTGTGCTAGTGTCAGATAAGAAAACTGAATTCTTCACTCCTCATGTTGTTTCCTTAGATGCAAAAAGAAATACAAAATCTTCATAGCTAGAACTGATTAATGTCAAGTCTGTAATGACAAGATATTTCTAAATTACTGTCTTAAGTCCTTTAGGTTGTTTTTTTCCTTGGTTTTTTTTCTCTTTAGCAGTCTCCTCTGTTAGAAGGTGTTTACACTAGGTACACTTTAAAAGTAGAATTTCTGAAAGGATTCACAGAAGGAAAACAGGGAAATTATCTTGACATTCAGTGACAGCTGTACTATCATGTAAATCATTACTAATGGAGAACAATTATGGAGGCTCAGAGTCGACTGTAATAGATTTTTCACACAAAGGAGGAAGGATGTTGGACCTACTATAGAGCTGTGAAGAAGTAATTGCCTATCATCTTTTGCACCTAACAAATGAGATATTTTTAAAGATGTTGCACTAGCCGTGACATGCTCAAGAACATCATGTTCTAGGCAGTGGGGTGTTTTGGTTGCATTTATATCTTTTAGAGCAGCCATCAGTAACACAGCATTTTGGTCCCTCCTACATATTTTGGGTGTGTGTGTACATTACCATTTTCATTTTGCACAGTTGGGCTGCCCAGGGAAGTAGTGGATTCTCCATCCCTGGAGATATTTAAAAAGAGACTGGATGTGGCACTCAGTGCCATGGTCTGGTAACCGCAGCAGTAGTGGATCAAGGGTTGGACTTGATCTCTGAGGTCCCTTCCAACCCAGCCAATTCTATGATTCTATGATTCAGTAACCTGTTACATGGGTACCCTGCAGTTATTTAGGATCTGTGCCATGTGCGCTGGCTGCTGCCTCTTGTCCTGCCTCAGCCAGCACATGAGTTCTTTCTCAAAATGACTCCCGCTTAGCAATGTCACCTCCTCAGGACTAGTACCTCCCTCAGAGGAAAGACATCCTACTTCTACAGTGGTATTTATACTGATGTCTGAGAAGGTTTAATGAAATTAAGTAACTTGAGGGTAAGAACTCTAGTGAGATGGAATTATCCATAGCTTATGAAGATGGAGTAGATGCTGTTTGAATGCTCCCTTGTTTCAAGGACAAACCGCTATTTGCTTCTGGTCTATTCTATTAATTTTCATCTGATTTCTCAGTTCTCTATATAAGCACTTAGTTATGAGTGGTTTTTAGTTAATGCCACTTGTCTCCTACCTTTGCCTTACAGATTGGGAAGAATTACTGTAGGGCAGTGTGCATTGACCTGGTAGATGGAAAGCTCAATTCCACCTGCAATTAGACTCACCTTTTATTGCATCCAAGTGGAAAAAGAAAGTGTCACTGGGACATGGGACTTATTCCGCCCACTTGTGGACCAAAGCCCAGAACCAGGAGCTGCACTGGGCTGCATTTAAGAGAATCCCAAAATTCTGGTCCAGCCTTGCACCTTGCTTTGTATGTTGTAGTGAATTTTTGTGTTGTGGAAACTCAGAGCTATGTTGTAGGATCATTTGTGACTTGAGTATAAATACATGACCTTGTCAATTTCAACATTATTTTGCTTAAAAACAAGTCACATTTGGAGATCATGCTGTTTTTCATTTGTTCATCTGTAGCAATCATTTGGGCACATTACTTACCTGCCTCTTGTAGAGATGACAGGTACCAAAAACCTGAGGTGTCACTCTGTTCTCCAGCTTTGTCCCAGAGTGCAGAAGTTTCTCTGAAATGGCAACATCTCAGCTTAAACTAAATCATTTAAGTAATAGTTAGGTATTTTTCAGATGTTTGATCTGAAAGATGTGGACTTGATAGTTTAAAAACCTTGAGTTCTCAGAAGTCCATTTCCATTTCCAGCATCAGTTTCCCATCTGTGAAATGGATTTTATATTTTACAGCTTTTATTTTAGATTTTAGATTTTATAGAGAACGAACTGAGCCTAGATTACACTCGTGCCTTGTTTGCATTAAATGGAAGAGGCTGGTTTTCTTCCTGTTTTTTCGACTGGCCAGGATCCAGCTGACCATTTGTAGAAGCCTTTGGGAAAGAAAGCAACCCTAATAAGACCAGTTGGAAAAGCTGCATATTTTGTGATCTTAATCACTAGTCACATAAAAAAATTTTGGTGTCTCTTGTAGACATAACAGGGTCGGGGCATGTGTATTTTCTTTCAGTTTATCCTCAAACATCTGTTTTCCCAGTGAAATAAAGTGTAAACAAGGGAGTGAGAGGACAGATTATTTTCTGATTTCAATCTTTTGTCAAACGCTTTCATCTTAGAATTGCACTGTAAAATAAAGTTTTGGGAAGGAAGCATGGTCCTGAAATACTTGCAGTATTTAAATCTTTGTTCTCCTTGATAAAAAAATTAACAGTGAAACTATTTTGACTACTTCACCAATTCACTTCTGTGGGAGACACCAGAGCTTAAAAACTTCCAAAATGTTTAAATATATATATAAGTAAATATGTATTTTAAATGTGTGTAAATATATATTTATCTTTCACTTTTCTTTGTGTTTTTCTTCCTGTTGGAGGATTGTTTAGGCACCTGGCTGTGCAAATATGAATTTGATTAATTCATGGACAGCTTTGCCACTTGCTGTTTTACCAGTATAGCCTTTAAAGAAGCCCTGGACCATTATTATTTTGTCCTTAGAATAAGTTAATGTGTGAAATTTATCCTGTAGTTTAAGAAACAAACCAAATGAAAAACCACAACAACAACAAAATGAAACAAAACACAGACAAGGCTTTACTCCTGAGCAAAATTGCTCTGTAAATGTTTCCAGTGGTGATGTTCACTCATTGCTGTGCTGGTGCCAAGTGATAACTGGGAAACTGATGTGACTGAGAGAACCAAATTTGTACTGGACTGGGTTTTGTTCCTTTCCAGATGGATCTGTTTTCATCATGGCTGAAGCACAAATATTTGCAGCAGTAAAACACTGGAGGCAGTTCAAGGGCAGGAACTTTCAGATGGCATAGAGGAGAGATGACTTGGCCCAGATGGGTAAAATGCATGGTATTTCAGTACTGTTCTTTCTAGCTGCTTGAATTTTCTTTGACATCTACCCTATGACAAGACTAGTGTAGTCATCTTTACTAGTCTTGCTATCAGATAAATCACATATTTTATCTATTTCAGGGTTTTAAAGCATATATTTTTAACAGGGATTTAAAAAAAAAATCAATGAAAAGGGTTGTGTGCTCTGAAGCAATTGCATTCTAAAAATCATTTAATGCATAGAAAACTTCACAGATCAAAGCATGGTGTGATGTCTTACTGATAGCATGTTGTCTGAAAGATGCCAAATGCCCAAGTGGAACCTGAGAATATTTTATCTTTCAAACTCTTACAAATTGCTGTTGCAATTCTGCCTAATTGTATAGCTTCAGTTATGAAGTATTGATGTGGTGTCTTGCAGCTGAGATAGGGAGCAGGAGAAGTATTTAGCTCACAAGATTGGAATTATTTCTGCAAACATATGGAGTAAATTTTGGTAATTGTTGTGGCTAAGGAAACTGTTGCTCAAAACTTTGTCCCACTGGTGAGGGGTTGCTCTTTAGACACCTCTAGGTGAGAAATATCTGGGAAACAAGATGCGTGCACCCTATACAGCAAGATTTTTCATGTGCCTCAGCATTTTGAGGAGTGCATACAAGAGGCTGTGGGAAAGTACTACAAAATCAAAACATAAATAAAATCTGAGCAATTAGAGAGTAACAGGGGCTTAGATTTGGAAAACCATCACCCACCCACCTGCACTTTGCTGAAGGCCTGACACCTTACAGAGCCAAAAATAAATGTTCCTTGGCTCAGAAAACATGTGGCTAAATTGTGGTGTGAAATGTGACCCCAAACTAGCAATTACAGAACTTCAAGTAAGTTCTTGTAGATGAGAAGATAAGGTTTTAGTAACAGCCATATTCTTGTCAGGAATTTGGCAGCCTAACTGTTCAATGGCTCTTAACAGAGGTTAACACTTAAGCAGGATTTCTGGCCTGTCCCATTCCTCATGCAGCTGGATCAATATTAAAGTGGCATTTTTAAGTACTGCCTGAACCCGGATGTTGTTTTGCTTCCTGCCAAAGCAAAGATGAAAAATAAATTGACACTGCGGCCAGAGATAGTCTCAATAGGTTAATCTCAGAAATGAACTCTCTCAAAATCTTTGGCAGAAATGAGATTTGGTGGGATTAAATGTGATGTAGAAAGAATGATTAGTGGGGCCACTGACCTGGAGAATGCAGATAAACATTGAGAGCAGAACTCTGTGGGGGATATATAGGTCCATGAAAGAAAACAGTAACTTCAAAATCTCCTGAGGTGGAGCAGGAAGACCCTTTTAATGTTAAAAGTAAGACATTTTTTTCCTTTCCAGAAACAGGAACAGCTGTGGTAGGAAATAATTGCACAGAGCTGCCTGCAATTCTGCCACCCCTTACTCTCCAGCAAGGCCAGAGTCATGCATGGCATGGGCTTAAATCCACAGAAGTGCATGGGTGGAAGGGACTTTCATGGGTCTCCAGTCCAACGTGCTCATCCTAGCTAGCTCAGACATGAGCTCAGAATGGGCTGTCAGGGCTTTTTCCTGCCAGGGCTTAGAAACAAACCTCCAAGGATGGACACTACACAGCCTTAGTGGGGAACCTCTCCTTGAATTCAAGAAAATTCAAGAGAGAACAAAAAATCTTCTGACTTGTGTGAGAGGGTGTGTTTGAGTTGTTTAAAGTTAACTACTTTAGTTAAAAGTAGTTTCTGGCAAGTATAGTACAGTGCTGGTTTCTCAGAGTAGGTGCCCAAAACCATCTGAAAAGGAGATCAATGCTTGGGTGAGGAGAGGTTAAACACCTTTGTCACCAAACCAGGCTGAATTTCCACGTGTTGGGAAAAAAAATAAAAGAGGAAGGGATTGGGAGGTTGGGATGTACAACTGAGTGGTTAAAAAAGGTGGGAGCTGGCTGGATCTTCCTTGCTATAGAACATTTTAAGGAGAAAACATAATGGAGAGGTAGAAGATGAGAACTTTTGAAAGAGACTGGAAAAGTAACCTGGGTGATGATTCCCTCTCACATCACAGAAATTAAGGCAGTTTTCTACTAGAGTTGGTGATATTCAAGAGGTTTATAAAAGCATTGGCAACATTTGTTTATTGAGAAGGGGAATTTATGTTCTGAAGACAAAGAGAATAGAAGGGTAGAGGCTTAGTAAATTATGGTGGAAAAGATCAGCCAATAAAAATTATTTCAGTAGCTGTTAAAATGATTAAAAGCCTTTTTTTATGTGAAGCAAAGACAGATATATTATTGTGCCATTATAAGGTATGCTTTTATGGAACAGTCTGAAGGAGGTATTTGAGAACATGAGGACTGCTGCTTTCCCCCAGGTATTGGGGGAAATATTTCCTGAGCTGGCTGTGCTGGGGGAAATGGCAGTAGACAGGTTACAAGTCTAGCCCTTGATCAATCAAGATGACTGATAGCTACACAAAGCAGCATACAGAAAAGTTACCAAACTCATTGCAAGGCTTGTTTTAATCACTGCATTTAAGGAGTAGAAACTCCTTCCTCCTAGAAGACTGTAAAGGTATTTGCAATGCATTTGAAGCAAATAAATGAAGAGACGCTTGTCATCTATGGGTATTTCATTCATGTGAATTGACTAGTTCTTGCTGGTATTTACAGACTACTAACATGTTAGGTCCGCATACCTGGAGCAACGTGGATTGATGATGGGGGGACAAATTTCACTTAATACTAGAAAAGTTATATGATGTATAAAATAACAAATAGGGATTATCTAGGGGTCTCTTGGCAAAGAAAATGCCCCTGAGCAACTAGAGGCGATATATAGAAACACTATATTTAGAAAAATGTGGTTTTGGAGGCAAGGTGAGAATTTGTATTTCTGCTGCGAGTAAGGGGTTTTAGGCTTTTGATTTAAGGAATGTCTTTAAGCTGGTGAATAACATGGCAGGAGCCTCCACAGCATTCAGCTGCAGTGAAACATCCATCTGTAGCAGTTAGGCAGAAACCTCCAAATTAAAGGGTCACTCACAGATGGAGTGGATAGCTTCCCAGGCAGGTGATGTATGGCTGCTTATACAAACCAGCTTTTCCTCTTAAAAGCAACAGAATAGCAAACACATCTCAATGGCCATCTTTGAGTATAAAACGATGATAAATTTGAACTGTTAAGTGCCCGCTGTTTTGAAAAGAAAAATTACACTGGGAGGAGAAATCCCCTCAAGTTCACTAAGGGGCATAAGAATTCATACATGTAATAGCAAAACACAAGATCTTACTGCAACTTTATTGTACTCTAGGAAATAAGTAAGCCTTTGAAGAATGGATAGAGATGAAGCATTTTCAGATGTGCAGAATAGCTTTCAGTAAAATGAATATTTTTCTACCACCTGTCCTATTTATTACTCCTGTTAAGATCAGAGATTAAAGATTGTTAGAGAATTTCTTCTCAGATTCTATCAAACATGTAAGCCCATTTTGGTGAGGGAAAGTATCCTGCAAGGAGTAGTATATGAAACTTTCTGAAGATATTTGAATATGCTTTATGGTGTCAGAGAGGCTTTTCAGTATGTTTATTTTTACAGTATGTAATGTTAATATTTATAAAGAAGTTCTCATAGCACTGTCCTCCACTATTGATTAGATGACAGAATTTCATGAGAACTAAAATCTATTTGATTTCAACAGAAAACAAGGAGAGATCTCATAGCACTGTCCTCCACTATTGATTAGATGACAGAATTTCATGAGAACTAAAATCTATTTGATTTCAACAGAAAACACGGAGAGACTTAGTATGTAAAATCCTGGAGAAAAACAAAACAAAACAAAACAAAACAAAAAAAAAAAAAGAAAGAAGTTTGAACTTAGTAGTGGGGAAAGATGTAGAATAGTTGCCTCCCTCCACTCTCTCAACCCTCTCCTAAATGTAGTGTAAAGAAAACATTTGTACTCTATGGCTGCTATTTCTCTGTGTTGATGCACATTTTCTGATGGTGGTTAGCAGTGCTAAGGAGAGGCCGTTGGCAAAGTTGCTTCTTTGTTCAGTGCCTTGCAGCTGTAGAAAAAACTCACATAATGGCCTCTGTTTTAGCTACCTGTGCTTTTCTCTGAGAAGCTCATTTTATAGAGAAAGAAAATCCAATATCCTACCTTTCGTAACTGCTAGGTAAGGTGTTGCTCAAAGTCATTTCCTACCCTACTAAACACCACAATTTACTAAAACATAGTTCCGTTTCTCCATCACATATCTCAACTGTTTAGACCAGTTTAAAAAAAATGGAAGGAGATCCATATCTGAAGGACAAACATTCTGTAGCCAGAATCTTCTGACTTCCAGTAGGTAGTAGTGTATAATATAGTGGTTTTTCCTTTGTATGTGTTAGTACCTTCAGGATGGATGCAAGGCTTCTTACTAAGAGTTACATATGTTTCATTTTAGACACCAAATATTAACCTCAATTTCTTGCAATATCTGTCTCTTGTATTGCAGGTTTTTACCAGACTAGGAAAACAAATTAGTAAGTTGATTTTGGACCTGTGTTTTGAAAAGTGTACTGGTCTTTGCTGAGTTGTCCTTGCTGCCTGACATGACTGCCCTAGGAGTGCAGGGTGTCACTGCTTGACAGAGTTCTGCAGCTGCTGGAGCAAGGTCTTGAATGTATGTGATTTTTTTCAAATTGCTATTTCCAACCCAGTTTCTGATCTGAAGTGTTAAGACTCCTTAGTAATATGCAAGCAGAATACTGTGTCTTTGTAATTATGATGGGACCCTTTTTGCCTGAGGTTGTTTACACCCTCCACAATGTCTTTTGTTCTTTCACTGACCCCAGTGGTTCCTGCAGCATCCGCTGACTGCAGCATCTGAATGCAGATGCTCAGTTTCTGAAAAAGAAAGATTTTGAAATAGTGACTTCTTCCTCTCCCACAGGGGCTCCTCCTTCCATGGAAGCCTCAGAGCAACCTGTCTGTTTCTTCTTTTTACTTCCAGCACAGCCACAGACCAATACGCTTAGTTTTCCATGAGCTCCAGTGATGATAACTGCTATGGAGATAGGAAAACTGGGTCATAGGGAAGATTAAGCATAGGGAAGGTGACTGCGTCACCTCCAGAACTCCATTCCAGTTTCCAGAGTTGAAAACTTTTTCCCCCTTTACATACAAATGGAAAGTCAGCTTAGGAAAATGGGATTTGTCTTTTCAGGTAACAAAGCAGGACAGGCTGTTCAGCTACCCTGTGGGGAATAACCACTTGTGGCTACTTCCATGAGCCTTTATACACAACATCTCTCTGCCCAGCAGCCATCTCAATCCAGGGATGGATTGAGATGGGCCAGCAGATCTCAGAGCAACGCCAGGAGCCAACAGAGAGACTGAATGCACCAGTACTTACTACCTGAGATCTAGGAAAAACTGTTCTTCCTAGAAAAAGGTTTTGTTTCTCTAGGGGAAAAACAAAATAAAACCTCTCAAAAATATTTGCTGAGCTTTATTTCAGAAAAACAGAGAGAACAGGAATGTCTTGTACTGAAACAACAAACCTGAAGTATGAGCTTATAGGTGCAGTATACTAATATGATGGTGCTGGTAGAAGTTACTTATTTTTCTGTATAATGGATGTGCTGTGATGGATCCTGTTGTATTCTGGAGAGAGAATTACTCAGCAATTAGGTTTTGGGGAGGAATAAAACAGGAAGCTTACTTTAAGGTGAACTGCAATATACGTCCTTCAATAGGATTTTGGGCTTGTTTCTGTCTGCTGGTAGAATTTTAATCAATATTTTTTCTCTGTATAGTTGATGCAGAATCTATGACTGAATATCCATGAATGCAGTGTACATTACCTTGCTACACTTGTGTGAGAACTGACAAAGTACAGTGTTTTTCCCAGTGATATAGCTCTGGTATTAGAGCCTGGTCCAAAACATTAGTCAGCTTTACAACTATAGACAGGATTTTATGACATTCTTCAGTAGTGTGATAATGATGAGCTGATTCTCCCAAATCCTTACAGACTTTCTCTTCAGTGTGACATCAAATTAAAAATTGACTTTTTTAAAATGTTCAAGTGTTAAAGTATTTGACTGAGTTGGTGAGACCTAGCCAAATATTTGTGGAGGGAAGGTTCGTGTGAGTTTTCTAGTGAACAGAAATCACTGTAAAAATTTGAAAATCTACTTTGCAAAACCTTTGCACTATATATCATTTGTTCAGTAGGACCCTACTAGTTAAGACTGTTTTTCATAGAGTTCTTGATTTTTCTTTGGTAACCAGTAGCTACTGAATGTACTGTGAAGGTGGAGTCTAGGAAAAATACAAGTTTTTTCTGGCTATCACTTGAAGATATAATACTTTAAGATATACTACAGCTCATCTGTTTTGAAGACAAATACAATATTATTCCTGCTTTTTCTGTGCTATATCTTGCAATTCCCAGAACAGAAAAACCCGAAAAGAAAAGAAAAAAATCTCAGCTTACTATGAATTGCACAAGAGCATGATGAGTCAAGAAATACTTTTTATATGCCTTCACATGCACATGCCAAAAAAGTCTCTGCCAGAGCTATTCCCTATTGGAATTTACAGGGGTTTGTGAAGAGCAAATAGTGCAGCTCTATCTTATTCTTTCTCCTTTAAAATACTATTTGAGGAAGAGCCTGAGGAACTGGATTGCTCAGAAAAAGATCTGTTCAATATCTAAGAACTCTTGGGTTGCTAAGCTGTCATGTAAAGGTAAATTTTGAGACAAAAAAAAAAAAATGTTGTTTGTACAGTTTATTGTTCCTTTGGGATTTATAAAAACATCTCCAGATTTTCATGCCTCCACCCAAAAATGACTGTTTGTGTGTTGTATTAAAAGTTTTAGATTGCAGTTTCCTCTTGTTTCTGAAAGATTTTAGCAGTTACTTGAATTCCCTAAGAACATGTTAAAACACAAGAGACAAAAGCCTCAGCTTCTGTTTTCAGCCCTAGTGGAGAAAAGCAGTGTTTCAGCCTGCACTGCCAGTGAGATAAGTTGGCATTTCTCATGTAAATTTGTTTGAAATATTAGTTGTATTTTTGTTACTGGATTGGTTTTACTGTTTTTCAATATTAAAAAAAAAACAAACCAACAACAAGAACACAACAAACAACAACAGTGAGAAAACATGCAGAGGTTTTAATTAACTTCAGATGAAAAGTAATGTAGATAGCACAATTAAGTAAAACCACTAGTGGCACTTCTTAAATGCTGAGTTGGAAGACATTAAATAGGAAGTTTTTAAGGGATATCTTAGCCTCTGGAAGGGATGTGATGCCACGGTGCTCCAGACCACTGGTGTCCCCCAGAAGCTCCTGTCTTAGCCCAAACCAGCACAGCTCCCTTGGGCAGGGGGAGCTGCCCAGTAGCATTCTTGGCACTGACACAGTAGATAAAGCTTTGGCAAAGTTTATACCAGCAACAGGCCCAAATTGCAGACCTGGCTTCTAGCTGTAGCTCCAACACAGTTGTTCGTGAATGTCGACTTCTGGGTTAGGCCAGTTAGCAGATTAATTAGTAGAATGATTTTTACAATGTTTGTTTGTGGTTCTGTCCATTCATGGTGGTTTTGGAAGATTATAAACGCATATTGAAGCAAAGGTTAAGGAACAGAAAACCAGACTTTTTTCCTACTTGTGGAAGTATGTACTGCTCTCTCCTGCTGTGCACATCCTCCTCCATGAGAGGCAAAGCATGATCATTTCTGTTTCCAGGGTAAGACAGGGTTTCCCTCCCCTCAGGAGGGCATTTCCTCCCAAGGGTAGTGTTTGGTGCAGGAGACCCCTTGTGTGACATTGCTATTCACAGCTTCAATGTCAAAGTGAAATCAAACCTAGATGTACATCATTATGGGATGAGGGAAGAAGATGGTGATGTAAGGCGTCATTGAAAGAGGCTCTGGTTACAGTGAGCTACGTTTAATCCTGCTTATCTTGCTAATTGCTCTTCCTTTCAGATATTAAGGTTTTGAAGTTTCTGGATCAAGGAGCTGGGCTAGAAACTCATAGTCACTCAAACCAGCTGGGCAGAGGATACCTGGCAGCAGCTTGTACACGTGATGGGCTCAGTCAAGTCAGAGTTGCCAGCACATCTGCTGGGGAGGAAGCCCAGGTGGCAGCTGCTCCTGCCATTGCTCAGCCACCTCAGCAGAAGGGAAACACCAAGCCAGGTTCTGGGGAAAGAGCAATCTTTGCCAATGGCAAGCACTTAATTAGATTTGTTTATCAACAGTTTTGTAATTACAGAAATATGTAGCTAATTATTTTTCTTTCAGCCAGCTCATGCTTCCCTCTCTCAAGAATGTGTAAGGAACAGAGAAGGTAAACTGCTATTTAATTGTTCTGTAGAGAGTAAATATTTCATGCACCTGAACCACAGAAGAGAAGGAGGCACAGAGAGTAGGCTAGTGTCTGGGTAACATGAGACTGATCCTGAACTTTCTCTTGTGCCACTCTTTCCTGAAGTTTTACATTTTAAATGCATAG
Organism: Calypte anna; assembly: GCF_003957555.1. Lineage (NCBI taxonomy): Eukaryota > Metazoa > Chordata > Aves > Apodiformes > Trochilidae > Calypte > Calypte anna. The sequence continues at coordinate 58,317,288 of NC_044246.1, read as the reverse complement.
TACATAGCAAAAGATGGTCTGAATCAGTGACCTGTGTAAGTGCAAGAGGTAGCATACTTGCCGAATTCTAGCCAGGTTAGGGTTCTGCATGTGGTGGCTTGGGGGTTTTTTGGTTGTTGTTTTGTGTTTTTTTAGATCAAATCAATTGTTTGAAAAGTAACAATGTAAAGAACAGGAAGGGAAATTATTTTATTCCAAACAGTAGAATAGTCAAGCTCTGGTTGCACTTTATGCAGTTTTATTCCTGTGTCTTGCATAAAAATGAAGAAGGTTCAAATCCAAATAGTTATTATCCACATTTCTAAATGGAAAAACATTATTATAAGAAAATGAGTTTTTTATCAAAATAATATTTTCTGATGGAGTATTACATGATAAAATGTAGGATAGCTTAGGAAATACTCATCTTGAATGAGCAAATAATACTAAAGTTACCTGTGCTTATTTTGGACAAGCTTCTCTTGCCTTATTTTTCAATAATTCATGTTGTGGAGGAATTTCTATGTTCCACAGAGAAACTAAATGAAATTTAAAACCAATAAGAAAGATGTTTTCCAGCTACTCACTGTAGATACTGCTTTTGAATAAAATAATAATAATTTATTGTAATATACACTCTGCAAACAAAAGTCAAAGAGTTGATCTCAAGCATTTTTTCCTGCAGTCCCATGTAGAGGTAAGGCCCTCAACCAGAGCAAAGTTTCAGGCAGTGAGCAAACCTTTCTCCTGCAAGGTATTACAGACACCTTTTGTGCAACCCAGCCAGTGCTCAGCACTTCCTTCACCTCTTTCCTCCTTTCATGGCTCTCTCCCAGCCATGAAGACTCCTGGGGCAGCCCCACGGGCAGGAGTAAGTGGTCAGCACCACTGGGGTTCCTACTACAAAGCCATGCAGTCCTCCAGCCTCAGGAGAAGGCAATGAGTAGAGGGGAGGCTGGGTTATGGGATGGGAAGGAAAAAAAGGGGTCATGCCCAAGTTAGGAATATATACATGTATATATTTAATGCAGAGGGTAGTTGGAAAGTAGATGAAGAATGAGTAGAAATTGATGAGCAAAGGTCATCCTGTGCTTAATGCAAAAGATTGGGACTCATTTACTTTATTGTGTCTTGCTTAATTGTATTGATGTACGAGGCTTGTGCAAGCACCATACGGTCTGCAGACAGATATTACTTACAGGGAGAGAGGCTGAGTCAGCAGAGACTGAACCTCCTGTGCTGTGAGGTGAATGGCAGCCGTGTCATTGTAGCAGAAAATGGAAAGGGAGCAGATCCCGAAGGTCTTGCACGACACTGTTCAACTTGTCCATAGGCAAAACTGTCATTCTGTTAAAACTATTGACAAGACGCTAAAGTTTTGGCTGATTTTAAGCTTTTCAGAAGTAGGCAGATGTGTTGCTGTAATGGCAGTTGCTGTATTATGAGTTACCTTTTTGAACATCTACCTTCTCTTGGTTTACTGGAGAGGGAAGGTGTAGAAATCTCATTGGCAATGCTAGAGAAATAGAGGGAAATTTTAAGCGTGATATTAAGAGTTGGCAGCAAAGTTTGCTTTGATGGTGTGAGCAAAACTCTGCATTCATTTTTGTCAAACTTAAATGTTGCAAGTATGAAAAGCAGAGATCATTGGTGTTTGTATGATGGCAATATAGAAAACATGACCAGAACTGCAGGTACAAGATGCTGTTGAACCACAGAAGCCCTGAATTAGAGAACTCCCTGTCTACACAGGACAAACAAACCACAGAGGTGGGAAACAGAGGCATGGAAAGGAAATTTTTTGTTCCATAGCAAGCAGGAAATGAACTTGGGCTTATGATTGCCATCCTGTATTTTAATTCCAGTAGTCCTCTCTCAGAAATGAAAATGTTAAAATGTCAAATTATTGGATATTTCCCATAGCAAGTTCCATTTGTTCTATTCCCCTTAGGAATTATCACCATTTTTCTAGTAATATTTATTTAATTATAAAAATTTTACTTTTACATAGATTTATTAAATATAATCTATAGATTGTTAATAATTTGCTTGGTCAGATACACATGAGTTGTACTAACAAGCATAGTAGTGCCTGAACAGAAAATGAGAATGATGCTATGTGACTCATCAGCACAACCCATAAAAATCAGACACTCATAAAAAATGCTTCTAGAGGAACTTGTAGAATAAAAGATTCTATTTACAATGAATATTTTAAAAATAATTTAATATTATAGATAAGTGTGAAACTAGAATGCAGAATAGTAAAGCAAACAATTGCCTCAGCTTTCTGCAGAAAACTAATCTATTCTTCAACTGTAAAACCTTCACTGGCAGATTCAAGGTATCTGGTTGTGTTCTCAGCATTTAAAGCACTGATAATTTTCAAATCAGAAATCCATGTAATAGATTACAGTTAGGAAAATAAAGGTTGTAGTTTGGATAACTTAGGGGGTGAATGTAACAATGAGTGAAGAAAACTGTATCTCTTGGTAATAGAAGGAGCTTGACCTAATGCACTATGCATGGATATTTGAATTCTATTCCTTTTTTCATATTTGTCTTAGACAAAACACAGATTCTTTGTGCTTCTTCTTTTATGCAAAACAAAAGTCATTATATTAGACTACTTAACCTATTTTAGAAATTTGTGTTTATGTAATTGTAAATTGTAAATGGACTAGTCTTAGAAGTTTGTTACTAAATATGTGTTTATTTTAGTATTTGGGAGTCTAGCAGAATACTCAAATCCAAGAGGCACAATTCAAATCATTACTAATGTAGTTTTATTTATTCTGTTATTTATTTGGGAGAGGATTGGGAGCATGACAGTATGGTCTTTTAAGTTGCCATGGTAATGTAACATACTACCTGTTGCTAAGAACCCACTGTAGCTGTTGTTATTACTTTTGTTGCAGCTGTCAGCAGGACATAGCCTTTAGTTTTTAAGGTGTTATTTTAGATGTAGGTTCATATGTGAGAAAACCAGTAAATTTTGCCTTTTCCCAGCAGGGCTCTAGAGCAACAGCAATGAAGGAACAGATCCTGCTAACGTAGTTCTCGTCCTCTAGTGCAGAGTCCTTTACCAGCTATATAATTAGGAAGACAAGAATTACCAAGGTAGTTCAGTGTCCTATCTATATTAATATTCTTTTTCCCTGGAAAGTCAGTGATTGGTATTTGGAGACAGAAAAGACTACAGCCCCAACACTAATGCAATATAAAAGCTTCAAAATACAAACCAGTGATTCTTAGTGTTAGCATTAGAAATAGTAACATTCACTTTAGTAAGAGGACCCCATCTGCTCCAAGTCTGGTGTCCTGATTCAGCCAAGTGCCATGGGGCCTCTTCTACTACCTACAGCCAAAAGTAATGCTATTCAGGACCACAGCAACAGTGAGGCTCTCAAGATGCCATCAGTCATATGTTGGTGCTTCTGAGTACTATAAGCTGCAGGCAAGAATGGGAATTATAAACAGATAGTTCAGAAAAGAAAAAAAAAAAAAAATTAAAAAAAGCAGATCCATGTCTCTTCCTACCTCCCTGTTTGTCCAGGTTTTTAGCTTGTTACAATGTGGATCAAGCAAAATACTTACCAATGTCAGAATGGTTGTCTAAACTGATCCTTTCAGGTATGGAGGTGGTGATAGCTGTATTTAAAGAAGTCTCTGTGCTTTCTTCTGTGGGTTTTTTCCAAAATCTGTCTCCTGCTTTTAGTTCAGTAACTCTTCTTTGCTGCTAGACACCAATGTTTGTCCATCTTTTCTTCTGCATCTGAGAGCCACTGGCTGAATTTTTCCAAATTCATGCCAGCAAAATCCTGTGTCTCAGTTTCTCATGTCTCCAAAATTAAAAGTTTGTGAGTCAGTACATGTAATTTGTTTGTGTTCTTATGCTCTCTCTCTTCATGTCCTGTGGTTGAGTGTTTTTAGGTAAACTTTTATATAAAACTTTTGTATTTTTGTCTTGAAAATACTGATGATTAAGAATCACCCAGTAGTATCAAGGAGCTTGTTACTTCTTTTTATAGAAAACAGGAGTCCAGTTACTATTGCATCACAGGTGCTGACTTTTGTTTATCTGAGCTGTGGAGTAATACTACATTGTACAAGCCTACACAGTATGTGTTTTGAGGGTGTGTCCACATTGGTGTGAACTGCAGGTGTATCTGTCTATTATATTTATTACAGAGTAAACAGTATCAGTCATAGGGGTAATCACAGTGAAAAGCCTACTTCTAGATAAGAGGTTTGGTGTGGTCTCAGCTGGCTGAATATGCTTCTCACAGGCAAGGTCTCAGATTCTTCCCAGGGTAAGCTGTGCTTGTAACTGTGGCATCTAATTCAGGAACAGAGGTGTCTTAGGCTTGATGTGCAGTCAAAGTCAAACACACACAACTCTGGAAGGCATTTCAGGCTCACTGAGCGTTAGTCACTGGGTGGAGGCACCTACTCCTCTCCCCTGCCTTACACCTCCAAGTACATGAAATATCTCTGACCTTAAGGCAGTAATTTGTCACCTATTATCAAACTCAGAAACAATTGAAAGCACTGGCAGTGCACTGTAATATATTGACATCTTGGTAAGCCAGTGCTGCCTTCTTTAGCACAAGAATGGATTGTCTATGCTAATTGATCATTTTTTCTGTTGGACGTAGCTACCTAGTTTTGCAGGCTCTGCGTTTGTTCATGCAAGAACAAACAGGTCTGTGAAGGGGTTAGTATGGGTACTATTTCAGTATCTGAATTTCTGATGACTGCTGTTACCTGGTTCTCTATGGCAGTTTCTTACCCTCTTGGATTTCAGTTGTCTACAAGCACTTTTTCCAAAGTCTTTGTGTTGCAAGAGCATTGCCTCAAGATACTTCAGTTCAAAATCTTTTCTCCAGTGTTACTGATGTCATTTAAGGCATCATCTAAATGATCTGATCCCATTTAAGGCAGGATTTCAAGATTGACTGGAAAATATTTATTTACTTTTATTCTATATGTTCCTTTGTCAGAATGGACCAGCCATTTAAGGCATGTCTGTGGATCCTAGGGTCTTCCTTTGGCTGTGTATCTAGATGGTTATACAAACTTACCAGGAGACTTTTAAAATTTCAGGGTTTTGTGAACAGATTGTCAGCTTCTGTTTCTTGCATTTTATTGACAGCACAAGCAGTGGTGATAATATTTTTTAAGAGATTAAGATACAGCGGTTATATGGATTTGGGTCAGTAAAGAAGGGCAAAAATTGCAATTGGTGGGTAAAGTCAGGCACTGCCACTGGTTGATATTGAACTTAAGATCCAGCATTTACTCCAAAGCACAGGTTTGTAGGAAAACAGACAATGAGTGAAATTCTCTGTCTGCAACTGTTGCTGGTCTGGAGATGGAATTTTGAATAGCCGAAATTTAAGGAACTGACTGGTAAAAAAAAAAAAACAACACAGAACAAAACAAAAAAACCCACTCCCCCAGCCAACCAAAAAACTGTTACCAGGAATAGTGGAACCGTGCATTGTATGGCACAGAAATACCCATGTTTTGGAATATTTAGATGTTTAAAAATTCAGTGCTTACAAATGGATGAAATTAGGTGGCTCTATCTGGAGATGAGGCTCATCCTGCCTCTCTAACCTCTAATTTCAGCTTCATCATTTCTACTCAGAGATGTTTTTATTTACTGCAAATTTTATGCACATGAAGAAATCTTCATAAAATGCTTTGTGCACACAAGAATTTACAATATAATCTTTCTAACAATAAGATAAAAACTTTAAAATAATCCAATCAAGAACAAGCATTGGATTTCTTCAAAAAGAATTCTGGTAGTTCTGCTGATTGTTTTTAATGGAATTTTTGATCCGAGTTTGCTACTTTTACACAGCAGCACTTCCCTCTTTTAGAATGTTTTGCACCAAAACCGGAATGATGTTTAAAACACCAACAACTCATCTTCTTTCATCTAAGACATTCCAAGGCTTTCCATGACTGAAATAGCAAAGGAGACAAAGGCTCCATGGACTCCATGAGAGTCCTTATTGCTGCCACTCGGTCTTCTGTGGAAAGTGTGCTATGTGTCTTGTCCTAAAGCAGTAGTTTAAGAAACATTTGGGTGAAAACTGTAGAAAAGCTTAATGAGAACAAATACTTGTAACCCCTTGTGAATTTTCTGTGGTATCCCTGACTTACCACATATTGCTGTGTACTAAGTAAAATCAAGAATTTAGTAGCTAGTCTTAACTTCAGCTGCGTGAAGCTGCGCTGTTATTTTGTCACAGCTACGGCCCTGTTTTCTCTCCTAATTTGTTGTGCTTGCTCAGTGAAATTGAATCCCACGTCAATTCAGGCAAGTCTTGGAGAAGTTGTTTTCCTCCCTGCAGATGGCTCTTTCCTCCAGATGTGTCAGGCAGCTTAGAGCTGCCTCATGTCTTTCTTAACCCTTTTGCCCATCTTGAAATCACTGCAGCTGCAGTAGCACAGTGGTTCTTGCCCCATATCTGATTTTCCTGTGGAAATAAGCTGTCCTGACTGTCACTCACAGCATGTGCTGCACAGGCTCCTGTTACCTGATGTAGGTTTGTTGGGTTTGTTTTCTTGACTGTTTTAACAAGGACAAAGCAAAATTAAAGAGCCTGGCAGCCCCTAGGAGATGCCCTTGCTGGAGCTCTCATGGCAGCTTGGCTCTGGCAAGGATGCAGCCCTTCATGTTTGCTGCTGCAAATGTTCCATCCTTGCCATCTTCAGCCCAAAGCAGCCAAGGAGAGCCTGAACCCTTGCAGTTTCCCTTCACCCTGTTTGTTTCACTTGGGAACACAATGAACTGTCAAAATTTCCTGCCCTGTTTCCACAGAATCCTTCCTTTCCCTCCAAAAAGAATTATTTATCTAAAACTACTAATTGAATAAATTGTCAGAACAATTGTTTAGCTTGATTTTAAGGTGGGGAGCAAAGAGATGTAAAGGTCTGGTGGACTGATGAAAGTTGCCCCCAGAGTCATCTGTCAAAGTGAAAAAGAGAGTCTGGTGTGTTCCCACGAATTGCCCTTGCCAATCTGAAATTAAAAATCATGTAGTATGGCATACATCTGCTGCAATTCCTATTTTTATTATCTCTGTTGAGGGTACTTAGTGGTAATTAAAAGTAATAGGGATGAATATAAATGTTTTCCAAATAAGTGAGCCAAGAAAAAAATGGGGAAGGCAGGTGTGGTTGATTTAGCCTACCACCACTTCCTAACTAATCTTTCTCTAATGATGTAGAAAGAGACTAGTAGGCACCTGGTAAAGTATTTTTGAATAACAGATTCATGAGGTAGAGGTACTTGATAACATCTGCTCATCAGAAACTTGCCTTCCCTGAGGGTAAAGTTAATAATCCTCAAATATGAGGATTTTAGTGGCTTTTACTAAGTCAGTGGGGATGCAAATTTTCCTGCATCTAGACTGCTGTATTGCTAGGGATACCACAAACTTTTATTATCTGTAAAAAATGCACACAAATAGCCTATTGAAATCATCAGTAATTTTCCACGAGTTCAGATCCTCAGCTTTACTTGTTAGGTAAAACTCATCCATATTTTCTTAGTTTGAGGAACATGGAGCTGGTAGCAAGTTTATTGATCATCATGCATAGTCCTTAACTATTTCATATCATCTTTCAGTGCATATAAAGCACGTGCCTTCAGCTCCTTCAATTGTTTCCATCTCCTCCTTCAGAATCATATTCTTCTCATTACCTAAATGGTTGTTTCCCCCCTCTGCTGCTTATCAGTGATGGGAATTACTCCATGACGATTTTCTTTTTGTAAGATGATTTTTCAGTACCCTGATCATCTTCTTAGCAGTCGTTTTACTCTACTTTTTCCAGGAGGAATTCAACTTTATCAAAGATACTATTTCAGATGAACTTTTACCAAGTGTTTTGACTGATGGCATGAATACCTCCCTTGCTTTGCCTCTCTTTACTAGAATTAACTTGCCTCAATTTTGCACATATAAGTCTAAGTTGGCTAGCCTTAAATTCTGTAGGAGACTCCAGCAGCACCGTAAGAAGAAGCTGGACTACCAGTAAAATTAAAGTGGAAGCTACAGGTAGCTGGGCCATAAAGCAGTTGGGGCAGAGAAGGGCACAGTAGCAGTGAAGTCTATTTAAAATATCTGTACATACCTGGTGTCTTCCAGCTTTGTGTTATCAAGTCTCAGTAGCACTCTCTTAATTCTTTGTCATCATCAATACAAAATTTAAGACCACTCCCAGTAGGAATCTTTTAAAGGTCATGCAGCAACTGTTCCCAAGCAAAGTTTCCTTTCAGTGCATCTTGTTATATTTTTACTTTTAGGCTTTTCCAGCTTCAATTTTTGTACACACCCCTTGCCTTCTCTTGCATGTTTAACAAAGTCCATATGGTTGAAATGCACCACACTATTGAATTCTTCCTCTTGTCTAGCAGTTAGCTATTATATTTGAGGTAATTAAGTATCAAGTTTTATCTTGTATGGCCTACTTTTGGTAAGACCACATTGTGGTTTTTCCAGTGTTCCAGTTGTCTACCTACCTTTAATGTTCTCTTCTTCGAAATACAGGGTCATACTATTAAGATTAGAGTTAGGCAACTTTTTGACACATAACTTTATAATTTTGTTGTTCTCTAGTACTGAGGTACCTCTCACAATCTGATAGATATATTACTTCATGTCCAGAAAGAAAATCAGTCTTCCTGGGTTTACAGTATCATATATCCTAGGGTATTTTTTTCAGATTTTGGGAGTTTAAATGTCTTTTTTTTTTTTTCAACTCCCTGTTGATTTAGCCATAAGTGACATGTTTATCAGTGAGTTAACACAGGGAATTATTTTCAATTTCCTGCTAATTTGTTACTACAGAGAAAAAAACCAAAAGCCTCAAACAAAGCATTCTCTGAATTTGCGCCCGTTCTTCATTTGATGATGCATGTATCAGTGACAGGCTCAAGCTTGCCCAATTTTGGGGGGGGATTATCTAATGTGTACCATATGCTGGCCATTCTTACTCTTGTTGTACCAAGCAGCCAACCTGATGGGTCTCCCCATGGTGGGGCTTTTATGTCAGGGTGCTGCCATCTGAGCTCTGACTCAAGGTATGCTGATGAATCTATCTTGGGTGCTTTACAAACTCTCCAGCTATTTGCTCCACCCTTCTGCCCTTCAACAGAAGGCTCGCAGAGCAGTAAAGTTTATACATCTCTGTTGCTACAATCCTTGCATGTGATTTTAAATTCCTGCTGAAGGTAGAGCCAGGCTATCATTATACCTTTGAAGTGCAACAGCTGAAGAGCAGGCAGGGGTTTGCACCTCCTGTCCCCGCTATCCCCAGGGTTAAGTGGGGTCAACAACAGCTCGAGTGTTTTTGAGCTCCTCTCTTAGAGCCAGAGGTTGGCAAGCGGGAGCTGAGGACAGGGAACACATGTTCTGTCTCTGGAAATAAAAAAAAAAAAAAGCAAAAACAAGGGCGAGAGAAAATAGATTTATAAATATAATCAAATGTGACTTTGTTTGAAATATTCCTAATTTGCAGTGTACGCTTCTGTGTCTTCATACCTCTAAGGACCCCTAGAGGGCATGGAAGTTTTTCTCCACCTCGAATATTTAACTTAATAGCTCTGCTTGGCTTTCTTCCCTTTAAACATAATTGTAAGCACATTTTAAGTGAACATTAGAAAAAAAAATAACAGCATCTAAGTAGCTCTTTCATGCATCAAGATGCTTTCTTGTTTTTCAACACAAGTAGTAGAGGCTAGAAGTAGCAGCCAAATGCTCAAACTATTTTTATTTATCTTAGTCAGATGGTATATTTGTATCCTAAAGGAAGCACAATTCAAACTATCTAATAATTAATAATTTCATTTCAAACTTAGAGAGGCCTACACTGTGAGCTCCCTGAGGAAGCACAGTGGGTATCCTTTCAGCACTATGACCTGAGCTCCTGCAGAGGAGAATCTGATACTGTGGAGAACTAGAGTTCTCTAATGTGAAACTCTAAAATCTCTAAACTTCATCTTATTTAAGTTTTTTTTAATGCTTTGCCCTTATATTTTCCTATAAAGAAATCATTGAATTACAGTCCAAGATATTTAAAACTATGGGAATGTAAAACAGACATCTGATTCCCACTGCATCCAGTCCACTTAGCATGAGTTTTTATAACTCATTCATCCCAAGCAGTATTTTTCTTCTTAAATGATTTTTGCCTATTTCATCTGTTCCATGGTAAGTCAAGTACTAGTCAACATGAGTTACACAGCAATACTAATTCTTAGTGTTGTCTTTTCACTTTAAAATATTAAAATTTACATTCTACAGCTCTGGAGTAATACTGATTTGAGGACGTCAGATTTTGCTTACATAAAGTTGCTTCGGTGTTTAGGGAGAAGGCTGATGTTTTCCAGAATGCTCAAAGAGCAGCAAGTAGCACAAAACCAGACAAACTTTAAAAAAAACAAACAAACAAACAAACATATTTTGGTTGGAGTTGGGTTTTTTTTTCCATCAACTCAGGATTTTCAAATCAGTCCCATAGCTTTGGAGGTTACGTGGAGCATCAGCCTAGGCCAGTCTGAGACCTTCGTGCATGGTGCCATGACAGTCAGAATCCAGCTGGTCTTCTCTGGGCAAAAACTGCACCTCTACACCACCCCTGAATCAATGAGAGTCAAACAATGGGAAAGGAGGAAATGTGAAAGTAAATGCAGGGTTTTCTCTGCCTTTGTTCTGATATGAGGATCATCTGTACTGCTTTACCCAATTACCCAGGGATGTCATGGGGGATGATGTTTTGGACCTTAGTTTTCCCACTGGAAGAGCGTAACGTCATGACTTTGAATGGAAAATAGATCTAGATGTGTAAACTGCAGAGAAATGCAGCTGTCCCTTCTCATGTCTCTGGGGATTTTGTGTTTTGCAGGAGATGCACGGGTGAGAAGTCAGACAGGGGTTCTCTCCGAGCGCCGTGGCTCTTACCCATTTATAGACTTCCGTCTTCTTAACAGTAAGTGCAACTCTTCCTTCAGGTCTGTTTTTTTGTTTTTGTTTTGTTTTTTTTTTTGAAGTATACAAACCAAATTATCATATTTTATATATATCTACAGTTCAGCTGTCTTCAGACAGTTTATAATTCTGCGTTTATAATTCTGTCATTCCCACCCAGTGTCGTGAGTGTGAAATGTTTCCATTATATGAATACTGGCCATAATGCTGAGTCTGTCCAGTAAATACAGGAGTGCCATGGGGTGTGCTGGGGGAGGAAGGGGTTGCTTCAGAATTAAAAAGATAAACCTCTGTGTCCTTTAGCCTCTTAGCCAGCAGTTGGAACAGATTTATGTGAGTCTGTTATCCGGTCATATAGAATTGGCACAGAAGGGGAACATGTGACAGCACTGACCAGTGGTTTACAATAACATTAATTTTCCAACAATTAGAACCCAATCCAAAGCCCCATGGAGTCTTCTCATTGACGTCAATGGATTTTGGGTCAGGCCAGAAGTGAACATCTGTTAAAAATAATCTTAACCTCATTTTGATTGAAGTTATTTTGCCACTGTTATAAATAAAGGAAGGCAGAATTAAAAGAAGAAGAAGAAAAAAATCCTGTTTGTTTTTTTTTTTTCCACCTGATGGACTCTACTGATGCAGACCCACTAGTCAGTGTGTAAAAAATAAAAAACAGAGAGTGGCCCGACATAGGCAGCTCTAGATGTGTCCTTGTGTACTGCACAGCCCATTTCATGTAACCTTTGAAACAAAAGTTACTCACTGTCTTCACCAAAACAATCTGAAACTCTGTGAGTTTGTTTAGTGATGACACTTTTAAGCTTCTAGTGATTATGCTTTTCATTAAAAAGCAATCACCAAAGTTTTACATCTTTTTTAAACTGCTTTGCCAGGGGACGGGAGGGGAGGGGAGGCAGGGAGCTTGGGAAGATGGCCAAATGCAAAGGGTGGAGTATGGCTTGGAGCCAGGAGAAAAGAGGGGCTGGTAGGAAAGAGAGAGGATTTGGGTTCTGATCAGCTGCTCTCAACCAAGCTGGCAAAGTTAATGCTGCCTGACAAAGGGCTTGCGCTCAGTCTTGCTGATAAAAAGTATTTTCTAGGTCTTAAATCCAGGGGAGTGCTTGCTGTGGCTGAGGTAGAAAAACATAAGGGGTAAGACGGGTACAGAAATTTTCCTAGGACAACGAGGGAATAACGTACTGCTTGAGCAGAGCTCTGAAGATAATTTAGTCCTAGCTTGCCAACTTAAAATGTGAAGAAAAAAACTGGTTTAGACTAGTTGGAAATATTACTGTTGATGACTTTGTAAAGACTGAGCAGAAAATAGAACACTTCATTCATAAAGTAGTAGTGAATATATATCCGCATTCAAATGTGACTAATTGGATTTTTTTTGTTTTTATTCTGAATGCATAGATGTTAAAATTCTCATATATTCTTCCCTCCTTGGTTAGAGAAACTTTCCAGCTCTGTTTTCTGGCAATAGGGCTTTCACTTTTATCCCCTGTAGATGAATCCTGCCATCCTTCAGATCCTGCCAGCTTCTGGAAAGTGCTGGTGCTGTCTGCAGGTTGTCTAGGGAGAGAGTTATATTGGTGAATACTCAGGCTTTGATCATGCGAGAAACAGGGCACTCTGCAGAGCCCCTCTCCTGGAACTGCTGAACTTAAAAGTGATGCCTATCTCTGCATTCACCTCTGGTCCAAATGAGGTGGTACACCTGGGGTTTTTTTGTTATGTGCTCTCTGTCCTAGGGACTTCTGACTTATTCTTTCTTTTCAGTGCTTCTCCTTAAGCTGAAAGAAGTCACTACAGCTGATTATGATCTCTGTGGAAGGAAAAGTAGTGCGCCTGATTTTGGATTTAGAGGGTTTTTTTTTTCAGATTTTCATGCATTTACTGCTTTCTTCCCAAGGGGAGTGGTATTAGATTAAATTTTCAGTACAAAACTGAAATTTCTAGACACTTGACTACTAATTTTGTAGTTGGCAAGTGCACTGGGCCTGGCTTACTCAGTGACCTACAGGTAAAAGAAGATGTTCAAGTGTCAGAGCATGCAGACATGTGCCTTGCCAGGGAATAAACAGACTTGTATATTATTTGATGGCTTTTATATTATTTGTTCATATACAACATCTGTCAAATATATTTCTGTTCTGCATACTATATGAAGAGAAAAAACATGGTGCTGCACATCCTGTCAAAAGGAAACAGAAATTTCACTATTGCAAAGTGTTTTCAAAAGTGCCCAATATTTATACTAAAATTTTGGCACCTTCTTACATTTCTTTGGAGACAATAACTGAGAGGCAGCAACTGTATGCTGAAAACTGTTACAGTGAGGCTGAGGAAGATAAAATTTTATGTTAAATATCCTCAGAAATCATAAAGAAATGAATTACAACTCCAGTTTCTCACTAATTCAGACAAATAGAGCTTACTGATTATGCTGTCTCCCATCTGAAATATTATTCCAAGTAACAATACCACTCTTGTAGGAGAAAACACTGGAGCTCATTCTTAAACAGAGTTGATATTCATTTTGAAAATCAACATTTAAAAAAAAAATAGGGCATTGGTATTTAATGTCAAACTAAAAGTTACTTAAATGTAATGCTTTTAACATACTTACAGTTTCTGACACACTAGTGGATTTTTTCCCTACTATGGCTATTAAGAGTTAACACTGAGTAGACCGTGTCTTTTGTTTTTTCTGGAGTCCTACAGTAAAGCCCCTGTGAAACTTAAGTCTTTTGGGATAGGAAAACTTCCTGCACTCTGAAAATGGGATCTTCTGTAGCCCTAATCAAAGCCAACTGGATTAATGTTAGCTTCTTGCTGTTTGAGCTAATGTCTGTGATGCCATCTACACATTCCTCCAGTGCCCCTGCAATCTATAGAGAGTTAGTGAGTGTTACTTCACCTTGTCAGTGCAAGGCTGTCAGGACCATGAGGATTTTGCAGGATCCTGTCTGGAGGAGATGCAAGGCTTTACTGTTTTCCTGTCTTTCTTCTGCCTGGTGGCAAGTTTTCCTGGAGGTGTAGTTGCTCTGGTGGGTTTTGGGACACTTTGGTTGCTTCTGGAATACAAAATCAAATGTAAAATATCCCTGTGTCAAGAAGAACTCCTCAGTTCTGCCTCAGTTCTTGCCTTGAAGTATGTTTGCTTCAGCCTGTGGAGTCAGTCCCTGCAACTTCTGAAGACCAGTTCCCATGCGAAGACCCCCAGGAGGCAAGCTGATCATCCCTTTTCCCATCCTGCCATAATAAGGCAAGGGGACCACCTGATAGGTCCAGATATCCTCTCCCCCTTCTCCCTCCCCCCATTTTCTCCCCACCCCCCCAAATAATATGTGAGATGACCTGAGGCTCCACATTAATTAGGGTGCTTATGAATAAATATTCAGGCTTTACAAACTCCTAACCTAAAAGGTACAAGTTTTGCAGGGCCTTGTAGGTTTATAGGAAAATGGGCAAAGCGTTTCTTCTTCATTCAAATAAGGCATTCCTTAAAATGGGAGCGCTGGAATTAAAAAAGACTTAGCATTATAAACTTATTTTCCAGTTAGGAATGGGATGGAATAGGCAAGTGTAAGGTGCCATGGAGCAGTTGAATACAATGTGTAAATGATGTAAGATCAATTCCAAAACAAACGTCCCAAAGTTTAAGAAAGTTTGACTCAGAACTTGGTAGCTCTAGCTTGTAACTAAACCTAAACCAGGCTGAAATTAACGATGGCAGTTTATTGGCCCTTCTATATTCCTGTGGATCAAATCAGCCTTTTTGTGTTCACAGGACAGAAAATGAGTTAAACTGAATGTATGCAGTGTAGTAATTCAGAATTTGAAACAGTTATGCAGTGAAAATTAACTTGATCCAATTTTCCTTCCTGTAGGCTAAGGCAGCGGTAATTTAATTCTCTGATTGACAAAGTTGCTCATTGAGTCATTGAACCAGATCCCTCCACTGAATAATATCCATTGTTTAAAATAGGTTTCATTATCCCATGATGAGCTCTGCTGGTGACTGGGGTGGTACTTTTCTCCATTGCATTAACCAAAAGTCTGAGGGAATTCCTTGTGATAAATATGGAATTGTGAGAGTGTGTACCACAATAACCAAGAAAACCTCACACTGCTGCGGTTAAATTAGATACTTTGGGTTTTTTCCACATGGAATTGAGTAACAAAATAACATAGGTTACATCTGACATGAGTTTTGCTTTTAAAAGCTCGCTTGTCAAGCTGTAAGTCAGAAGACAAGGAGATTCTTAAGACTTAAGCAGTGATTCTCCAGGTCCCTTCTTGGTTATGCTAAGCTTTTCTCTGGATTGAATATTTTCTTGGAAGGACAAAATTATTGGCTACTGATTTACTTTATTTAAATATGTCTATTGTGGAGTAACATAATCAAATTGTTTCTGCCTGCATTTTTTACCTTTTCCTGAAAAATTGTTCATTAGGGGTACTTTGTTTTGTCACACTATCAGTCATGCCATAGCTTTTGTTATCTTGCACCCAACTGTTTTCAGTAAACCTTCTACAATATCCCTGTGTCTGACAGACATTTCATTTCTCTATATATTGATCTAGCAGGGATGAAATGGAAAAGGAAAGTAGAATCTCTGTACCAAAATAAATCTCTTACCTAAAGAGATTTCTGATTTCTAGCACAACACAAACATAGAATGGAATCTGAGAATGTCTAAAGGGTCAAAATATGTCTGTAGGTACTCCAGAAGTATACCTGTGTATTACCTAGGATCTTGTTATTAGCATACAGGCAGAAGTTGAGTTAAAAAAAAACCAAAACAAAACAGCTTGTTTTTAACCTCATCTTAGCAAATCAAGTTAGTTTAGATTATATACTCTCAATACTAGATGGTGTTGAACATTGATATTGGGTACCATTCAGTTTCTGTCTGTTTTTTCCTGTCTGGTTTGAGTCAAGCAAAATCATCTGGTTTTCAGTTCATTTGCAAATAAAGTGATGCTTTGCAGGCATGTCATGAATTAGGTACTACAGAAATTTTCAGGGTTAGTAAGGGAAGGTATGAACTCATGAAGAAGTCTCCATCTGAAGCAACCAAAGTCTGTGCATGTTTGAATCTGTGGTTTCTGCCTGTCTACAGAAGGGTCCATTTGCAAAATTTACATTCATTTTTGGTTTTGGATTTTGAACGACTCCAGGGCTTTCAGGTAGGGCCCATCTCCAGGGAAAATAAAACTTAACCACAGCCACCAACCCAAAACTGAACCATCAAGTAACCTGAACCCAAATGAGTGAGGTTAAAAAGAGTTTTGTTAACTGTCTTGTTTTGTTGCCTTTGGCTAGAAAAAGAAGTGGGAGTGAGAGATGCCTTTTTAGATATTTCTGACCCAGGTTAAATTAGGACACTATAAGTCTTGTGAGGAAGTCTCAAGGGCTGATTGGATTACTTGGATCCCAACTCAGCCCATGGAGGTGAATCCAATGTTCCAGATGGTTATTAAATTAGAAAGGGAGAGATCTTATGAGGTCTGCATAATTTCTACATAGTACCTCCTCTAGTTCCTCATGGATAAGCATGTCCAAAAGCTACTCAACCTCCCAAAGGCACATTGAGCTGCTTAATCTGGTCAGCTTGTGTCTGGTTTGAATGGGAAGAACATTTCCAGAACTGAAGTAAGCCTGTGGCCTTGATTCCAGTTTCTATTCAAGGAACGGGACTTGGGATCCTCTTAATAGTGTTTCAGCACAAAGATTGTTCTGTTTTCTAGTAACACTTCATTATATTAAGAAAAACTCTTGTCACTGGAAGTCAATCTAGTTTCAGCAAATAACAATAAGGTTTTTTTTGTTCTGGGTGTTTACATTTTCAAGTGTTTTTAAGAGTTCTTATAGGAAAATTTTAATAATAAGGTAGATTGAGAAGTATATTCTACTTCCTGTCATTCATGCACCTTATCTGGCTTTTATACAACACTGTAGAAAATAAAAACCCAGGGTGTAAAATTGATTGATGCATGTGCCCTCATATGCTAAAAAAAGCAGCAACTTGTGTTATGCTTCAGGAGAACTCACAAGAGCTAGCAGAGCAAACAAAACACCTAGATGTGCTTCACACACAAAATCCTAGTGAATAGTGACCTCATTATACAGGTTTGAAATTTGTTGTTCGGGGTTTTTTTAATACAGATTTGGGATTCAGTTCAACTGAGAATGTCCCTTTAAAAGTTTCCAAATGATGTGTGACACAATCGGCCACCCCACCTTCTTTTTCCTGATTAGAAAAGGGAAAGGGTGTACTGAAGATAACACTTGAGGATACTTTCCAAATGACCAGAGGAAAAGAAAGAACAAGGAGAAGGGATCATTAAGATGATAAATGAAAGTTGAGTTTGCTATTATTACAGGTTATGTTGCTTTTTCTCAAGGGGAGTGAAGGGGAAGGGGATGTACCATTTCCTGTTGGAGAAACTACAATCAGCTATAGAACATTTTTAGTTTTAGGAAAAAAGGGTCCTGACTGTGCTACTGTATGAAGATTGAAGTGGAAAAGTGAAGATTCATATTGAAATGATAATGACTACAGCAAAATGGAACACGACATGCCATTTCCGAAAGTAGGAGGCTTAATAAAAGACACCAAGATGTTTGTTTGCATAAAGGTGATAGATGACCCCAATGAAGACTGTAAATTATGAAGAGAAACACATCTAAATTAATCTTAAATTTTTATTTAATCTCTTCCAGTTGTTAAGGCTAGCATTCTATTACCTATCTGAAACCCGGAGTGCTGCAGAATTTGGTGTACTGGGATAATTCAGTGTGTAAGAAGGATAATCTGCAGAATTCTTCAACTCTGTAGTTGCTTTCAAAGACT
This sequence comes from Calypte anna, assembly GCF_003957555.1. Taxonomy (NCBI): domain Eukaryota; kingdom Metazoa; phylum Chordata; class Aves; order Apodiformes; family Trochilidae; genus Calypte; species Calypte anna. The sequence continues at coordinate 58,299,431 of NC_044246.1, read as the reverse complement.
ATGAAAAGGAATATATTTTGGAATCGGGGGGGCGGGCGGGGGAATTGCATGATTATTGTTCTTCAAATGCCAACAATTCTACAGGAACTTTATGGTTTGGAAACTGAGCTGTTACAAGTCAACATCTCCTCAAGTGATGTTCAAAGAAGAGGAAACCCCACCAGATGATCTAGGAAGATGGTGTCTCAGGACCTCTACATTTCACTAACTACAGTAGTCAAAGACATTCCCGAGCACTTCTTCTGTAAAGAGGGCTCTGAGTTGATTTTGTGCACTTGTGCAACTGGTTCAAGAATGGAATCTTGACTCAAAGCTGAAAGTTTTAAAGAGCTTTTGTTTTACGTCTTCTAAATTTCTACTTTTCTCTGATGTCTTCAGGGTCACTCTCTCTTTCTCACAGCTTCTTCCTAATTGAAAGAAATGTGTTTAGCCATGTAAAGAGAAATATTACAGTTGTAACCTCTATGAACAGTAGCAGCTAACAGAAATACTTTCTCTCAAACTGAATTTTGTCAAGTCAGGGGACAAATGATTTTTTAATATATCACAGAAGCACGTGAAACCAAAATGTTTATAACACAACCTTTTTGGATTCCCATATAGTTTAAATAAGCCTCTTGAGGATTTCTACTTTTGTAATACTTCAGTACCACAGTGGTTTAGCTGCTGGTTAGTACATAGTGCATGGTTGCCTTACTTTTCTTAGTTGTGGTGACCAGTGTATATTGAGATGATAAAATCCATATTGGCATAATCTTATTATTTTTCAATCCACCTTATCACACCAGCTGCAGGCAATTAAGAAGTACAGCTGGGATTTTCATCTTAGCTTCTTGGTCTTTCTACACAAGACTGAAAGCTTTCAGGCAACAATTCCTTTACACCCATTTCTGGTGCTTTGTGTGTTTTCTCAGGCCTTTTCTCAAAAATGCAGTGTTTCAGGAAAATTTAGCCAGTGGAAAGAGAGGAGGTTGTCTGTTCTTCTAGTTTATCAGTGCTGTGTCCAAAATTAAGATTTCACATGCTAAGATTTGAGTTAATGTCTAAGTTACCTATGCCAGTTCAGCCATCCCTGCTGTTGTTTTTTGGATAACATGATAAATCCATAATATAAGAAGTTATTAAGATGACACAGCATTTTTTGTTTCTATCATCAGTGCTATGTACTCTTCTTTAAAGGAAAAAAATAGCAGCCAAGACATGCAATGAGTGTGACAAACAAGGCTTCAGTAAAGGCAATCTAAATGCCTGGCATGATTTGGCACACACAAAAATGAGCAAGCACCAATTACTTCTCATAAGTCAATTACATATCTCTTGGGCTCTCAAATAAAAGCTTTCTAATCAGCTGTCAAACTTGGAACCAATGCAGGAAATCGCTTCTGTAATGTATAGGACCAGAAAGAAATTGTTTCCCAGTCTTTGCTGTTTTCAGCCTGTGCAGGCAGTAAATTGGAGGCCTAATCCTCTCACCTTATCTTCCAGATATTCCAGCACTCTTCTAGCAATCCTGCTGGACTCATTAGGCATACAGTGGTATAGCACTGGCTGAGTATGGGATGGGTTTGTATCCATGGAAGAGGGGGAAGGGTCTTAGAAATTATATGACTCAAAGGCAGGTGCTTGAGGGAGTGATTTATCCTGCACCCTCTTGGAAAGAAGAGGAAAAAGCATTTTCTGCTTATGAATAAGTTGCCTTTTGAAAATTAATGAACCTGGTGGTATCCACTCGTGCTGCTGGGTGGCCTGTTTTTATTGTACTCCGAGGTGCAATGAAATAAAGAAGATACAGAAAAGGGAAACTGAAAGGCCCTATTTGAATGCATAGCCAAGTTTGTTTACTTTGGAAGAACAATATAGAAGAACAATGTAATGAGTGTCTGATGCAGAGTTCAGTACATCCTTGTCCAAATGTGATCTATCTGACCAGTTCTGGATGTTAATCTTTGTTAACATGACCTCCACCATTTTTATATTCATCCTGCAATGGGAAAGAAGTCTGAAAGAAAACTGGTAGCAGTTCCTAATGCAGGAAACCTGAAATAACAGAGGCTGGGGTGTAATGTGCTGTAGATCGTGTTAAGGGGAGGAGATGTGTGTAACTGGAGGAACTTTGTTAGGAGGGAGAAGGCAACCATTGATTCTTATTGAATAGCTTGATAGATAGAGCCATTGAATAGCTTATTAACCTCTTGAGGGCCATGTGCAGTATCCCAAAATCATCCTTGTTCTGATATTGTGGATATGTGATGTGGATATGAAATGACCCCAGGAAAAAATGCAACCACTTTGGCTGCCTGCTGAAACACATCAGGATGCTGTGAGCCCAGGCCATCTGTGTTTTTGAAGAGAGAAGTTAAGATTTGTGAGGAATGTTTATATGGATGCTTCTGTAAATGTGTCTGTAATTCATACAATATGCATATCCATGTGTAATTCATACAGTAACTTTGTTCAGTATTCAGTGAAGGAAATCTCCAGCTATTGTGCTAAGTAGTTAACTCGACTGAGTATGAGAATGTACATTTTTTAAAAGATAAAGATGATGCTTTTTTTAGGCAAACAAAACATTCAGAAGTTACCACAGTTATTAAAGATCAACACAGGTCTCAAGGGAAGTTTTATGGGTATAAACAAAAGACATTCTTGTGTGTCTTTCATATTAATTTAAAAAATGCAGATAATTACTAAATCCTCCCCATGTTAGCTTTGCAGCTTGTGTTCTTTACCTAGATAACACAGCATGTTTTAGCATGTTCTATACTTTTGATTCATTTACTTGTCATTCAATTTACCCTAATTAGAAATAGCCATCAATAAGTCTATGTTTCAAAGTCCTTATAGGACTTACATCAAGTACCATCACCAAAATTTTGTATTTAGAATTTAAATTGAAATTTAAAGTTGTCAATAAAGAAGTAGTAGGTTCTTTGTATTATTGTAAGTCATTTAACTTCACCTTAAAACTGCACTGTGATTTTTTGTCAGCCAGTGGGTCCCATATGCAAAGGAATGGCTCTTGGCTGCTGGGAGATAGAGGTGTGGCTGCTGATCCAAGGACTTAGCTTGAGCAATTGCTCTCAGCTGCTTCACCTTACACTTTTTTTTCATGGTCCTTTTCCTCTCAGCTTCATATGGCTGTCTTTTTTCTTTTTTGTCTCATACTGACCCTGGTATGTGGAAAAGCTAAAGCTGATGAGATTATAATAGACTGGGATGTGTTGTGCTCAAAGAGGGGCAAAGTCTTAGTCCAGTTTTATGCGAGACACCATCATAATGAGGTACCGTATTACAGGCTGCACAGTAACCTGTTCAGGGTCAAAGCAGTCATTTGACAAGTCCTGTGATTCATAGACAGATCACTTATTACTGAAATGACCCAAAGGATGTTGTTTTAACATTATATCCTTTAAGTCAACATTCAGAGTTTGCATGTGGATAGACCAGTGTGGGATTTGGGCTATTCCATGAAGAGCCCAGTCTTGAAAATTTGCTACCTACCATTCTTTATTGCTATTAAGAACTCCTTTCCTTATGATTCAAAATACAGGGGAGCTGTTTATTATGGGTAATCTTTTTTTGCATAATATATTGTAATGCAGTCCTCATCTGAAACACCAATTCGTGTGTCAGAGTCGCTGTCTGCCAATGATTAAATTTCATTTGAGATGTGTGACAACCATATGGAGCACTGTGACAAAGCAGTGGCAAAAGGTTTGATGGTTCAATTCAGAAAATATGTTTCACAGTAAGAAATTATGCATTTCACCTTCATGTGTCTGTAGCTTGTGAGTATTATTTGTGCTCCTGAAATAATCTGGTAATCCAAAGGATAAAACAACTACTTCATAATCCACTGTACGGCTGTTGGTTTGGACTCAGGCTAAACCTTCACCTTCAGATCATCCACTGCAGCTCTATGTGTGAGTTTTAAAGGCAGTTCAGGGGAAAATGGGGTATTTTCAGTCATCCATTCATTCATTCATTCAGTCCTAAACTGGAAAAAAGACCCACAGATACTAACTTAGATAATTTTTAATGTACAAAAGGAAAGTTCTATTAACTTTAACATTTAAACTTGTTACTGGAAAGTAGATAACAATCGGGGGGTAAAGATGGAATCAGGAAAGTTGGGAAGTCGAGAAACAGCTGACAGAGTTTAAAAATTGAATTAATGTTGAGTGTGTTTTGTTATCCAGGAATTAAACCCAATGCCAGCCAGTTATTTGCAGCACTATATAAATTAAAAGGAATGCAAAACCAAGTCTGCCAGTTCTTCCGCATGTCACTGTCACCCGGTAACTGTTAGCACCTATGTTAGTCACTCCTTCAGCAGGCCATGAAATTGTTCCAGCTTTTAAAATGTGTGAGAGAATTAAGGCAGGTGCTGGCAGATCATAAATGAAAATCTATAACCTTCAGGCTGGTACAGTAGTGACATTGTTAGTGTTTGCCTTCTTGAAAACACATGGCTTGTCAAGTTGCAATAAAATTTATTTTGTGCTTTTACTGTTAAAGCTCAGTGAGGTCTCTAGACTGCCCATGAGAAGTGTGAGACTTAAAGGTCTCAGAAAATACATTAATTATTAATATTCAGCATGGAAGTAAGCAATTTTTTTATCTTGCTACTGACTTTATTTTACTCAATAGCTGTTGGATTTCTTAAGGAAGAAACTTGCTGCAGAAGGCTCTCACATATCTGCTGTTGTAGAAATCAAACACTAAACCATCTATGATCCAAAAAACCCTAATAACTTCTCCAAAAAACCTCTCAGAATAATAATACTCATAAAAAACAGAGTAGAAATTAATATTTTAATTTCACGTAACAATTTCCCAGCTTTGCATAAAAAGAAATACAATTGAGTAATCTTCAGTCCATTATTAGTTTTCCTGAACTCTTATTTAAAACCAAAACCCAGTGACTTGCTAGGCAGCTTCTTATCTCAAGCAGTCCTTGGTGTTCTCTAAAAGGAGTGTTTAATCTCTAGTTTCTCACAAGGTTCCTCTCATTAATTATACTCTGTTGAATCTTGCTACCTTCAAACAACTGCCCAGTTTCTGTTCTTCCTTTTCCCAAAACTTATATCAGACTGCAAAACGAAAACATCAAAACTGTATGTGAGCTGCTGTTAAAAGCTCATATGAAATTACCTAAGTTATCATCAGCTTCAGGAACCCTGTATATTATTATTACTAACAAGAAGATAATTTAATTATTCCAATTACTGATTTAATCACTGTATAGAAACTACCCTGGTTTTTTTGTCACATCTAGCCCTATGAAAATCTCCTAATACAGCATTAGGGAATCAGAATTATCCTGGTATTGAGTGAAAAGAACATGTTCTGTTGTGTAACCCAAAGTGCATGTATTGCCTGCATATACTTGCTTTCTTAAATGTAAAACTAAGGTACTTTCTTCATTTATAATTTTCCTTACCATGTAGGAAGAAAAGCAGACAATACAATAGGATTATTAACCTATTCTTACTTCTTTCTCTCTTTCATTTTCCAAAATTGGGACATACATTTATGCTTTCAAACTGTATTTTGAGGTCACATTTGTTGTAATTTGTTTGGGTTTATATCCAAGATTGCCTTCTATGCTAGTGTTATGCAACATTAATATATCCCAGTGAGAGGCTGTGAGGTAGCAAGGTTATGCTGTTTTCAGTTGTATAGGCAGAGAACAGAGGCAAAGAAGATTAAAAGCAGCCTAGTCATTTAGGGTGACATACACATATGTCATCCTCATGCACATTTCATTTAGGGTGAAATGGACATCTCTAGATATGTACATTTGAATGATATATTGCCCCCTCAGTGTCTTAACCTGGATCATATTAAAGCCTATGGCAGATAATGTACTGAACTCGGTTCTTCTGGGTCTTACATTACTCTGATGAGTGGAATGTATTCTGGTTTTGGTATAAACAATTACATTATGCTGAAGCATAGGGATTTAAATACTGTTCTTTCATGTGGCTTGGCAAAATGCATGAACTTTGTGATTTTTTTATCACTATTTCTCTTCCAAATAATTGAGGATGTCATTCTTCAACTTGGGTTTAATGGTTTGTGTACCGATTGCTTTTCACAGATACTACTCTCTCAGGGGAAATTGGCACCAGGAAAAAAGTGAAAAGACTGTTAAGTTTCCAGAGGTATTTCCATGCATCCCGGTTACTGCGTGGAATTGTACCACAAGCCTCTCTGTACCTACTGGATGAGGACTACCTGGGGCAAGCAAGGGTAAGACCAGTCTCCAGATCCTAATTTCATTTAATAATATTCCAGAGAGTGTCAGTTTTGTTTCTGTGTTCAGTTAATCACATATATGGCTGATCTTTCTTAAAAGACCCATGTTACTTGCCTGCCTCACAGCAAACAGACTGTCCATTCCTCTTTTATTGTTACAGTTTTAAAGGCTTAGTCACAAAGCAAGAGGAAAAACGTCTAAATCTACTCAGCATTTTCAGATTCTGTCAACTGAAATCATAATCTTGATTTTTTTAATGGATAAAGAATCCCTGGCTGAGTTACTGATTTAAATAAGTGCAGCCTTGACATAGGATTTAGTTCATCTGCTTGAAAAATGACAGCTGTCTCTCAGCTGGTATGGAGCAGCTATTGGGCAACCCATAATAGCTCTCAGTCATGGCAAAGATTAGGAAACAGGGAACATTCACCACAAAGAATTTCCCAATAATCAAAATGTAATTCTGCTATTGTGCTGCTCTTATTACTTGCTTTGAATTACATTTTCTTACCAAACTTGCACAACTGATGACATTGGGCTTTTGTGCCTGGGCCGTTTTTATTCTCTTATGTGTCAGGTGTTAGAAAGTAATTAAGAATTCAGAACTGGTTTGAATATAGACTAAGCAATGGGAGGGAACACATATTTCGTTCACACATATGCCATTGGAGGTCATACACTTAGTCCAGACCCAGTCTCTTGACTGAACTTACATAGTTGTATAAATGCTATATAATGGTGGTAATGATGGATTCTTCTGTGTGACTGATAAGGCTTCACAGAGGCACTGTGGTGAAGTTTATAAAAGCTGTTCCATGTGTCTTGGTTTGCTTTGCAAAATGTAATTCATTATCACCATGAGAGCTGATGATTGTGTTTTACTGTAATAAAACCTAAGAGAATTTGTACTGAATTGATTTGGGGGCCTGAAAGAATAATGAGAAAAGTTGTGCAGTAAAAGAGAGCTTTTTCATATTTTGTTTTATATTATTCTATGTTTGGAACTCCATTTTTGGTTTTAGTGTCATGTTCAAAACCTCCTCAATTAAAAGTACAAGTGATATTTTGTGTGGTATAGCTAAGTTTGGTTCCTGATGTCAGATATTTCAAATACATCACTACTGCTTTCCCAAACAAAACTTTAAAGGTAAAGCAACAAGTCCTGTGATTGATGTGGAAAACTAATTTACATCTACTTTACAGTCAACATACCAGTCATTTGCCTTTTCACATTTATTTATTCTAGCACATGCTATCCAAAGTGGGAATGTGGGACTTTGACATTTTCTTGTTTGACCGCTTGACAAACGGTAAGTTTTGAGAAGGTTTTATTTGAATTTGACTATTCTAACAGAAATAATAAAAAAAATCTCTAATTAATTAATTTCTAAGCTTTTCCAGTTTAGATTAGAGAAATTGGACACAGTTAACTTCTCTTAAAATCATATCCTTGAACACTTTCAGGCTTTTCCCAGAAGGGATAGTATTTAAAGTGTGTTTTTGTGTTAATCTAATCTCACACAATATATATATTGTGGTCACCTTTTCAAGGACGTCTTTCAGTTTCCTACACCTGGGAAATTCCAAAGATACTTTAGATTAGATGCTTCGGTTGATAAATCCAGACCTCCATAATCATTAGATTTCAATCAGTGTGAAATAGCACTAACCGAAGATGCCCATGCTTCTGCTCAGCAGCAAAATTTAGGAAATTCATCAAGACTGTAAAAATCTGTGAAATGTGTTGTCTAAATACTTGTCTGTAACCTCACCCTACTCCCCTCCAGTGTCTAGGTAATGCCTTTTGATCAGATCACTGCTGAAGAAGGTCATGATCACACATTTCTCTTTTCTGCATCACTTATAGGAATGAGGTCCTTCACATTCCCTACCCCCAATCTAATGAGGGACAGAAGATATAGAAAAAAAGTTGGTCAGCTGAATGATTGGCAGTGAAGAGTGGAAAGGGCTACAAATGGCAAGGGAGGCAAAAGCATAATCCTTCTAAATTATCTTTCTGCAGTCTTGCTCAGTAGTAAAGGCCAAACAAATTTCCATGTTGTATGTTTATTTTATTCCTGGAGTACATTAAATAAGACTCCCTTCAAACGTTGCTTATATGTTGTATGATTTGATTGGCTTGGTTGGTTTGTTTTTTTTCCTTAGCTTCTCTGGAAACATTGCTGCTGAGTTATGCAGTGCAAACTTTGTAAAATACGTGTGACATATAGCTGATTGTAGAATACTAGCTAGGCCCCATTTTGACAGTATTCTCAGCATTGGATTCACAGTAAGGTCAGCATAATATTACAGTAGGAACTGAGGCTGTAAATATTGCAACTCCTTTTTTCTTGTCTGCATCATCATTATGAGATGCAATTGTAGCTGCAGTAGGTACATGCTTTAATTACATGTTTGTACAGCCATGTGTAAAATAAATTATTTGCAAACTGCTGATTTCTCAGTTAATTAGTTACTGTAGTATGGTAAACTGAAGTGGCAGAAAAGCCATTCTCCTTTCTGTCATTTCTGGAGGTAGAGCTGGGTTATGAAGATGATTCGATTCTCAAACAAGCCTTTCAAAACATTTCCAGTTAAAACCAGGTCAGTTTGCTTTCTGTGTCATGTTGAAACAGCCTCTAAAGACAAGACTGGCACACCACTGGTACAGCCATGAAGTACCAAATCTTCATTATACGTAGGAGCAATGTATATAAGCTCCTTTTGAGTATGAGAGTGTCATCTAAGCTCCTATGACAGGAGATAAGGTAATAAGAGGTGACTAATAGGCGATTACCAATATAATTAGACTTGCTTGGTTTGTAACTGTATGTTAAGGGAATCTTTTAAGAGTTTCTTTCTGCTTTTAGGAAACAGTCTTGTAACACTGCTTTGTCACCTCTTCAATGTGCATGGACTTATTCACCATTTCCAGTTAGATATGGTTACATTACACCGGTTTTTAGGTAAGTTCTCACCATAAAGACATCTTTCAATGCAGTTTACAGCTTAAGTAGGGCATCAAAGAAAGTCTGACTTGATCTGTCTACCTATGTAAATCACGATGTTGTTGCAAACATTTCAGTAAAAAATTCCTGTGCTATATATTAGTACTCAGGTACTTGTTTCAGTATTTACTAAGTCAATGGAGGGAATTCAAAGGGCTCTGCATTGGGCTGAAGCATCCCAGCACCACAAGTACACTGATGATGTGAAAAAAAGTATGCCATGCAGAGCTGTGGCAGCTGAGTAGGCCCACCCAGACAGACAGACACAGCAGAACCTACCCATGCACAGTACAATTGTGGTGCAGTGTCATTATTTTAGTGACTAATACACTACTGAGACCCAGGGCACTTAAAAGCTTATGTGCAAAATTTAACAAATTATATCATGCTGTCTGCACTGAATAGTGTTGATGAAAGCCCCTGCTGCTGTTACTGCCAACAGAAATATTAGCCCCATGCTGTCAGTGAACCAAAAGAAGAAACTGGCCAAAATCAGTTACTTTTTGCATCATATTTTGAATGCAGCCGAATGCCAGTTTCTTAGCCTGTCAGAATTTCAGAGGCAAGGTCTCTTCTTTAAGGCAGCATAATTGTCACTTCTGGGAAGCATTCTTGTAGTGTGAAGGCAAACAAAATCTCCCTGCCATTTCTGACTCCTGTGGACGGCCATGAAGTGGACGCTCGGATAATTGGAGTGAGCAGTGGTCAGGGTTTAAAGGATTACCCACTGTAACTTGAGATGCTTGTGGAGCTGGTAACAAACAGAAAGCCAGGACTTCCTCTGGTGTTCCTCATGAAATTTGCCCATTACCTTTCTCCTTGATTAATTTGATGGTATTCAGCAAAGTGATGCACAGCTTGCACTGTTCATATGGCGTAGCCACAAGACCAGCTAATGGTGCAGACACTGCACTAGGATGAGTGTGAGGCACACACCTCCATGATTTTCTGTTCAAGTGAAAGCTGAGAGTTACAAGGTTGTTGCTCCATTTTCCAGCTGGATCAGTTCCAGTCCTGCACACTGAAACAAGAGGGACTGGTATTTTAACATGGACATATAGACATGACTGAAATTAGCACAGAAGATTTTGCTCTGAATATCCCAATGCTTTATCTTGTGATTCTCTGTCTGAAGGATATAAGAATGCCTTTGACCATTGCTAGTCCCTCTAATAACAGATGGTGCCAGGATATCAGGGCCTCACCTCCTGCCACTGTAAAGGAGGCCTGGACTGCCTTACGGACGTTACTCCCCTGTGACAGCAGCGTAAATAATTACACTCCATTGTGAGTGAATTCACCTCTCTTCCTTATTTTTTTTACTTCTGAATGAGAGCCTTCACTAAGGCAAGAAAGTTGATTTATGTAGTAGACCAGGTATATCCCCTTGGGCCTCATAAATCCTTTCATGCATTTTTTTCTTCAAAGGTATCCCAATAAGAGCACCAGTCTAAGTAAGAGTCTAAGCAAGCAACAGGTATTTGAAGAAACTCCTTAGGCAGCTGACTATAAAACCTCAAATTGTGTTTTAAATCCAGTTCCCACTTGTGGCCATGGCAGTCAGAGACAAAAGGATCTTTATTTTCTCTTTTGGTTCCCAGTTATGGTTCAAGAAGATTACCATAGCCAGAACCCGTACCACAATGCGGTCCATGCTGCTGATGTCACACAAGCTATGCACTGCTATCTGAGGGAGCCCAAGGTAATGACAGCCTTTCACACTAATGATTCTTTCAGATAATTTTCAATTTTTTTTTACCCCAGGATTGAAAAAAAAACCCAACAAAAACAAATGAACAAAAAATATTTTTAGATAGCAGAAAATCAGATTTCAGAAGTCAGCAATAAGGCAGCAGATGAGTCAAATATAGATTACATACACCTGAAACAAGTGTCTGGACTCACCATTCATCATGCAGACAAACATATTAAAGTGCTGACATATGAGTTCCACCAAGTTTTGCTGTGACCATGTGCACCAGCCATCTGCAAGTGGCTGCAGCCTTCCCAGGAGAGCCATCAGAAGGGAGTGTGTGCCCATGCCCATGGGCATAAGCCTCTCAAATTGATATTTCATAATACTGAATCTGGCAGGGCAACACCAGGCAAGAGGAAATCATTCCCTTTGACTGTGTCTGCTGCTAGGGTGTCTTCCCCACATGTGAGCAGCAGCTTTGGACTGCTGCAGCCCCAGCCCTTACAACATGAGATTGCTGTAGGTGTTACTGGAAGGCACTGTAATACTGTAATGCTGAGCCACAGTGTATGAATATAACTCATCTTTCCTGGCTTCACTTAAATGAAGTGCTAGTGAATTTGCTAGGATTAGCAAATTGTGAGGCCAGAATATTGTAATGGCAAGTGAGGAGAGGAGCAGGCCCTAGCTTTCCTCTATTTCCATCTCTTGCAAGATCTGCGAGTCCCTGCAGTCAGAAAGTGCAGAGGGCACCCAATATCCAGAATCTGTATCACACTGCTCTTCAGTCCTTATGACAGATGCTTCTTTCAGCTCACAGGCCTGTGCTCTATACAGCCTCACCAGGCTGGTAAAATCACCTTACAGTCAGAAAGAGAAAATGCTAAGACTTCAGGTTTTTTCCCAGTGATTACAAAATTTGCTTCTGAATGATAAGCTGATAGCAGAAAAAAAATCTGTGCGGGTTTTCAGGTTTGAATGTCTGAAGTTTGAGAAGTAAATTATATTCCCTAATACATTACCTGTATTTGAACTGAGACATATCTAATAGCCAAGTCTAAAGCTTCAAAAGTTTATAAATTCTGCATTTTAAAGCACAGTGCTGTAATGGAAAAACAAAGCCTGATGTACTGGTACTAGTAAATACTGTGCGAAGCAGAACCCCTACCATGTGTGCTAACGTATGCCATCCTGATAGTCTACTTACTTATTTTGTAAACCTGAATCTTTTAGACTAAGCTCAAGCACTTCTAGGGCAACCATCCTCGTATTGGCGTAAACTGTAGAGAGAGAAGTACAAACTGTCATCATGAAGTACACAGACTGAGATTTTTATAGATGTTTGTTCAACAGCCACCTTAAAAACGCTGTTCAAAAAATTTATCTTTATATTTGTGTACTGTCCTTCAAAACAGAGCAATGCCATGATAGCTGATGCATTTAGTTGCCAAAATTAAAAAAAAAAAAAAAAGTGTTTACTCTTTATGGTCTTCTTGTGATTAACATGTCTGATTCAGCTTGCCAACTTCCTCACCCCATCGGACATCATGCTTGGACTGCTAGCTGCTGCAGCTCATGACGTGGATCATCCAGGGGTCAACCAGCCCTTTCTGATCAAAACTAAACATCACCTTGCCAGCCTGTACCAGGTGAGACTGATCACTGAGTTGATGGTATGTAAAATGGTGTCAAGGAGGGTCTGAGCAATTTGCAGTGAAATTTCATGCCAAAAATCTGACTGGGGGGAGATGCTGATCACATCAACCTGCAATTTAAAGTCTGGACAAGTTCAGTGAAGCTCCTCACTGGGTTTCTCTTCTTACAACAAAGATGATACACAAGAGAAAGGAGGTGGAAATGTCAGATTTTGTTGAGGCCATTTAAGTCACATTAGTTGCCTGGTTTATTTCTTCTGTAGATCATCTGGGGTAAGGAAATGTGGGTAGGAGATAAAAAATTGCAGAGACTCAATTTTTACTTCATCTTCCTTCTCCAACCAAGAAAGCAGCAGGCATCCTCTGAATTGGCACTGCATTAAAAGGAACTTTATCTTCATGTGGCTCCAGAAAAATTAAGCACTTAATGAACACTACAATTTAAAATATAAAGTAGAAGATAGAGGGAAGCAAGGAAAATGTTGTAGATATGTACCCAAATATGCCTAGAGATACAAAGAAAGAAGTTAAAACAGCCACTGTAGGTCACAGCACTGTCTGCCTAGACCAGTATCCTGTTTCTAAGAGCAGTGAATAAAAGATCTCAGAGAGAAACATAAGCATGGAATAAGTACCAAGTTGTCCTTCACCTGGTAAATGTCCCAGCTCTGGCAAAGAGTAGTAGAAGACTTCCTGAAACAAAAACACAGCCCCTCTTGTTCAGTAACTATCAATCAAACTATCTGGATCTGATTTCTGTGCTCCTTTCATTATGTATTTGTACTTTTGGTCCATGGCAATCACTGCAGCTCTGGATTTTATCTACAACTGTCCTGTGTGTATAATGCCTGTATAATACCTGATTTTATATGCATATTTCTACTCCTTACATGATACTTATTTATTTAGGCCACAGCAATGCTGCAGATCAAATCAAATCCCATAACTGCTGTAACGTTGCTGAAAATCAAATGCCATAGTTCATAGCTAATACATGGAGATGGTAGTTGGTAGCCTACAGAAGAGTCAACTTCAGCCTTTGTATTAACGTATCAGCAGCAGAATATCCCAAGTTAAAAATTATTCCAAGTGAAGAAGTTTCAGCAGGAGCTAAGTACCTTTCTACATATTCTTAGCAAATCAGGAGTTGCCATACCCATACTTTTGTGGTGTGTTTTGCTCCAGTCTTTTCTAAATGTCAGGGAAGATTAGTGAGGGAGAAAAGCCAGAGGACTAAGCTGAGGGGCTTTGGAAAGGTTGTGTTAAGGAAACTTTGAACAGCAGTGGGGAGAACCATTCCACAAAAACACTGGCCCTAGGAAAAATTATAAACAACTCCTTCTCAAATTAATAATGGGAAACAGTAATATATAATTAAGTTGAAAATTCAGGCTAATCTGAAAGGACTGTAGCTAAAATAAAATACTACTGTCTCAAAGACATGATTTCTGCTCAGCTTACTGGCTTGAATATGCTTTCAGATTTTGGTTAGACAATACAGCAATTGCAGTCTTTCAAGAGCAAGTGTGAGTTTTAAGTATCCTGTTTAGGGATGCACACTGGCAAGTCTCACTCATATTATTTTAGCAGAAATTGATCCCAGATTGTTTCCAAAGATTTGAATAGCAAACAGTACATGAATGCCAATAAAAGTAACAATGATGGAAAAAAGGTTTTGGTGAAAAAATTTTTGGTCAGAAATTTAGATTCAGTGACTAGTCTTTAAAACAATAAAATATTTTCTTCTCAAGATTATTACCTTACCATGTGCTTGAAACTAAAACAAAAAACTTCTAGTGCTTTTGATTTTTAAATGGCAGAGCTACAGAACTGCTGAGACTAATTGGAAAAACAAGCAAACAAAACTTTTAACATAGTTGGCAGTCATCTTCTACTGAGGCAGTAGTAACTGAGGCTTAGGGTTACCTGCCCATGGCATCTTCTTGGTTTTGATTGTTTGTAAATTTAAATTAGAACTTTACATTTGAATAGTATGGAAAAGAGAAATTTTGCAAAATGAGGTCAGTGACTGTTTGACAAAAGATGCAAAATACTTGACAGGTTTTGAAGGGCATGTTTGAGCAGAATCATGTTTCAGGAAGATAGGTGTCATCACCAAAGAGTTTAGAACTTTCAACATTAATTTTCAAATTGGATTCCTATTTTGTAAGGCAAGATTTTTAAATTTTTTTCTGTAGTCTTTACTAGTGCATGTGGGGCACCATAATTTTCCACAAAAATAGAAGTGTCTTGTTCAAGTTTCTATGATTGAGTGTGAAATGTGACAGGAGGGACCTAGAGGTCACTTAGGCACCTTGTTACATGATGCAGACTTTGCTTCTAGCTTTCATGGCTATTAAAATGAATAAAGAAGTTTTATTCTTGCTTGATACTATTTTTCTTAGGTCACTTTAGCTTTAAAAATCACAAATAATTCAAATTCTAGTTGATACATTTGGCTTCTCCAACATTATTTCTGTTTCTTTATACTGAAAGCAGCATACAATTCAAGGTGGCTCACAATCCTGCCTTGTATTTATCCAAAACTCCACATCAAGCCTTCTGGAAACAGTCATACTGCTTAGTTTTAAAAAAGAAAAGAAACTGCATGTTACTGAAAAATGTTCAAAGGCTTTGGTAAGAAAACAAAACTTGATATACATATTTTTTATAACTTCACTAACAGAGAGTTTATCTGTCTTTGTCTTCATGGGTTTTTTTGTCTTTAGACATCTCTTAAATAAAGAGTAATAGTTTAGAATTCTGCAATGATCATGTACAACATCTGTAGTATAAAACAGGCTTCAGAAATCTATGAAATAATGCTCTACAACTTGATTACAGATGCATATTAAATAGAAATAGGAAAATATATTGTGCCTGTGTCAAGTACAGTGGTTTGAATGGCTCAGAGAAAGTCACAGATTGGAGATTTGGTGACAGTCTAAGTGTTAAACCAAGTTTTTTTCTTCACAGTCCTTCAGTCTGTGCTACAGCCACCCAGTAGTTTAAGGCAGAGGCTTCTGAGCACGCAGCCTCTAGAACAAGTCTCTGGTACTCAGCTTTTAGGAACATAAAACTTAGGGGAAGTAAGTTCTCAGGAGGTCAAAACTGAGAACTCGGCTCTGCAAGGCAGCACACAGACTTCTCCCTGCAGGAGTTATCTTCCCACAAGCCAAGACAATCCTATGGCTCATGGCAATTAGCCTTAATAAGGCAATGGAGTGTTCCTGGGTGGAATAGCTGACTCTACTCAGCTTCAGGGCTTCTGCCTGCTTGCAATGAACAGCAGAGTTGTATGACTTCATGATCTGTTGTCACTTTTTAACTTGACCTTTCCTTTTCCCTCCTCCATGGGCTTGAATTGCAGGCAGCTAAGGTAGTGCAGCTGCTTATCTTTAAGTTCTCCCTAGAGCAGAACTTACAGAAGCTGAAATGCCTTGGGATGGATATCTGAGGGGTTGTTTTTTTTCCTTTGAGTAACTATTAGTTGGATGCAAGAGGGTTCTTAGATACCTACACACTCAGTCCTGTTCTGGCTGGCGTTCAGCATGGCCAAAGAGCAACAAGCAACTGCATCCATGGAGTGGAATTCCCTGGTTTTTAGATGGGTGCTGCTGAAGCAGTTTTTTCCATCATGTAATGCTGCCATGCTGGAGGGGACAGGGGAACACAGGGTGATCTGAGTGGCATCTCCCCAGCTGGGATGTGTCAAGGATACAGTCAGACCAGGGTGGCAAAAACTGTGCACACAAGCATTGCCTTAAACAAATGCTTTGCCTTCCCAAAAGTCAAAGGTGACAGTCAGGCAGGGTTTGTCTAATTTACCTCAGGATAAGAAGATGGCAGCCAGATGTGGGGTGATTGTTAGGAGCAGGATTCAGCTCTGAGATGAGGGAGGTAAAAGAAGAAAAAAAAAAGAAAAAAAAATTCTTATGACCTATTACATACCCTTGTTTTTCTTGGTCAGAGTGCAATTGCATAAGTCCATCTTGATGTATTTAGGCAAAAGGAGAAGAGGGGTATTTAAGTTGGCTAATGAACAGAATTGCTGTCAAAAGCAATTTAGATATTGCATAGCAGATCCTGAGTTCTGAGTCTGTCAGCTCTTCCAAGGGTAAGGACTTAGTCTTGGCATGACTGGAAAGTCTTGGTGTTGGTTTTCTTTTGTTTTCTGGTTGTTGGGTTGGCTTCCTCCTTACCCCCAGTATCCATGATTTCAATTAGGGAAACAAACAAGCACTGAAGTAATATATCAGTGAATGTGTAAATTCAAATGCAACAGAACTTACTGCAGAAAAATATTGTCAAAGGAAATCAGCCCAGTTTGCACTCTGTCCCTTGCACTAATTTTGAGCATGAAATTGCAAGAAGAATACAGACAAGATGATCAAAATGCAAACTGGATCTTGGTTACTGGCAATGCTTTGTGTTTTAGCAGTCACTAGATATGACAGGATTACAGAGGATGAGGAGAAGCCATAAGGAGAAAACTATTCAGTTCCCCTTGGAGAAGTGGAAGCTTTTTGTCACATCCAGCAGGAAAGGCAGCACTAAACCAGCTACACACCTCCTACACCTCAGAGCTGTGGGACTGTGCAGAGGGGAGCTGGAGAGAGGGATTCAGGCTGTAGTTTCCCAGCTGGCAGTGACAGGGTAGAGTCCTTGCTCTGCTGCCTGCTCAAAAGGTTTGGATTCATTTGGGTTCTTTATAATCCAGTGCTTGTCCACTGCAGAAGCCATAAACTGCCCAAAGCAGGGATCAGATGCCATGGTTCCCTTAAGAGTGTCCCTATTGCTAGGTGACAGTCATCTCAATTCACACTGTGCACATTGCTGTGGATAACTGAGGGCTGGCATTCACTGGAAGAGTGCTCCCCTGGGCTGCTTCTGTGCAGCAAGCAGATGCTTTTGTGAATTAGAAGAATTGCATTAGAGGTTTCCAAACAAGTGATGTTTCTGAGGCATTAAGTGGTAGAAAGTACTCTGTGAATTGAATGAATGATGACTGGCAAATGCATTGTGTGTTATGATAGTAATATAAAGTCATCAGACACAAGATACCCAATTAGCTGTAATTTACAAACAACCTAGAAGGCTGGGTTTTGTTCCCTACGAATTTTTTCCAACCTAAATTTGGTTCCACTTAGTTGGAAACAAACAAACAAAAAGGACTTAAAATTTGTTGCAGATTAAGTTGCTGAAGCCTGCAGATGCTCCGTGATGATGATACTCCTCCTGCCTTCACTGAGCAGCTGCAGGCAGCTTCCAGTTCTCTGACTTCAAAGGAAATTCAGAAGTTTAGCTTTCTTTTTCTTGTCCATTCTGCACCAAACTGTAGAATCTGAGAAATCAACCTGGGATCAGTAGGAGGTAAAGATATGATTTTGCACTCATGCTTTAATTCTTTTCTTAATAAATCTGTTAGAATGCAAGCTACCTTCCATTCAGATGAGATTAGTTTCTCTGTTCACAGCAGGGCTCAAAAGCTGTAGAACAGGAATCTAGGGCTGGCCTTAGCCAGGACACTTAGAAGCACAAGGCCCTTAACTCCAGAAATCCAGACCAATTACTCAGTCCAAAAGGCGGTGAAAAAGTGCACCTTTTAGGCTCATGTTACAGCACTTCCACCCAGATCTTAGCAACATGTGATACCTCAAATCTGTATTTGCACCACGAATACCTGCCTAATCCTTGAATTTTCTCCTTTTATTCCTCCCTAGAATGTTTCAGTGCTAGAAAACCATCACTGGAGATCCACGATAGGCATGCTCCGGGAGTCACGGCTCCTCGCCCATCTGCCCAAGGAGGTGACGTAAGTGTCCGCTGGAGGAAATGAATCACTGAAACCACTCCCTGGCTCCCAACACTCCTCCTGAAAGGAGACTGGCAAAAAGGCCCAGGCTTCGGTGCAGGCTGAACTTCCTCCCCTCTCTTGGTGCCAGTATGAAGTCAAGAGAATGCAGTAGAAGTATTTTTCTGAGACTTTGCTGCTTCTCTAGCATAGGAACGGCCGCTGCCAGCACCAGGAACACTGGGAGTCCCAGCAGGAATGGACCTTTTCAGATCCATTGTTGGCAGTTTTCATTTTACATAGCACCAACCAAATATGAAAAGATTTAGTGATGAAAAGCATGAATTAGAGAGCAAAATGGAGGGATTGCTCAAATAGCATTGAGACTGCTCAGCACTTTTACAGCTGACTGAGGAGGTGTGGTTCAGTCTTGCTGATCTTTTTGGGTCATGAAAAAAAAATAGAAACACAAAAAAAACCCCAGCACCTTGATGTTAACTTGTTACCTGCTGATTTTGTGCAATGTTACTCCTGCCGAGGAATGGAGATTGAGTCAATGCACAGCCTGCAACACTGTTTTAATCATAGGTGATCTTACCAAGAAGATAAACAAATTATCTGTAGGCAATAAGCTCCATATACCTCTAGAAATCCCTCGTATCAAACCAACAGCTTCAGTTGTACTTTAAAGCACTTGAGTCCAGTCCTTTACAACATCAACTTCAAAGTTGCAGTATTCACCACCCAGCTCTGAGCAGGTGAAGCAAGATGTGAAAATTTTTCTAGATGCACCATGCTGTTGTTTAGTGTTTTTTTACTTTCCTAGCACTTTTTGAAAAGCTTCTGAAACCACCTACACCAGTAAGCATTTTCCTTCCACATTATCTGTTCTTCCTGAACCCCTTCAGACAGCTAGAACAGTTGTACCCTTGAAAATCCAGCAGAGGCTGACCAAACAGATCAGACTTGATCCATAAAGAAAGGGAAAGCTTTATGCTAGCTATCATACCTAGCAGGTTGTTTTAATCTATTTATGTTCAGTGGTTCCATGACTGAACCTCTTTTATTTTCCTTAACTGCAGCCAGGACATCGAGCAGCAGTTGGGTTCCCTGATCTTGGCAACAGACATCAACAGGCAGAATGAGTTTTTGATCCGTCTGAAATCCCACCTTGACAACCAGGATTTGAGGCTGGAAGATGCTCAAGACAGACATTTTATGCTTCAGGTAACTTAAAAAAATATTTTTCCACTTTTGTTTCTTTAGTAATTTTTCAAGTCACAATACTTCCCAGGTTGTTGGAATAGCATAATATAGTGTGCCTGGACATCAGCATCTCCTTACCTACCATCACCATGAACACTTTCCTTCTGCCTCCTGGCAAGTATAAATTGCCTCTGGTATTCCCTTATGAAATTTCCTTGAGTTTAAAAGCTGTGGATGCAACAGATACAGGAGAATGTAAAATGCTGAAAAAATAAGATAAGATATTAATTTTCTTTCCAGACCACTGCTTCTCTTGCTGGCTAATGCTTCAATTATAGTCTCTCTTCTGGCAAAAGTCGTTTCACTGAGGTTATTTCCTAGTACCATGCAGGAGAGCCCCCTTGTTGGCATTCATTCCAAGACAGCCTAACATCAGGTGCCCAAGTCCCATTCCTGTGACCGATGTGGCAGAGACAGCTGTTGCCATGGCAGCAGGTGCTTCTCTAGTGGATCTGCCCAGCTAATGAGGAAACCATGGCTTTATTTTAAATTCAAATAGCTTCACATTGGTTCTTCCAGCTAAGCTGCAGTAATTAGCAGGCTCTTCAGAATAAACCTCTGCCTATTAAAGCATTATTATGATTAAAGTAGCTATATATACATGCTTCTCTAGAGAAATGACTTTAATTTAACCCTAAAATGCATAAAGGAGATTCAGTACTCGTCAGTCATAAACATCTACGTGTTACCACTTTGTCAAGGTTACAGGAAAGGTGGAAGTTTCAAGGAAAGAATTGCTGATCTGTTAATTCTTCCCACTCCAGAAGGGTGAGAAATGTAGGAATCTGCCTGCCTCTCCTCCATCAAACATGGTCTTCTGTCAGATTCCTGCATGGACCGTGGAGGGCAGGGTGATGAGTTTATCATATTTCTGGGCAGATTAGGCAAGAAAGCTGTGCAAATGCCAAAGGCAGAGGGATTACAGATTGTGGCTATGGCAAAAAGTTTCTTAAGCGTTTTCATGAAAGATAGGAAGTAGGACACAGACATGGTGACTTTACTTACCTGGTGGACTAATTGTGGAAGAAATGAAAGGAAAAATGACAAGAGATCTTGATTGATTGGGTTAAGTTAAAGAATGTTTGAAAGGTCCTTTTAAATAGACAGTACCATCAAGGCTACTCAATTTAATCCAGAGAGAGAAGTGACTTGTAGACTTCACTCTTCCAGTTTACAGGTCTGAATTTTTCCTCTTGGGTGCCAGCATGATTTCTGACCTCTCTCTGGCTAACTGACTGTGTTCAATCTGTGAAGAAATGAGGCACATGACATCTTGTTCCAAGGCAGTGAGACAGACAGACTATTACATGGTTTACTTTTCTGGAGCAGTTACTTGATTTCAAAAACCTCTTGCCCTCCTGTACTCTTTCCCCTGCAAAGCACTTTAAAGGTACTAGTTAACTAAGTGAAACCAAGCCAGGGGCAGTGCAGAGGGCCCTGTGCTTAGCTTTGTAAACAAAAATGTGCAGACATTAAGATGAAGTGTAACTAACATGAAATGCAAGGTCAGTCACCGAGACCGCAGGGAAATTATGCCCAAATAGATCAGCTTGGCTCTTGCCTTTCTTGTCATCAGCCATGGATGGTGAGCCAGGCAGTCAGCAAGAGCCAGCATGAGGCTTTTGTTGGCTTATTCCTTGCAAGGAATATCCAGAAGACTTCGCAGTCTTGGAAACTGGCCCTCCTCTTGTTCTCACTACAGTAAAGCAGGGGGCTGAATGAAAGTTTTCTTTGTATCTTAAATGAACACTCTTTCCTCAAAAGGCAAGTCTGAGTCTCTAAAAGGTGGTCTTAACCCTTTCCAACATTGCTGGTGAGGCCTGAGCGTTTCATGACTGCAGATTTCCTGCTGAGCCACTGCAACTTCTTTTCTCACTGCTACTTTTCTCCTTTCCCTTCAGATTGCACTCAAGTGCGCTGACATCTGCAACCCCTGCAGGCTCTGGGAGCTCAGCAAGCAGTGGAGCGAGCGGGTCTGCGAGGAGTTCTACCGGCAAGGTCAGCCCCTTCACACCTGCCCATCTCCTTGCACCCTGGCTTTCTAACCTTCTCACAGGGTGAGAAAGAGGCAGCATTCAGCCTACCCAGTTTGCCCCGAAATCTCCCTCAAGAGTGAGCTGCTGAAGAGATACTCTGCCTCATTTGAGAAGCGGGAAGGGATGTAAGAGCAGCAACTATTTCTGTGCCCTCCCTCCTGCTTGTTCCTCCCAGGCAGGAGGGAGGGTTCTGCTGTGCCTCAGTGCTTGGAACTCGGCTGGAGAGCCCACAGATGGATTCTTCTCTGAGAACCTCCAGTCAGCCATAGCTCTTCTGTGCTGGAACAGCTCCAGGGCTATGCTGCACCAAAACCCTACCGCTATCTGCTGCCTTTTATTTCGCTTTTCATGCTCCCACTGTAGCTCCAATGGGAGCCTTACCCTTGCTGGTTCCCCAATATGACACATTCTTCTCTGCACAAATGCAGAGAAAGGGTTCAAGCGCAGTTCCCAGCACGCCAAGCTCTTCCAGTGCTGTTGAAAAGGCCAAAGCAGGCAAGCCAAAGCTCAGCCAGAACTTATTGCAAGTGTTTTCAAACCCCTGCAGAGAATGCAGTCAGGCAGGGTTGTGTTTTTTTTTTAAACACAGTAATTACACCATTTGGCTCTATCTGCATAGGCAAGGTCATGCTGTGCTACAACACAGGGTGCAGCAGAGTTTAATCACTGCTAAATTCTTTGTTTGGAGCATCCTGAGAGCTGAAGGCAAGTAGTAGAAACACTGGAAGAGCACACAATGAAGTTCTGAATTAATTTCAAATTCTGCACTACAGAAGTTAAGCCACATTCAAGCTGGTAACTTGTACGTTTAGTCCCTAACAAGGATAAATAGAACATGAAGTTTATTTTCAGCCAGTGTCAGCTTAAGGTGGTGAAATGTCTGACTTTGGTGATTTTGAAGGGACATCAAGGTAGGTGCCAGATGCAGGTTTATTCATCCAGATGTATAGTCAAGGCATATATAATCAATACCCAGAGCATGAGGATCCTACTTGTGTGATGCCTCACTTTCAGTGTATTGAGGAACCATGCTGAGAAAGACAGCACTCAGCCCATATAAACAAGCTTTTTCACAAAGACTCAAGATTGTAGCAAGTATAATACCTAAACTATACCTCTGAAAGGGGACACCAGAGCATATGAGACCAGCTAAAAATATAACAGGGAGAAAAAGAGTGTTTCATGTAGGAGAACATACAGAAACTGTGGTCTCACTGTCAGTGGTGGCTGTGTAATCCTGGTAAGTCATGCATAAAACAATATTAAATAGCATGCACTTAGTTACCATTTTCACTTTAAGATGTTATTGTAGATCTCTCTACCCCCTTAACACAATGCTGGGACTTGAAGCTTTTTTTCTGTCATTAAGCTTTATATCTGAAACCCATAGCTCTCATGTTCTGATTTTTAACTATAGATAAGGCAGATTAGTACCATTAGTACCACCTTTAATCTTTCTTCTGGAAGGCATACAAAGTTTCAGTTGTTCTTTGTATCTAACATTTCCAATGCCATTTTATTAGAGACTCACAACCTGATTTTCCAGTCATCTGGTGCATTTACACTATGTCTATTAGAAGAAAACAATGTACAACTTGGGTACATGTTTCAGGGAGCATCAGATGCCTACAGCAGGTCCTAACACAAACCTTTCCTCACAAAAAATACTTTAATTTGCTCTCAGATGTTTTAAAATTCAATTAGGAGCACAGGGTAAGTAATGCAGCTTGATTTGTTTATATAAAACTGTCATTGGCAAGAAACAAGTTTCAAGAAAATAGCTAATGTTTAAGTAACATTAATTATCCATTTATCTGGTGAGGTTTTAAAATTACTTGGAAGGTTTTCCTCAGCATGAAAGTTCTCAACAACTAAGTCATCCAGTTATTTTTATAGCAACTTGAAACACAAGAAAGTTGACCATCACTTAAGTTCTTACCATGCAAAGGAAAATCTTTGTCAAAAAAAAATTCTTTGTCCAAAATTTGTCAAAAAAAAATCAATTAATTGACTTGTCAATGACAAGATGTTGATATACTTTGAGATAGACAGTTGGTGTTGGGATGGTGGTTGGACTTGCTGATCTTAGAGGTTTTTTCTTTTCCAATCTTAATGAGTCAATGATTCTAATATGCTTTAAAAATTAAGGTCTCCAGAACACATAAGCGCTCAGAATTAATGTTCATTCAAAAGTCACCTTTACCTAGAGAGATATTTTGTGGTACACATGTCCAAAAAAATGAAGGTATTTAGACATTTAACATGATAATCAGTGATGCAGGATTCCAGCTGCTCAAATGCACACAGTTGCAGTCTCTGTGAGGGTCTGACATGGGTATGGAGAAGAGGTAAAAGTGGTAGGAATATATTTATTTTTTTATATTATTTTACTTTTTTTCTTGCAGGTGACCTGGAACAAAAATTTGAACTGGAAATTAGCCCCCTTTGTAATCAGCAGAAGGATACAGTACCAAGCATACAGATTGGTAAGTATTAGTTTCATTCTCTTCTCTCTATGTTTATCTCAGAATGGCACAAGCTGAAAGATAAAATTTTTCTTTTTTTTCCACAACCCAGTTGTTCTAACAGTAAAAAACTGTCAGTACCATAAAAGTCACTATTCAAATTATAAATAAAAATGTTCAAAAGGAAATGTATCCAAGCCAAATATTCAATAAAAGACAAAGGAGTCATTGCAAAGAGAAAAAAGGGGTCATTCTAATATCTGCAGAAAAGAACCACAGCCAACACATGGGAGCACACACCAGCTACTTCCTAGTCTGAAATCTTCTCAGAGAAGGACACGGTCTCTCACAGATTTTACTGTTATACACAAACAGGAGCCACATCTTGTCATGTGGGCTGATCAAAAGCTGTGCATTTCAAGAAGAGTTGGTGGCTGTGTGAGGGTTTATTTTCATCTCTCTTCAGGGTTTTTGCCACTAATATTGCTGTATTCTCTCAAGAGACTCCATGGGGCGGTAAATGAATTTTTTCCTCACCTGCTGTCCTTTGCCTGTCTCCCTCCCCAGGGTTCATGACTTACATCGTGGAGCCCCTCTTTGAGAGGTGGGCCCAGTTTACAGGTGATACTCCCCTGTCTGCAAATATGCTAAACCATCTCAGGAGGAACAAGGCCAAGTGGAGGAGTTTGCTTCACAAGCAACACAGCAGTAATAGGAGCAATGACCACTCAGGTCAAGTGACTGGCAGCCAAGAAAAGACTTTAAATGAAGAAGAGACTCCTTAGTGGCAGCTTTGCACTTCTTTTCCATATAGCACTGCTATCTTCGTCTTGATCACAGCAGCAAACAAAATCCCGGGGAGCCAAGAGCCTGTTGTTAAGAGGATGGAAAGGGAAGAAATGGCAAAGCAACAGCTGTAAGAGTCCTCATGCATAAGCCCACAGTTCTGCTGGGTGGCTTTCTGGATCTCCTTCACGTTCCTCTCCCCGCTCTTCATTCTGCGCATGCCTGGTGCCATTTGTCACTTCTGATAAAGAACTGCCTGAATGCAGGGTCCCAGTCAGCACCACTGGAGCTGGGCTGGTTGTGGCTGCTGTGGAGCAGGGAGGATTACTGAGAGAAGAGGAGAGACAGAGGCAGTCCTGGCTATATATTCATTTACCACAAGTCATTCTGTGACATGTGTATATAGGCCCAGAGCACCGTACGCTTTCCAGGCTGGCAGCTGGGCTGCACATGAAACCAGCGGCATCTTCAGCATCCAGAGGACACTGGCTGTGTGAGACAGTGCTCAGAGAGAGGGCAGAGAGAGGCTGGTTATTTTAGTAATTAAAACAAAAACCTTTTTAACTTTTGTATTCTGTGCACTAAACAGCAGATCCATAAACCTTGGACTGAAGTTACTCTCCATATAGGCAACGCCAGTGTAACAAGGCTCACTTTGGTAATCATTTTTATGCCACTTTGGATAAAAGACTGGCATCTTCTCATTGCAAAGAACAGCGTTCCCTCACAGACTAAAGGGGAGGTGTTGTACAGCCTAAACCTTTAAAACACGAACAGATCTATCTTTTGAGTACTGTTTCAAGTAACGTGTTTATATTCCTACGTGTACATTTTCTGTAAATACAGAGCGCTACTGATTCCCATGCCAAAATACTGGAGTACTGTGGGATTGCTACCTGTAAAAACATTGGCACTGTGAACAGAATACTGTTAGTTTTAATACAAGAGAAAGCATTTGTAAATATGGTATAGAGTTTATTAATATACACCATTGTTTGTGGATAAAAGCCTTAACTTTTAGCATCCGCCATCTTCTGATAGCTGCCAAAATCATATGATCACAAAATATGGTTCTGAACTGCCTTTCCACTATCCAAGGTGTGTCAAAGGTCATAAAGGAATGAAGTCTGTCAGGATAACTTCTTGAAAACTTCAAACACATTCCATATGGGTCCATGTTGTTAATCCATGGTACCTTGCACATTCGGTCTAGGCAAATGCTTCACAGAGCCTGAAGTTCAAAAAAAAAACAAAAACAAAAACAAAACCAAACCAAAAACTAAAACCCACAGCAAATCAACATAATTTGACAGTTCAACCCGATTACCATTTATTCAAGAGTGTGAATTTTTATTAAATAGCTTAGTGATCTGCAAAGCACGACATTCTAATAGTTCTGGAGTCCAGTTTTCTTGAGTGATGTTGCAGTGTAGCTGATTTTTTTTCCCCACATTCCCTCCTTAAGTAGCCATCATCAACATGCATTTGTATTTTTCTTTTCAATAAATAAATAAATAAATATATACATCAACTGACTTTTAGATCAGTTTCACTCAATGAAGGAAAAAAAAAAAAACGCATTGCAGTCAGACTATTAGGGAAAATCTAGCATGATAGCTGAGGAATTTTCTACAGTCTTGTGTTTGTGAAAGATACATGGCCTTACATGTGCCATGAACAGCCTCAGTTCAGATAGTCTTTACAAACCTTTACTTAAGCTTCCATCATTTCAGTGAGATTGTATTCTAGAACACTCCTGCATTGCACCAAAGTGATTGTCCACTTGTCTACCCCCCTAAAAATTAATTGCATTCAGGTAAAAAGTAGTGTTGTTGTAAACCCACAGGACATCAAACCTTGTAAGCTGTTTTTCCAAAAGAAAATGTTTAGATATGAATATCTTGGAGAGGCCAACGAAGAAAGAGCTATTCAAGTCAAGAGAAAGATATATTTACTTATAAAGTGCAAGGAGAGTTATAATAGAATTTTTCTCACATGAAATTGATTTTATTAAGCAAAGTGTTCATGCTCATAAGGTAAACAATGTGTTTAAAGGCTAAGAAAAATCTTAAGTTTTAGTAAAGGATGTTTTACTCTACTAATTAATGGGACATGCATCTTCAGAGAAGGAGATTGAAACCCAGTGAAGTAGGAAGGTGGAAATCACTATGAAGACACAAAGCATCCTGAAAATGGTGTTTTGATTTTCCTCTACTATTTTGTAAGCTGCAAGCTGTTGTAGTAGAATAAAATTATTTCTAACTAGAGGACAGAAATGTCTTTTTAACCACCTGATGAGGGGGGCAGGAACATCACCACTTTGCAGCTTTTTATGTGTATCTTTCCTGCTCCTGACAGATTTAGGACAATCATTAGAACATTATGTGAGCAGTGCAAAGTGCTGCTTAGAAGCACTTAAGTAAAAAAAAAAAAAAAAAAGGGGGGGGGAGGGGTATAATTTCCCTTGTTTTGTTTTTTTACTAAGAAATGGAAGCCATTTTCCACCTAGTTCAAAGAATTTTTTTAAAATATTCTGAACTCTGCTTAAACAAACCTAGTGCCTAGCAGCATAAAAAGCTTTTGACAGATACATTCTTGAGCTGTTCGAGGAGCTTCAAGAAAATAAGTTCAACAGGAAAGCTTAGCTACAAATCAAATTCTGTTATAGCTACAATAAAACCAAGACCTTTTCTGTAATTAAAGCCTACAAGGCCCATTACAAGTCTGCTCTTAACCATGCTAAAACTTTTCAGTTTTAAGAAGCTGCTCCTAAAACAACAACGAAACCACCAAACAAGGCTTGAAATAGGTTCAGGGTGCCTCCAGAAATGCTTCCCTACTCAAGAGCCAAACTCATTACAAAAGATTGGGTCTGGGTTAGTTTGCCTCAGGTGCCCTAGACAAAAGTGTCCTGAAAAGTTAGGCTCTCGCTGCCAGATCCATTGAGGCCTCTAATGCACAATGCTACCATTTGATTTCCTGCAGGAAAAGTCAACCTTTATCTGCTACAGCCAACCCAACAGCACCAGTGCTCTGTATATGTGGTTGGGATAGACACTTGGTATGACCTCGTTTGGAGAACAGAAAAGTTCTGTCCAGGATTTCTGCCCAGAATGCCACCAGAATGCCAGACGTGCAGACTAGAACAACATCTATGCAGATAATGCAGATTTTTATCTTGCTAGCCTTATTGGCCATTTTACAGAAAGCCCTTGTAACTTATTTTACTTTCTTATTAGGCCAGAGCAGCTAAAAGATACTAAAGTTTTAAAACCAAGTTATGTTTTTAATATAAGTAAAGAAGTAGGAGCTTAAAACACTTTTACAGTCCAGAAATAAAGATCATTTTATTAAAACCTAGTTTCTTTCAGTGCACATTTCATACCATCAAAAAGGCAAATTCTGTATAAATAACAATAATAATAATAATAATATGGTGATAAGTGAAACTTTTAGGCTGGTTAAAATAATGCATATCTATGCATTTTTCATTAAGCAAAGTTTTTACCTTTCTTTGGGTTTTTAAGCATCAAGGTTTCAGCCCGAAGACAAAGGGGGGGGGGAAAAATTTGCTATTTAAAAATGTGTTCCTCTGAAATAGAGAAAGAGGAGCAGCTGAGACTAAGTAGAATCTTTGAAGAAAAAACAAAATAAAACAAAACATATAATCTGCAGTTGTATTTAACCTAATCTAAAACATGGTCAATTATTGTTGTATAAACTTGGTTTCTATAAAGAAAATCAAACTCTCCCCAAATGATCAGTCAGAAGGCTGCTACCACAGTCAATGAGATAAGCCCATTTTTACACTGCATAGCTATCTCATCTGCTTTTCCAATTGGCAGTTGAAATTTCTATTAAAAGTTTAAAAAAAAACTGTCATCATTCATACAAGCCCTTCCAAATGGACTCCCCTTGGACAGGAGAAACACTGAAGTAGTTAAAATGTTATTTTTCTGATATCAGCCATAATTTTAAGTCACTCAGCTGAGTTGTCCATGAAGTACTCTCATTCCCCTCCTGATATCACCATGCCTTGCTATTGACCTACAAAAATCAATACTTAAATACAAATTAAGGTGCTGCAAATAAAAAAAAGCCACCCCCAAAACAAAAACTCAAGGTAAGCTTCATGAATATTTATCCAAATTACTTTGATTGGTGCAAACTATTCTTCTATTACTTGTTTCTATAATCCAACCAGTATTTTAGGTACATACACTTTTAAGTGCTGAGCATAAGTTTGACTTGGATGTAAAATATATTCTGCTTATCTTTGAATTCAAGATTGTATATGTCATGTTTATTGTAAAGCATTTTATATATACATATTCACATATCTTATACAACTCTATGGGCCAAACACTGGTCCCCCACCAACTTCACTGGGACCAAGACTCAGCCCCCATATGTGCGTAAATATGCCATATGCATCATTCTGAAAGGAAGCACTAGATTGTGTGAAAATGCTGTGACTGCTATGCAGTGATGCCAAGAGACTTAACTGTATCTTTTTTAACATACTGCTGTAAGTATTCGTCATGTCAAAGAATGACAACTAATAAAAAAAATAATAAAAAAAAAAAAGAATAAAGTGTTGAAGTTCTTTGATAGGGCCAGTTGATGATAGGGCCAGTTGATTGAAAGGATCTCCTTAGTTTACAGATTGCATTCCAGTTTGACAAGGCAGCAAAAGTCCTGCTGCATCCATCCTCCCCCTGCCTCTCTGTCCATACCAACAAAATACTCACATTCCTACTGCACTGCTTCTGAGAAGAGCTTTTCTCTAAATTTACCCATAGCATTGCTTCAGTTCAAGTATTGTATCTTGTTCCTCCTTCGTGTCATCAGTCACTGTTAATCTGTTTTCTCATTTCTCAGCTGCATACCGTGTGCAACATGACAGAGGCTTGTAAAGTTGAACTGAAAACGAGGGAAGTATTGACTTTCTACACTGATAAATATTTATAAGTGAGAAAATACCTGTCATTGCTGCTGGACTTCTGCCACTGCAGGGACTCTTCTTGAATTTGGTACATTTTAAAGCTAGATTCTGTGTGTACCTCAGTCTTCAGAAACAACACCTAAGTTTGTGCACAGCCAATGCTAAATTCAAGTGACTATAAGAACAGGGAATAGATTTGGTTTCAGTGTTACTTGGCTAGCATTTTAAAGTCACTTTCTTAACATACACAAAACACTTTTCAGAATCGTAACAGAGTGCTTTCATGTCTTCCCTGGATGCAAGGTGAATTGCAGAATGGATTCTAGGTTCACAGAGATCTGTTTTATACGGTTGGAGTTGTGATGGTTTCTCCAGGAGAAGTTTTAAAACAGTCATCGCTGGATAAGCCACTCATAATTTCCCAAATTTAATTTAGCAGTGTTATTTTCAGCTAAGTTAATACATGTTCCTACTCTACACAGGCTCTATCTATATGGGTGCTAATATTTAATGGTTCAAGCAAATAATGTTGAGTAGTGTGTTGAAAGGAATCACTGAACTTAACAATAAAAGAAAAATTAACAATATAGCAATATTTTTGTCCTGGCCAAAGACTTAATTGTGGTTTTAAAGATCAGGTGAAGAATCTGGGAAATAAAACTATTCATTAAGAAGCAATACAGTATGCATGTGACATTATCTAGGTAACAGACACAGCTTTCCTTAAAGGTGAGGAAGTCAGCATCTCTCCACTATCCAACACAGTCCAATCCTCTCACCTAACTAACATGGGCATAGTTACAAAATATGCTGGTTTTAGCAACAAGTCAGGCTTATGGTGTTCCCACTTATACACCTCTAGATCTTTCAGTGATGTTATGTTCCATACCATCTCAAACAGCTTTTTAGGGACAGACAGAATATAGAGAAGGGTTTAAATTAATTCTGCCAGTAATACAAATTGATCACTTTACTATATCCTAGGCTAGTTTGAGTCTCAGGAAGTTTTATTAGACATCAGATACAGATGCATCCCTATTGAATTTTGCTACCAGCAGCACCACTTCCTAGCAGCTACCTTGGGTGTCTACACAGGACCACAAAGACTTAAACTCACAAGGAAATGAGCATCACAATAGTAAATTAACTTCATGCCATACAATTTTATGACAATAGACTTTAGAGTGAAGAGCTGAATCCTATACCCAAAATATATTTAGGCCTAAATATATTAGGGTCTAAATATATTGTACTAGATCAGGAAGATGACCTTAGTTACATTGTAACTAAAATGGAATATCAGAATTCATACAAACAGAGATAAAAAGAAATTGTACTACACCTCCACCTCTCCTACCTATCCTGAAGATAAATTCTTTGCCATAATTTTCACACTAATCAGCCCTCTAGAAAGCACAAGTACCAGAGCAGGAAGTGGGGGGGAGGAAAAAATTAAAAAAAAGAAATATGGGGGGGAAAACTGTAGCCTCAATACAGACTGAAAGCTACTGTTTTCCCTGAGTCAAAACACAGGTAAAACAAAGTAAAGCAATACATGTGGAAGTTGCTGACACAAGAATACATTAGCTTTAACTACATACAAAAACTTAAAAGAACATTAACAGTTATATGAGCAAAAAGAAAATTCATGGTTACAAACAGCTCTTAGTAAAATAATCATCTTTGAGAAGAGATCCCATACGATGTAAATCAACATTTTGTTTAGAATGACACTTCCATGACCTACTCATGCAAGTCAGTAGCTGTTACATTCCAAATCCAGTTTTTACTCATATGTGCAGAGTATTCTTCTGAGCTTATATATGAAAAAAATATAGCTACCAAAAAGAAAAATCTAGAGCCACACCTACACGTGTATTTGGTGCCCAGCCTCATTTCTGTAGCAGGACCTACCAACATCTGGAATCAAACTTGGGCTTAGTCACTTCAGCCAATCAAAATACAAAGAAAACAAGAAGTACTGAACGTGGCAGATTCAGAGACATTCAACAAGAATTATATTGTCCCAAAGACCAGTTTTGTACCTGTCCTGTTTTGCAGCAGATAAATATATTTCAGTTAAAACTCTAGGTGGAGGAGTATGTGTGTGTCTGTATGTATATATATAAAATCATCAACTCAGAGACTGAAATACAAGTGGATTTATTTAACATTCACTCTTTTTGGTTTTTTTTTGGTGGGATGAAGTTCCATATATATGACAAGCACTTAGGGGACTGTGGCACTGCCCTCTATGGTACCTCTGCACAAGACATTTCACAATGTAGTAAAAAAGTCAACACCACCAGTTCTGCCATTACTGCAAGGAACATTAAGGAGTGGCCATTTGTTCTATGTGATTTGGAGTACCTTTTATCAACATTCAGGTCCAATTAAGATGTACACATGTGTAGGCTAATTGCCTCAGCTCCCACATTAGAGGGAAAGCTTTCTCAACACTGCTGCTACCTGAAAACTGCCAGTGTAAAGACAGAACATTAAACAAACTAAGAAGCATAATTAAATAAGTCAGAGGTGATGTTGGCCAGGTAATTTCAGCTACTCAAAACAGCTGACATTGGCAAATTGTATGCTTTAGGTTCATATAGGTGTGTACCAAAGTTCTAACATAGCAAATACACTTCAAACATTTACCTTCAATGTAGGTACAAAGATAATAAACAAACCAATTATATTACCTGGATGTAAGTGACTGAAGTGAAGAAATCTTGATAGCTGCATAGTCTACTTCCTTCTGCACTTAATCCTCACATTCCTCTATGCTCGCTGTATCAGGAGTCACCTCTGGAGATGACTAAAACAGATTACCAAGCCCCCATTTTCCTTTCTTAGATCTTACCCCCCCCCCCATGCAGACCTAATTACAGTCAGCTTCTTGAAGACACCAACTAGTCACAAGATTGGTATTTATTTGGTATGTTCCCAATCATATGCTACGTTCTTTAAAGAGCAGAGTGACTTACTCCTCACTCCTAAAAGAGAGGAGGAATTCTTCCTTCTCTGAGATGCTCTGTATTAGGGTGGAAGAGGTAAAGGTCAGAGACTGCAGGGTATTTCATATAAGGGAGCCATGGTAAGAAATTCACAGCTCGTTTAAAAATGCAGCAAGTAAATAAAATTCTTGTGAAGCTTTACTGTCACCAAGACATGAGGGGTCCTATGAGACTTTATCTGTAACTCAGCAAGGTACTGAGTTAAGTGGAAACAAGCACTCACATGCAATGACACAACAGGCAAAGGAACAGAAAGCAACCCCCTTTTTATGTTCTGGCTTCCTTGGTCATTCCTAGTTAAAACTATGGAGGTTTTATTCTAGCAAAACCAGATTTTTTATTTCAAGAGAGACATTTTTCTGAGGCTCAGGTCAGCTTCGATTCTTGTCATGCTTCTTATCAATTTATAACAAATCTGATTTTTTAAAAGGGATTTTTAGTTTCCTAGTCGTAAGGAATCACAGTTAAAAATACTACCATTAATGTTTGCGTAGGAAGGAATGTAGGAAAAGTGTCTGAACTTCAGCTGTCTTTTGCCAAATCCTTCATCTGCCCAAGACCTAAACATATCACAATATAACCCTGTGCTATAAACAGCCTTCATTTTCTTTCTGAAGTGTTCCACTACTTAGGCCTATATGTTTGAAGGTTTTGAAATATAAACCACATAACAAAATAATCTGGCATGTTGACCATTACCACCCAAGAATCACATTGCACATGAAATTCTGGCTAAAGGTGGAATTTATTAATTTTCATTGTGGGTACACTTTGAAGCACTCTAGTTCTATATGAGGGCCTCACAAGGGACACCAGTGCTGCTCCTACCACAAGTGTACACAATAGAAATAATTTAATAACAGGTCTATGTTACTTCAAAGCTCAAGAAGAAAACCACAGCAGATCCTGTAGAGAGCTAGATGTGAAAAAATGGCATTTAATTTAATTATAAAGTACCTAAACTTCTACAGTCTCATGGAAAAAGTGAATTAATCAGCTCTAAGTATCACATTAAAAAACTGCACGTCACTGGATTTTTTTGGGGTAGTTTACTCCTTCACCACTCCAACTGCAGTTCATACTTTCTGGTACCTCAGTGTTGTTAATTTAAAGGGAAAGCTTACATCACTCATCACTCTTGAGTTACTTGACAGCTTCAAACTTTGCCTGTGGGTGTTATATTGCTCTCAGGGACATCTTATATAATAATGCAGATGTCATTTTTCAGCTGACACAGCACATCTACAAACTTAAATTTTACTGAGTTCCAAGAAATTATGGAGTCTTCTTAAAGCCCTAAATATCAGCAAGGAGCTTGCACCATCAAGAAAAGCAGACTCCTCCCTCTGTGAAAGTAAAAGTACTTTTGAAATGTAAAAATAAAATAAATATCTTTAGTAAGAGCTAATCTCTTTGTTAGGTGGCCTATGATAAATACATAAGAAAATAAAAATACATCAAAACCTCTCTGCAGAAAATGTTGGGGGAAGAGAAGAAAGGCACCATTGTAAACGAGTCACTCAGCCAAGAAAAATATCTTAGAACCTTCATCTGATTCATATATCTGAGACCTAAACTTTTACTTCCAATAAGCCTAGATCACCTAGATATTCAGAAACAACAGTGTGGGTTTTGTTGGCTTGGTTTTTTTCCCTACACAGTTGGTTCGCTGTAGAAGTAGCTTAGGGTTCTACTTTTAAAGAACTAATAAATACAAGTCACCACTTCCCACAGTGGATGTTATGCTCATCACTGAAACACACTCTTAAATCACTCCAGTTTTCTCTTCCTGCTACTGGTTACTACTGTTTCTCTCTGTTAGAGAAAGGCTTAAAGTACCTTTTTTAATTCCATCTTCTTGTGTTCACAGACAGGTCACTGTGAACAGATTTTCTGGTTCTGAAAGAATATAGCAGCAAAACCTATAAATTCAAACAAAACCTTTTTATAGTTTTCTGAATGATTGTCCTAGAATGTACTCAGTTTCTGAAGACCCAGCATACTATGGCATTATTGTTATGGCTTTGGGCCATGATTTCCATCTTCATTATTTCTCATAGTGTAATTTCTGTGTTTAATTATGCACAAATTTTATCACTTATTTCCTTTCTAAAAATACTAAACTGCATTAACCTAGAACCATTCCCTATAGCCCTAGAAGAAATACCTCCTTTCATAGATTATCTGCCAGTTAATCAGTTCTATATCCATTTAATATATAACTTGTGGATAATATGAATGCTATATTTTAATTTACAGTGAACTACTACAGCTATTTTTGTCAAAGATGATTTAAAAGTGCTGTTTTCCAATAAAGACACATGAGATCACTCCTGTTATCTCAGTATTTCCAAACCTGGAACAGGATCCCATCATACAAATTTTTTTGTCTGGAACTGATACATGCTAACTGACCTGTGGTCATCTGTTTCTTCCCACATTTCTTAAAAAGAAAACTTATAAGCTGCAATAATTTTCTGAATTTCCGTGTTACTCCGATGTTTATCCAAAGTGAGCATAAAAGAACAGATGTGTCCTTCAGCCAATTTCTTTATATTTTGCAGATTCAAACTGCTTATATAATTCCCCCATCAGAGGATTTTTTTTTTGTAGTAATTAGTGCTCCTGCGTTTTTTTCAAGTAAATATTTTTCACTTTTCCCAAAGTATATGGAATTCCTATTTTTATTCTTTTATTCTCTTTTTTTATTCTTGTTTAAGCAAGGAAAATTACCAGGTGGCATGTTCATGTTCTTCAACTCTTACCAGCTCAGCTGTTGATGATTTCTGTTCTCAAATCTGGCCACATACCATTTGCTTCAAAACTCTACTGGGTCTTAACTTCAAGGGAGACCTAGAAACTGCAGAAGGAGAAAGGACATAGCCCTTTGTTCAAGGTGCAACAACTTTTCTCCATGGCTCTGATTACACTAGAGAGGAGAGAAAAAAAGGGGAGTACAGAATAAAAAAGGCTGAGTTTGCAGAGATGTGTAGAAAAAGCACAAGTTTCTGTGGGTTCCCTGGGAGCTACTAGCTTAGAGGACTGTGAACAGGCTCTTCTCCTAGCAACAGCACCAAGAGCTTACAAAGCATGAAGCAGGATCTCCTGAACTCTGTTTATTTTGCTTGCCTTTTGTTAACGTTTCTTTCTTTTATTTGTGACCTTAAAAGTCTAACTCAACATCAAAAATAATTATATCACCGACAAGTAGAGAAGGTTATGTTTTATTATTATAAAATGATTTCATATCAGTCTCACTAGCAGCCTTTTTGTTCTAACACACTAAAAACAAAGTATATTCTTCAAATCTTAATAAAAAGCCTACGTCACTACGGAGAAATAATAAAGGGGCTGAAGATCTACTAGAAAAAAAAAAATGACCCTGCAGAAACCTAACAAACAAAACCTGAATAAAATTGATAGACATGCAGACAGTCTGTATG
Organism: Calypte anna; assembly: GCF_003957555.1. Classification (NCBI taxonomy): domain Eukaryota; kingdom Metazoa; phylum Chordata; class Aves; order Apodiformes; family Trochilidae; genus Calypte; species Calypte anna. Next base: position 58,263,061 of record NC_044246.1, on the reverse strand, counting down.
AGAGGAAGAGAAGACAGAAGAAGCAAATATAGCCGGTTAAAAAATATCTGAGTGCTCAAAAGGGCAGATAAAGAAGGGGGGTTGTTTATAAAGTCCACATTTCATCTGAGTCAAATCAAAGTACAGCTTCAAACTAGCCATTTTTATTACTACAAAATGCTGACTTTCAGATTACTTTCCCACTCTACACGCTATGGTGGTAAAGAAGCTCCTTACTTAACAAAATAGAAAACAAAAACCTCTATTGAAAAACACTTCCTCCTCAACAGCAAAGAAGGTATATAACAAAAAAAGCCTGGCCCATCAAGCTGGCCCCAATCAGTCATGGTCAAACCTGGTATATAAGTGACGCAATACACCTACTAGAAAAAAGCATAACAGAAAAATAAGGCTAAAATACCATCCAGACAAAATAAGTAACAAACAACAGAATGGACATATAAAAATGCAGCACTCTAAAGAAAAAAATAAACAAACCCTCACATCAGGATTAGCACACAATCATCTATCTCACTGAGCAGTGCTGCTATTTAACTTTTAACACAGATTCCTAAAGCTTTCTCTATCAAAGAGAAAAAAAACCAAAAAACAAAACCCCAAGAAAAAGACCCTGTAAGGTGACCACACATCACTGAACCATAAGACAACAATAACAAGAGAAGAAAACAAAACTAAGCTTACTCTGAATTTCTTCCTACTCCCCCCTTGTACCTGCCACTGTTCCTTAGTGGTATTTAACACCCAGCAAACACTGATGCTGTGTTAGTGCCTAAGAACAAAAACTTCAGAGTACGAAAGAGGAAATACACGTGGCAGAAGCTCTCCACAGTTAAGGGTGATAGAATGGGTAAGATATTCCTTATTTAAAATAATGCCATTAAGTATCACTCCAACAATTCCAATGAAATCAGCAGCGATGCAGAAGCAGATACTGAAGGTTGAACTTCACCCAACCCTGCAACACACTCTCACTCAGCTTTAGAGATGCACCTAAACTTGCTCAAGTTGATGCTTATACATAAAGAGCAAAGAACAGGAGAAGAGTATAACCTTTAATTTGAAAGGAAAATACCAATTTTTACACCAGATGGTCCACATTGACTTGCAGCATATTTTCACCTTCATTTATACCATCCCCAGCAACTCCTTGGCAATACTCATTATGTGTGTACTGCAACACAAACAGAAATTTTCTCCAGTAGTCATCTTACACAGGCAATGAGAGGATATTTCTTCAGGAAGAGCTTAGTGCTGAATGAAGCTTTTCTGTAACTCAAAACATAGAATCTTCTGTCTGTTCTCCTAGTTGTTAAATGTTTAGGAAAACTAAGCAGCAGTTATATTTTGTGGATAAAAGAATATATTGCCCTGGTGTTGACTTTTTACTAAACCAAACACACAAATATACACATATAACACCAGTAACTTAGAAGTACCTCTAACATTTAGTGAGTACCATTAAAAGATAAAAATACAAAAATTGTACAATATTGCTGATAAAAGTAATTTTGCTTTCGGTAATACAGCTAAGATTTGCAACATAAACCTGGTATAACACTGCTCTCTTGTGGTTAAATACATAAAATTCATGTGCAGAATGTGTCAATTATTAGGATAAATAACTTTAAAACTTTTCAAATACATTTAATTCTAAAACATCTTTTGCCAATTTAGGAATTTACATAAACTTTTCTGCTACTGAAGAGGTTGCTACTACCTCTCTGTTGACTAAAGAGGGAACCTAGGCTCCTGCTAGGAGTCCCTTGAAATTAAATGCCTAAATAAGGCTTAAACAAAAGGTATGAATACTTCTGTTCCAATAACAATATAAAATAAACACTCCTGCTCACATAAATAAATAATATGCTTTTAAAGTCTCCTTTAGCCTTTCAGGCAAACAGCCCAAATAAAAATGTAAGCAGATGTAAAGAGGACTAGAAACACAGCTGGAACAAAAACACCACATTTTTTTTTACATGTTGAAAGAAAAACTATCTAATTCCCATTGCGGAAGGAGAGAGCCTCCTGGTAGGGCTCTTGAGGAAAATAATTAATATCAAAAGAAAGGATTTTTTATTATTAGTAGTAGTAGCTAGAATTAATTCTATTAGAACTAATTCTATTAGCTATTAGAACTAATTCTCTGAATCATTATGATTCCTCCCAATATAGATAAAATAAATAAATTTCTCCTCCTCGACTCTGCTCTTGTGAGACTCCTCCTAGAGCACTGTGTCCAGTTCTGGAGGCCCCAGCATAAGGAGGACACAGAGCTCCTTGAGAGTGTCCAGAGCTACTAAAATGATCAGAGGGCTGGAGCATCTCCCCATTGAAGACAGGCTAAAGAAGTTGGGGTTGTTCAGCCTGGAGAAGAGGAGGCTCTGAGGTGCCCTTAAAGCAACTTTTCAGTACCTGAAGGGGCCCTACAAGAAAGCTGGGGTGGGGCTTTTTACATGGGTGTGTAGTGAGAGGACAAGGGGAAATGGTTTCAGACCTGAAGAGGGGAGATTTAGGTTAGACATTAGGAAAAAAATTTTTCCTGTGGGGCTGCTGAGATGCTGGCACAGGTTGTCCAAGGAAGTTGTGGCTGCCCCCTCCCTGGAAGTGTTCAAGGGCTGTTGGATGGGGCTTTAGCAACCTGGTCTAGGGGGAGGTGTCCCTGCCCATGCAGGGGGATTGGAACTAGATGATCTTGAAAGTTCCTGCCAAGCCTAGCCCTTCTATGATCCTATGAAATAAAGAATACCACAGAAACAAATGCCTAGCACAATCAAAAATATCTCAGCTATTTAGCTAAATAATAGATAACAGAGTAAAGTTGATATTGCAAATGAAGCTACAATCGTAATCTCCAAATACAAAACAGGACATTTTAATCTAATGAAAAAGAGTTTTTAGCAAACCAGAAGCTTTTAGAATCTTTTTTTTTTTTAATTAGGATGCCAAGTTCAAAGACCTACTGTACTTCCATACACATCTGAATGAATTAGGCTTCATATTCACAATTAAGTGATTTTCCATCTTTTCCCCTTCTAGTTTTGTTAAACATAGGCCAAGATCACCTAATATGTAACATAGTTTTGAGAAGTCCTAATATAAAGAGATTAACACTGACATTTGAATTAGTATCAGTTATCTTACAGAAGACAGCTATTTCATTAACAAACGCCCACAGATTTACAGGCAAAACATTTCTTTGCCAAAGAGTTATAGATAAAAAAAGTACATTGAAAACTGATGATAAATAAGAATTATTTTTGCTGGTCACTAGTATTAATGAGAGAGAAAAAATCTGAAGCAAAAGAATTTGTAAGTTATGTAGGCAAATAATTCTGAAACGGACAAAGTACTGCTCAAGAGGAAGGAGACCTGTCTTCTTTAGCCTTTATCCACAAAGTAATTTTAGATAGTTAAAACTGTCACACCACTGTTCCAATGAGTAACTATGGAGTACCATGTACATTGTTATAAAACACCAAAACATCTACAAACAAGAGAGCAAAATGCTTGTGAAAGACCCTTCCAGACTGTACTTTTTCATAACTGTCAGCCAAACTGAAAAAAAAAACCCACCAAAAAACCCTGTAATTATTTATGTAGATACAAACATTAAACCATGTCTTGTATCTTCTCATATAACCCAAGTTATTCTTCCTCACAAAGGAAGCATTTTTTTTTATGATCTTAAAAGATATGATGAATATACATGCATGAGAAAAAGTAAAAAAATACTGAGGACAAAGCTGTTCAGGAAAACAAACACATAAACAAACAAAAAAACCGAAACCAATGCATTTTCTCACTTAAAAATGTAATAATAATTACTTGTACCTTAAGATATATCAAAGTTACTGAATCAATCCATGCCACTGACTGAGGGCAGTTTGAATGTCAAATCATCAATTGTTTCTCTCATTGCAGTGGGCTAATCCTGCCCATTTTTACCACTGGAAAACTTGAGGAAGTCTTACATTTTTCTTTGTGTCTTTCAGCCAAGAAACAACACTATGTAAAGCACTGAAATAGAATCTGCAAATTATTTAAATTTCACACACATGCAACAACAATGCTCTAAAGTATCACAAACAATTAGTCCATAGATATTAAAATAAAACTGGAAGATGTAGTGAAAGTCAGTGTCACTATGAAAAAATATTGATCATCCACACAGGGATCGGTTCTGAGAAGCTGAAACAGAAATCAGAATCACGAATGTCAACTGGATACCTGGAATCACTGACAAGAATTTCAGATAAAGCAAAAGTGCAATCTGGCTGCAGGCCATACATACACTGGGACACCAGTTGCTTTCATAGTCTTGCCTGCAGGAATTTCTTTCCCTGGGGCTTGTGATCAGTAGTAACTCAACTTGTTCAGCAGGATCCCTTTGTCGATTAGGCCTCTGCAAAAGCCCTGTATATAATAATTACTATTTAGGTGGGACTAAAGAACAATGTAATTAATTCCTGAAAAGAGAAAGAGACTGCAGGCTGTGGATACTGTTGCATATTTTCTGCTGTTTTTTCCCTCCCAGACTCTTTGCATACACATGGAATGGCAGATTATATGTTGATTGACTCTCACAAGTAGTGAGTATCTGGAAAGGCTTTGTTATTTCGCTTTTATTAATTGACAAACTGGATATACTGTACATACTACTTCATCTCTCTAGTGGAAAAAACAAAACCAACTTTCATTCCAGAGACCTCCCCACCAACTCCTGAAGACAGATACCCTGCCTAATAGTTCATCAGGAGTGGCAGGAGAACACATTTTAAGAGACAAGAATAAAATAGCACATTTCCCAAGATTGTTCCAGTTGACCAAGGGCATGCTCATGTTCCTGGGTCTCTTCCTCCTCTCTCATATTGCTACTGCATCTCCTAAGAGCTGTATTGTCACTCAGCAACTCAGTCAGGGGCCATATAGAATCATAGAATTGGCTGGGTTGCAAGGGACCTCAGAGATCATCGAGTCCAACCCTTGAACCACCGTTGCGGTTGCTAGACCATGGCACTGAGTGCCACATCCAGTCTCTTTTTAAATATCTCCAGAGGTGGAGAATCCACTACTTCCCAGGGCAGCCCATTCCAATGCCTGATCACTCTCTCCGTAAAGAAGTTCTTTCTAATATCTAACCTAAACTTCCCCTGGCACAATTTAAGACCATGCCCTCTTGTCTTGCTGAAAGTCATCTGGAAAAAGAGACCAACCCCCCCCTGGCTACACCCTCCTTTCAGGGAGTTGTAGAGAGTGATGAGGTCTTCCCTCAGCCTCCTCTTCTTCAGGCTGAACAGCCCCAGCTCCCTCAGCCTCTCCTCATAGGATCTGTGCACAAGTCCCTTCACCAGCCTGGTTGCCCTCCTTTGGACCTGCTCCAGTACCTTGATATCCTTCCTAAACTGAGGGGCCCAGAACTGGACACAGTACTCAAGGTGTGGCCTCACCAGGGCTGAGTACAGGGGCAGAATCATTTCCTTGGACCTGCTGGCCACGCTGTTCCTGATACAGGCCAGGATGCCATTGGCCTTCTTGGCCACCTGGGCACACTGCTGGCTCATGTTCAGCTTCCTGTCAATCCAGACTCCCAGGTCCCTTTCTGTCTGGCTGCTCTCAGCCACTCTGTGCCCAGCCTGTAGCTCCCCATGGGGTTGTTGTGGCCAAAGTGCAGGACCCGGCACTTGGCCGTGTTGAACCTCATCCCGTTGGAATCAGCCCAACTCTCCAGTCTGTCCAGGTCCCTCTGTAGAGCCCTCCTGCCTTCCAGCTGATCCACACTCCCCCCCAGCTTAGTGTCATCTGCATATTTGCTGATGGGAATGTGAATGAGGTTCTTGGTAGATAAACAGGGCAAGGATTCTAGGTGGGCATGGACAACCCTAAAGAAGTTCTAGTTGCTTCCAAGTTGTTGATTCAGATGTTTCAGTCAAATAAAATGACAAAGCCACATTTCTACTAGTTCTGAAAGGAACAAATATCTGCAATAGGTGATATTCTTTTCATTACCAAACATCAATGTTCAAGTTTTGCAGCTTCTTAGGGTTGAAAACTGTCAGATACTACCAGATGCCACCCAGACTTCTTAAGGTATACCAGGGCTCAATGCCTAATCTAATTTACATCTGGAACTAGACAAAAAATTTTCATAATGTGTGTAGGTGGTACATAACTTAAAAAACCCACATAGTCTAGGGAAGCAGCTCAGCTAAGCAAACTCCACTGCTGTGCAATTTGCATCAGATTGATGCAAAAACAAGATAGTGCTCAGCAACCTGAAGTGCCACACAGCTTACTAAAATTTGCAGATGCTTCTGAAGTCTAACACTAGATCCTCAGTTTAAGAGGTACTAAGAAATTCCAGAGCGAGTTCTCTTCCCAAATGACAAGATGACACTTCTCAATTTAAAATTCCCACTGAAAAATGTTCCTGTAGGCCAAGTAGTTAAATGATGAACTGGAGAGCACAGAAAACACATACAAAAATTAGTTCAAAACAACAGTTCTTAATGAAGAGAAGAAACTGCTGATCATATGGATCAATTGAAGTAGGATAGAAAGAAGACTATTGCATTCAGGGCTTTGCAGATTAAGCCAGTCCCTCACAGCAAGAATTCCACCTTCACGTTTGTCAGCATGGCTTCAAATGCTGAGACCCCCTGGATCTACAAATGCTGATGAAAACCAGCAAGGAGATTACTTGTTCCACCTCATCACACTACAGACACTGAGCAAAAGGGAGCTGATTCACAGGCTTTATGCTCCCTGGGACTCCTATGGCCTTAAAATCTCCTTCTGCAGGCACTTGCATGGACTTCCTTCACTGTTGCTCCCTGCAGCCCTTGTATGTCAGACCACAGCAGTAGACAAAAGACAATGGGGAGCTTTGATAGAAGAGGGTAAGACTGCTAAATAGAGGGTCAAGCTGGCTATTCTGGATGGATTTCAGAGCAGTTGGCAAGTTTAGGTAGAGAAAAAATGAGTGTTCTGGAAGTGGCAAGAAAGGGAAGGTCAAACTGTTACAGGCTGAGAGAGAAATGGGAGAACATGATATAGTTCAATAAATACTAAATTCAGAAGAAAAAAAATCTACAAGGCATAATTTTTGAAGCTTAACATAGCAAGTAATTTTAAGCTCCAGTTGTAGTCAAAAGAATACTTAAAATTATAACATAAGTATGAGATCTGCACAGTAATTTCTTACAACTGTGCAAATAAGACCAAGCAGAAAGAGGGAATCCAGGTGCCTGTCTAGTCTGCATAAGCAGGCAGGGAAATAGAAGACACTTGTACTTCACCAAGTACTCTGACAGGAAATATGTAAGCTCTATTTTAATTGATTTTAGGTAATAATAGACATTGTCTAGTATAGTCAGCACTTACGATACAAAAAGTAAATTTGCTATACAAAATGTCACTACCACTCACTTCTACAGTACAAAGAAAGCTTTATTTTATAAACTCCTGTGAACAAAACAGACTTCATATGGAGAAGCCAAGGAGGATGTCAATGTTTATTTACACAGAGTTCAGACTAGGTGCTAGCAGGTCTCACTACAAAGTCTTGTCTCCCAGAACACAACTCCTCCATATTATAGACATTTAACAGACAACCTGCAGTTACTTGCAATACAACAGATTTTCAATAACTTGGAAGCTGTATCTAGTGACCCCAATAAATTAGAATACTGTCTGCACATGTACAGTGTTGCATCAGCAAACTGCAAAGAAAATTGAGGCAGCTGCACCATTATAATGAAACAGTATCAGCTACTATTAATTACATGTGGTGAGTTTTTTACACCACAGTAACAAAAAGTTTACACTTCCTTATTGGCACTGAAGTGCAGAGCACACACCTCAGCTGCCAAACCAATAATTATTTTTTGTTCACACACACTTCTTTCCTCTATTTCTCAGGTTTTAAAACACACTGCTCCATAGGAATAAACAACTTTTTTTGGCTGTGTGCATCACATTCACAAGTTTGGCTGACGGGAATCTAAAGAGAATGAAGAGGCAATTTTCCTACACAACCCAAACTCCAACAGGATAGGAGAGATGTTTTCTAGAAAAATTACATGACCTTACAGCAGTTTAAAAGGGGACCCACCACTTGTATACTCAAAAAAACTTTCCTCAGAAGTCTCCATCAGTTAAATATGAGCTCTCACTTTCCACGTTGGTGCCGGTTTAGCTTCATTAGTTCTTACAAGCCCAGATTTTCCATTTGGCTTCCGACTGCAAGGACCAACCTGGAGAGCAGGAATGGAATTAAACAAAATTATACCCAAGAGAACTGAATGAGATTATGTTTACAATAAAGACAGCTGGGAAGTGTTGTTGTACTTCTCTTAGCATAGGAAGAATAAAATAGTAAGCCTGTGCAACTGGCTTATCATTCTGTGTCTACTCCTGAGCGTTCTGAGCTTAAGCAGCCTCTCTTCCAGGACTTTGGAATTCAGCTGTTAGATCCTGGAACTTAAGCTATTCCACAAACAACGTGTTCAAGGAACTAACATTGATCTTTGCACCTAAAATCAGGTGTCAGCTAAGCAATGCAGAGGTCTACAGCATCCAAAAAACAAGCTTGGCTGTTTTTAGCAAGTTTCTAATTTTTCTTTTGGGGAAAAAAAGTTAACAGGGAAATTTATTAAGACTGCACTTGACTGATCATTACAGCAGGAAGTAGAAACATACACCTTAATTTTACTGACATATTCAGCCAAGCAGTTAGCCACACATATGTGACAGCTTTTAAAGCCTATCTGGATTTCCATTATACGTTTTGCATTACTTTCCTCAGTTAGGCCAATATATGCCATATCATTACCTCCCTTTTAAGATAAAAAGACAGAATTGCTAAACAGAGAAGCACAGTTTATATTACTGCCACCTCTTTCTGTCTGTGTCAAAGAAAGGAGTTCTGAGGTTTGTGGAAGTCTCTAACATCAAACAGTACTGCTGGACTGTGTGGAAATGATGCTGTCTCCAGGAAAATGTCACAGCCAGTGCCTTAATTTTAATTTCTGAATGTACAGAACATGTTAGTCAGACCTCCCTGTTTCTTCCTACCACTTTTATTGGTAAAATTAGTCAATAAATAGTATTAATAACTAGATACACAGTTTCTATCCAAGGATATCTGCCAGTTACTCTCAAGCAAACGTCCATAAATCAATCAACCATAAGCTGAATTTTTAAGGTCCCTTCTCTTCTTACTGCATCTGTAAGTGCATTAACCAGTCTAAAGTTACCCAAAATAATCTTTTGAGAATCTTATACTTGAAAGAAACAACCACCTAGGCTGAGGGCTTAAAAACATTGTAGAAAAATGTAGAAAATTGTAGAAAAACCCATAAAGACATTGTGACTATACAGGAGAACAGCAGTCACTTTGAGAATATCAAAACACAGTCTTGTACAAAAAACATACCATCTCTGGACTAGAAAATGATGAGCTGTCAAAAGACTGATTTTCTTTATCCAAGGAATCATCATCATCATTTTTATGTGCAAATTTCTGCTTTAGTGCATGAGTTAGTAGAGCAACAGGATCCCAATCTGAACTTTGCCTCTTTTTGGGTCTAGAAAGAGGAGTGCCTCCAGGTGACCTCCAAAAACCAAATGAAAAACAGAAACAAAAAACAAACATGAAAGTTTTATCATCTCCTGTCCTTAATCATTTCCTGAGTGATCAAAAATCAAGACACAATTTCTGTATACATCCTATCCTGTAAACCTCTAACTACACGGATAATGCTGCTAATGCTCTTTTGCATCAGTTCACCAAACAGGACTAATACAAATACACCAAACAACTTCTCAGACAAATTCTTAACTTGAAAATACAACTTGATGCTGTTCCATAAAGAAAAGTAGCAATAAATCAACACAAAGTATTAGAGTAATGCAAATAAATAATGTGGGGGGAAAAGCAGTCCTTAGCAAGGTATTTTTGTATAGAGCAACAGAACATTATAAATATTCACAATCCAACTGCACTACTAAAGCACAAAGTTATAAAACACTTTCAATGAAAGATACAGCACATACTTTATCACTTCAGAGCTAGGACGAGAATATTTTCAGCATGCTAACAGTAGCTTTCCAATGTTTCCCCAAGTATTTGGCCTTTCACAGTGAATTCAGAAAGTTTATTTGTTCAGATAAATTTCCTGTGACCCTGTAGGAAACTTAGTAAACAAACTCCAGATAGCAAACACATCCATTCCCCCTCTGCCCCAGACCTGAGATTTGTATACTAAAGCAGGACACTAGATTCAATGCTCTGATACTCAGCATGTTTTAAATGCAACTAAAAGCCACGTCACAAGTATCTTCAGTGCCAGCCTGTGAACTTAGAGGTTGCCAACTTAAGTCTGTCAGCAGTAGCTGCTCATTAAATGATATTTCAAATAAGTGTTCTGTGGTGGCACTTATGTGCTGTGACAATTACAGTCTTGAATAACTCAAATACAGGTTCAATCCAACCTACCTCTCAATAGCTCGCAACTGAACTTTGTTCAGGTCTTTTAAAACATCCATCATGCTAGGAACGTTTTTTGTCCCCTGGTGATCACCACTATCAGCTGCAGCTGAACCACTGCTTCTTGTTGCACTACGTTGTTTTATAAGTTCAGCTGCTGAATTACTGGCATCAACACCAGATGGTCCACCAGAAGGAAGTGGAGGTGGCGAAGGAATTACAAACTGGTTGTGAGAGACGGACAATGGCGTAGAAGTCATGGCTGGCACTGGGTAAAATACATCTGGAGTGCTGAATGTTTTAAAGGCTTCTGGATGCACTTTTAAAGGAAAAACAGTGATCTTATTTTTAGTCAGTATACCTTCACAATTAACAATATTAATCAACAGCTAAGATTACCCAGTTTTAAGTTGAGCTAAGATCGCCTCTTAAAACACTTTCTTACAAACTGCATGTATTACACCACAGAGGGATTACATTTAAAACAAAGAACATTTTTTATTTCAAAGCCACAGCTTCAGAACACATGAAATCACTAATTGTCTTGCACTACCCTGATTTTCTCCATTTGTGTCTTCAATTACCACGTCTAGTTTATTCTCAATGGGCTGAATGTTAGAAGATCCCACATGGAGCAAAACCAAAAATAACCACAAAGCAGTTGTAACAGATTACAGTACTAAGTGCAATGGAGAAGGGACAAAAGAAAAACAACAGAACATCTAAATGAAGTTCAGAGGTGCCTCAACTACTGTTTAAGTTCGCTCTGCACAATACAAATGTAACTCTCTCACTCCGGTTCAAATGTTTCAATAATCACAGTGCAAGTAAGACAATCAAGACCTTAATATAAGCTTCAGCCTTTGATACTCTAGTAGCTGTTAGCCACAGCTACTGCAGCATTTGTTTTCATTAAAGCATGAATAGTTAGAATAGTTTTTTAATCTATTATTTTGATAATTTGTCAGAACAAGTACAAAAACCAAAAGGAATAATAGTCTAACTTTTTTAAGCAGTGGAAAACAAAAAAAAAAAGTGGAAATGAGTATAAAGACCAGTTAGGATTAACTGCATTGTAAATTGGCAATCAAGCCAAGAAAATGGGGTGGGGGGATGACAGACAACACCAAATACTGAAAAGAAAAAGAAAAACAAAACACAGCATTCTGCGTGTTTTGTTGGTGTGACTTCAGTTAGAGAAATTAGAGATTTTCTCGATCAATCTCAGAAATGGCAAGATGTGAACAGGACCACTAAAGAAAAAAACAAACAAACAAACAAAAAACCAAACAAAAAACAACTGATTTTTTTTCAAACCAAAGGAGCTTACATGATGGAAAGCTTCCCAGTGTCTGTGCTGAAACAATAGCAGCAATCTGAGTACGAAGAAAGGTTAATTCATCTTCAAGTGCAGAAATTTTTTGCAGTGCTGCTTGATCAACAAGACTCTGTGTACTGTTTCTTGGAGCACTCTGTATTAAATCTACAGGTGGATGAAAGTCACAATAAGCTGTACTTTTTTCTTTTCTCCATAATTCGGTCCTAGGAAACAACAAAAGATACAGTTTCAAAAGGCTCAGTCAGCAATCAATTCTCAAAACCTACTATCAGTTCAAGCAAGTCATCATCCTTCAGGAAGACATAAATTTGCAAATCATTTAAGAAAACTTCAAATGTTTAACTAGTCATAAACTTCCAAATATTTTAATTCACCCTTTCCTCAAGTACAATACAGATTCTTGAAAAGTCATCATATAAAAGTCAGATAATTTATTTAGGGATAGAGCATACATCATAAGGTCATAATGTAGGACTGAGCCATCATTACTCAATAACCATCAGACTGACACCTTATCTCCCTCCTCCCTAGCTGAAACAGTAGATATGAAAGGCAGGGAGAAATCTCTTAATTAGGTTTCGCCATTCACTCACCTATCAAACTCTGCAAGAACACTGCAAGCAGCAAAGAAGTTGCAAGCTCAGACAATAACAATGGATTTTAACATGCACTTCCAGAATAAGAACCTCATTTTCTGTAAGCTACATATAACCACAGGCTGAAATAGAAAGTCATGCTACAAGTCTCGGGTTTTAATTTTAAAAATTGTTTCAAGTCTGTGCCTGAAGAAATCACTAAACTATAGAATACATGTAAATTCAAACTACCAGGATTTCATTAGAAAGAAGAAATAAAATTTAGTTTTTATTCAAGATGCCCTAAGTTCTGAATGAAACAAACCCAGACCCCTTTTCCCTCATATTAATCATCCTTTGACTTCAAATCAGACTTGCAGCATTGCTTTCTGATTTTCAAAAAACCCTTGATCTTCACACTGGCTCAGAAGGAAAAGATATCAGTGAAAAAAACTGTTCTTGAAAAACTTCTCACTGAGCAAGGAGAGGAGAAGGAGAAGGAGAAAGAAAGAATGAACTTTCATTGATTTGTGAATCAGACTAGTTAAATAACAGTGTAAGCAAGACAAGGCCACAGATCCTTTTAACAATATTCTTTTTCTGCAAAAGAAAATACCTTCTACAATTCAACAGTAATGACTCAGGAATTGCAGGATGAAACATAAGTTTATCAAAATTTCTCTAATGTAAAGAGTCTAATTTCATCACTTTCTTGGAGTTTCATTACCAGCAAGCAGCACAAACATCATCAACAAACACATGCCAATATGAGGCAAGATTTAGCACTCCATAAAAGCTCAAACGGGTTGTATAAACTGTATTCAAGGTACATTTTTAAAGTAAAGAAATTATTGTATTCTTTCCATCTAAACAAACACTAAGTTTTACACTCACAGCACTATAGAGTACCAGGCATCAAAAGAAGACATTTAAACATTCATTCTTGTTTTCCCCTTTATAACATTTTCTAAAATGCTTGCAAACAAAAATGATAAATATTTTTTTTAATGTTGCAATATGCAAGTTTCCCTTATCCTCCCTCACAAAGTAGTAACAATTAAAATATCAGTAAGGCACCTGATGCACTCTCAGAAACAGAAGTGACTCAAATTTCAGAAATCTTTCAGATACGAATATACAGCAAAAATTTTCAGGTAAGAAGTAAATGCTCCCCCCAGAAAAATCAAGAAGTTTCCAGTGTTCATTTAGCTGAAAGCCTGAAAGGGCAAGTTAAAAAAATTTAAAAAAACGAACAAACCCAAAGTACCAAACATGACAAAACCAAATACCACAAAGAAAAGACCTAAGTTACTTTTCTGACTCCTTTTTATGCATGTATTCTGCTTTTACTTACTTAAGTCTAGTAAATGCTTGTCCCTCATCATTTGCCACCCAGAGGACATCAGCAAGTGATGGAGCTACAGGAGCTGGAGCTATACTTTGGTCATCATAACCCAAGGGACTTGGGTCTTGAACAAGCTAAAAGCAAACAAATAAGGAAAAAGAATGTTTGAAGAGAAACCAGATTCAGCACATACTTCAGCAAAAGGAATTTTTAAGCAGCACTTTAATCAAGTTGAAAATAGTGAGTGTAAGGGAAGCAACACAAACAAGCAAAAAAGAACAGGAAAACTATCAGTACTTTAAGAAACTAGAAAACCTAAACAATTGAAGCACATCTAGAACCATAAATAACTTACTTTTAAATAAGGTCTTGGGTAGGGCTCTAAGGAAAGAATTGTCCCAATCCTACGGACAACACTTCGAGCAGATCCATACTTCTTTTTTTGGCAGACAGGTATGACCTAAAAATCAAAATACCTTTCATTCTGAAAAGCAAAATCAAAGCCTGCAGTTCTTACAATTAAAGTTACTACATATTTTAATGTTACATGCAATTAAATATAATGCAATTAGGTTAACCTAACTTTCCAATGCTCTTCCCAAGCTGAAAGTCCAAAGAGGCTTACATGGGTTTTAACAGACTGTTTCCACAGCACCACGGAGACACGACCCATACCAAATATATTTTAAAGTGGCACAAAGGCCAACAAAGAACATAACAGCTACATCATGTAGCTACGTTTTGAGCTACTGACAAAAGAAAAACCGTGCACTTCTGAGTAACCGTGTGCATCTATAGACGTCACAGGGGAAAACACAGAGTAAAGCAACGAAATCAGTTTCATGTACCTTGATCTGGTACTTCCTTATGATGGAATACAACTGCTGGAGATGCCTTCTTGAGATTGCTGAAGGCAGGCACGTTCTGATCGTACGGCTGATGCTGCTGCCGAATATGCGCGTTTCCAAAAACAGAGCCTGTCAAAACAAAACCACAAACCCGGAACGCCCGACTATGAAGCCAGAAAATAACCAGGAAAGCTCGAACTACTATTCCTAGTAGTACTTCGGTAGTTTCAGGTAAGCGAACCAAGCATTTCCTCACGGCTACAAGCCGCGGTTGTGCCTCACTGCTGACGCCCCTGAGTAAAAGAACTGCCCATAAACACAGGCTCTATCATCAGACCCTGTCACTGCAGCAATAAACTCTCTCCGTTTCCCATAAAATACCTTTCCCAGGTTTCTGGAAAACAAAACAAAACAAAAACCAAACAAAAACCACAAAAAAAAACCTTGAATGGCTCTATCTGATCAGAGAGCCACCGACATCCCACGGTTAGGCCGGCACCACGCCCACCAAGCTCCTCCACACCCACGCCCCCAGCTGCGCCCCTGCAGCTTAGCCGCGATGTGCCGACCCTCCGACCTTCCATCCTTCCCCCTCCCTATACCGGCTGCAGAACAGAAGCCCCCCGCCCCCATCCGCAGGTCTCCAGCCCGTCCCTCCCCGCCCCTCGGAGTCCCACCTGGTGGGGCTGCCAGCCGAAGTACTCCAGCACCCGCCTGAGGAGCTCCAGCACCAGCGCCATGCCCGCCTGAGCCACACTCCCCCCTCACGGAACAAACGAGTCTCCCCGCTCTTCGGCGGCAGCCGCCGGCGAGGGGAGAAAAGCCCCAGATCCCCCCACCCACCCCCGAAGCCCCCAGGGGGCGGCCGCCTCCGCCCGCCGCCACCGGGCTCAGAAGCCGCCCCGCAGGCTGTGGGCACCAATCAGGGGCAGGGGCGGGGCGTAAACAAACCAATAGGAAGCAGCGAGTTTAGCACAGAGCCAATACGAGTGCGAGGGCGGCCCGCTCCCGCGGGGGCTGTCGGGAGGGCTTGGTTTGAATGCCGCCGCCAGGCCAGGGGGTTTGGGGAGGCCCCCGGCTGAGCGCCTTCCGCCCGGCAGCTGCAGCACCGCTGCCCGCTGGAGATCCCTGCCCGCCCGGGAGGAGAGCCAGCACCCCCTCCGCGCAAAGCTTTCCACTGAGCGCTGTCAGAGGGTGCTGCTATGGGAGGGGGTGGGCACGGCCTCAAAGCAATCTCATGTGCCAGTACGATGCGAGTTACTCCGCTCCCAAGGAAACGGCACCTGAGGGTGTGGGCGCAGGACGCACCAACCGCGTAAACTTGCTCTGGCAACAGGACGTGACTGAATTAATGATGAGCTCATGTTACAGAGCTCGACTTAAAAGTTTTAGGTCCTGGATGTAGCAAGGACTCATTCATTGAGAATTAAAAAGCAAGAGAGGAGCAGTTTCAGTACACTGGCACCACAAGCTTCCCTGACAGCACAAGGCTGGTTTGGGGGGCCTGGGAGTGTTGAAGCTTAAGGAAAGGGTAGGTAGCAGTTTCCAATAAATGTTTCAAAGAACTGTACTGCCGTACTTGCTTTACTTAATGTCTCATCCACTCCTCCAACACCCCCTTGATAAGGAAGGGGCAAAGGCAGCACAATCAGATGAAACAACCAGGTCTACCTCAAAGCTAGCGATACCAAAACTGAGACAATTTGGTCTGATGGCACCATCACCGAAGAAGCTGCTTTGAACTGAAGGTGTGAGATGGGAAATTAGACAGCAACACTTCAAGTCAGCAAGTACAGCTCTGAACAGCACAAACCAAACTTGCTGGATTCCCTTAACAAAAGGATTTTGTGAAAGGCCAGCTTTAAGAAACACAGAGCAGTGAAATGGAGTTTAAGACTTAATGCTGCAGCCTTCACCTCTGAGGATAAATCACCTAGGATAAACCTAGGTTAACAGCTCTTCTTTTCAAGTACCAGCACAGCAAAACTACTGCATGATGGCTTTACTCATGGGTAGCTGCCCACTGTTACAGCAATGCTGCTGACTCTTCTCAGGAAGTCTGAGGATGTGAGATTTCATGCCAAAGTAAGAAACTGAATGAGTGCACAAAGTCTAGACTACCAGTATAGGTACTGGATTCTCCCCCCCGTAGTGAAATCAGTGTCTGGTTTTCTCTGAACTGCAGGGGTAACTTCAAACTTCATCACCACACCATGCAGAGATGAAGCAGATTCAGAAACTACTGCACTGCTGGAAAGCAACTGGTCAGAAGGAAGTACTGAACTCAGAAAGTAGTTACCATTTTGTACCAGCAAAATGCTTGGATTTTTTTCCTACAGATCCCATCAATAGCATTCTTCCCCTTTCAACATGAGAAGTAAAAATGCACTGAAATTCCATTCATGAAAGTCACACAACTACTTCAGTAGCACCTAATGTTAACCTCAAAACATGTATTTCCTTATCACAAGAATAAAACTTCACCATTTATGGGGAAGGACTAGTGAATACAGAAGGATTACTTTTGGATAAAAAAACAAAACACCCACTGAACTCATCTAGTTTGTTTCTTATAGATCTCTGATAATCAGACTGCAACTTGCATCTTCAACTGTATTCTCTTAATTCAAACTCTTTCTATATGCATGAATTTACAGATATCACTGTCTTCTGTAATCAACAAATTACATTTTTAATTAACTAGACTGAAATTAAGAATAATGAAAAAAGGTTTTTTCTAATCTAACCTAATCCCAACCAATATCCTACAGGTCTGTAGGATATCAAATGCCTTTATCAAAAGAGTTATCTCTACCAGATTTCCTTGGACATTCAACTGAAGCAGAATACTTCCATCTGCCTCATCATGCAGGAAGTATCTTGCCTCAGGATGCAGACTACACCAATTCAATTGCAACTTGACTTACATGATACAGATTACCTGTTCCAAGGTTACAACAGTTCAACTACATCTTGGTCCTATTTGTTATTAGACAGCTGCCAAGTTCATTGTGCTGTTCCTTTTCTTGCTTCTTCTGATTTAATATAAACCAAGTAAGTCTGTGTGAGCTCTACTAAAAAATCCAAGAAATATTCAGTTTTACATTTCACACAGCTATAAAAAGATGCACTGTATTTGTAAAGGCAGATCCTGCAACAGTGGTATAGTTTGACTAAACTTTCTCAAACATAAGGCAGGAAGGAGCTGTTAATTACCACTGGAGAACAGGTATTAATCCTATTCCCCCTTCTACACAGATTCAGGCAAACTAGTGCAATCCATAATACAATTCCTCACGTAGCTAGGACTGGTGACAATACTTGCCTTCTAGAGTTTAATTTGGATAAGGCAAATGGTTATTTACTCCCTAACAGCAAAACCAGTAGAAGGGCATACATTATACATGTATTTAATACAAACAGCTCTACCGAAGATTTTTTTTCCCTTTGTAAAAAAAGAGGACATCCTCATTCTAGGAGCAATCTAAGAATAACAATGTAACATTACAATTTACTGTATCTATAGCAGTCCCAGAAAGAAAACCTAAGTGTATCAGAATGTCTTTATTGTGGTAATTCAATTATGTTGTCATCCTAAGGTTCTGCAAGTTAAAAATATGCCTACAACCAAACTAAGCATGTGGGTTTGTTGTTTTTGTTTAAAACAAACAAACCAACAAACCAAACAAACCCTGAAGACTAATTTCTGCACTTCAGCTAAAAAAAAATACTCAAAGCACAACTATTTAAAAATAACTAAAGACATACCAACTGACTTAATCTCTGACACCTTTCACTAGCTTAACTTTTACAACTGAGTGCTAACTTCAAGCCTACATGCTGTGTAAAATGTAATACTAAAGAAATGTACTTTCAGGTCACTGTAACAGAATTCACGCTTTTTAGAAATGTTTAGTAAATCTGAAGTATCTTTACTGACTGAAGTTTTAGCATATCTTGCTTTATCTACATCTTCATGGATTTCTGCGGCAGTATTTTAGTTTTGTTCTTTCCCTCCCCTCATCGTGATTTCACTGAAGGCCACAAATATGAGAGAAGATTTTAAAACTTGCTCTTGCCAGATTACACACCTCAAGAGGTGACTCCACATAAAGAACATTAAACAGGCAACTTAATATATTGAAACAAAAATTGATAAAAAAAGCTATATTGATACTGCCACTGACTCAATAACTAAAGTGTTCTGTTGATGACCTGTTTTCACATCTGTTTAGATATTTCTAGCAAAAATGACTTGGAAATAGGATTTTAAAACTGAGATTCCAGAAGAGAAATAATACACTAAAAACTCACTTGAGTATTTATATACATATGTATTTCCCAGGCTACTGAAGAGTGACAATTTTGCTATCAAAGAAAATTCTTCTTGCACTCTCTAGTATGGTAGAATAAGAATCCAGATTTATCACTGACACACTATGTAAATGTGTTTCTTGTGCACTACTGTATAATCAGCATTTTGCACAACCGTTTGTACAAACACTGTGAATAGGTAACTACACTGAAATACACTTCCTATGCAAAGGAAACACAGAAACAGTAATCAGTTTATAAAAAATGGTGCTCCAAGACTTCAGGTGTGCAGAGCTGAAGTTTACTTCAGAATAAAACACAAGACATTGGGGAGATTCAAAACTTTCAGAGTTGTACTTGACCATATATTTGGACAAAGCAGAATTACACTGCATATAACAAACAGTAAAATTTCTTAAAAGTTGTTACAAATATTTTACTTTCTACCTGTACGATCATTAACATAGTTTACTATATCAAGATTTTTTTCTAAAGGCTTAAAACAAAAACAATCCTTCTAAACTACTTTCCAACAGTAAAATTTAAGTAAAATGCTTACATTCAATTGACAACAAAAAAACATATTAAAAATGTTGTGTGGGTGGTGCAAGAGCTTTCAGCTATAACTGTCCTCCAGGATTATTCCTGTAGAAAGAAAGAAAACAGTTTTGTTGTAAACTGCTTATAACCAAACTCCACAACCTTTTATAGTGATTTCCCCCCAAGGCAGACATATAATTACTTGAGATACTGCAAGATATATTGTCTAATCTTGCAATTCACAAACCCATTTACCTTCTCCTCTTTGCGTCTGTCCTTTTCTTCATTATTCTCAATCGTTTCTTCTTCATCTTCCACAATCCCATCCCCTTGATATTTGTCATGTGTCCACTTGGGACTGCTACCTGACTTTTTGAAGTTAAAACGCCCCCTGCCACGCTGGAAAGTACCACGGCCTCTTCCTCTTTTGGCCCAATAATCCACACCATCATCTCTGTCATCATGCTGCAATACCAGACAAAGAGTAAGGTTAGAACACATATTAAACCTGCCCCTTAAATGCTGGTACACTAAATCAAATTTATACTATGCACAGAAAACACAATTAAGATAACTTTCTAACAGTTCAGATCATAATCTATAGAATACATTATTAAGGATATTCTTAGTTAACAATGCTGTAACTAAAACCACAGCAATACAATTGTTTTAAAAGTCCTTATTAGCTGTGGGTCCACTCAAATGTTTGTGAGTAAAAAATAAGTTATCCGTCATTTATCTTCAGTCAGAAAAAAGAATTACTGATTTTGAGAGAAAACATTTTTTTAAAGTTTAATACAGAGTGGTTTATCCTTACCGAGGAAAGTAATTGAAACAGTTATCTAAAAACCCTGCTTCACCTGCACAACATAGGGCAAGTGAAGTTTCAAGTTTTTAAATGTTATTAACAAACAAGAGTTGAGTTTCTCTGCTTAATAAACTTGTATTTTGCTACCTTGTTATCAAATACAGCCTTACACAATTAGGAAGTCTTCTGACAAACATTCCATGAACTGCATGAATACTACAGACAATTATTTAATATAAAATAGATGTACAAGAGTGAGGTACACTTGCTTCAACATGGTTTTTTTTTCACTTGTGATTTGGAAAGAAATCTGAACTATTAAACACATACCACATCTATAAAAGCATTTTTAAACAATTATGTCAAAATAGTTAAAGGGTGTTTTTTTATTAAAATTAAAAAATGTTTTTAAAGATAAGAAAAGATTAATAGCTACACTACAGTGAGCTATTTCCTCTAGCTGTCACAGAATTTCTTACTTAATGTGGTATCACATGTCTTTCTATGTTTATAGGCCAGAAAATTTTACATACATGTGGGGAGTCATGAGGAGAACTCCTTGTACAAACATCCAAATTGTGATTGCATTATTTCTTAGATTACCTCTTAAACTTATTTGTGACAAACTATAAAGCTACAGAAGGTCTGATCTTTACCACTTAGCATTTTTCAACTGTGAAATCCATTTTTCAAGGATACCTTTCAATATCCTTGGAAGTTTGCATTAAGGAAACCAACTGGAACAGACACTACTTATTCAGTATACTACCCTAGTTACTGGGTGGTTAAATCATCAGTCCTCCTTTCATTATCCAGATGGGAAAAGGCATCAAAACTGAAGTGACAATCATCCTACCCAACTAAGAACAGGACCTGCTAACAACAGTCCACCTACATACATCCACAAATACTGCCAGCTTTTCTTTACCTTCCACTTTTGTAGATTTCCAGACAAATCTAACAAAACCTGAATGCCATACATCCAGGAAAACACAGCATAAGCCTTTCTGTTTAAAATTTGTTTTCAATAGCTGTAGTCTGAGTCTGCCTTCGCCCCCCCTCACTGATGGAAGTTTTGGAAATCAACTCAGTGTCAGGCCTCAGTGCCAGCCTGCTGCAGGGAGATGCAAGAGAAGCAGAACCAGGCACCCTGATGCTCTTGTTGATACATAACCGAAGTCCCTATCTCTACATGCATGCTACTTCTACGCTTGTAGAGAATTCGAAAAAACAAAAGCATGCATAAGATATTGAGTTCTCCACACCCACCAAGAAGTATTTCTTGCTTTTTGGGGTATATTCAGGATCCCATTCCTCTTCCTTCGGTCTCTTCTGAAAAGTAGTATTTGAGTTGCTGGGACCAGTATTTGTTCCAGCAAAGACTCCTCTGGCTCTTCCTCTGCCCCTAATTCGAAACTGATTAACCAAAATGTCATTTAATCCATTTACACAAAACCATAAAGAAGAGTTCAAGTCTATTACCAAAAATTCTCTTTTCTGTGCTTAATTACAGTATCCACAAATGTAAAACCATTTCAAAATTCACATATTACTTTAAGTAATATATTCAAGCATTCATTCTGAAATAGTAATTTCATTAAATTTAACTGAAACACATTTGAATTCGTGGCATAAATTAACCCACGACCACCAAAAAGAAATTTCCTTTGATTGTGTAAACAAGTGTTTTGCAACAATAGGTCAAAAGAAGCTTCTGAAGCTGTTCACAGACAAAAAACAAAACCAGAAAAACTAGACTGAAAGAGGGAGAACACTGTCAGGGGTAAAGAAAGGTCATTTTATGGAGTCAGTCATACTGGTTAGGACAGAACTGATTGTAGTATACATACAAACAATGCAGTTTTCAAATAGGTATATCCACTCTGTGTTACTCAAACGTTTTCAGATAAGATTCAGAAACGCTCCTCAGGCCAAATTAAATTGCAAATGAGTAAGTTCTTGGAAAAAGCAACGTGTACTGTAAAGAATAGCAACGCTTGCAGTGAAAATAGGCATATTCAATATTTTTAAAAATGAGTTAACATGATTTTAAAATATTGGAACACAGTTCCCTCACAGCATGTAAATTTTTAGCTTTTAGAGATCATTAAACAAGTGATCTCCATTCAAAGGGAGAGGAAAGGTTATGTTAGGAAGAGACAGACTGCTAATAACTGCAGATAGTACAGAACACTATTTCCATAAAAATCCTAGTTAAAAATGGATCTGGGTCACCAGAGAACTGTTCAGGAATATGACCGGAAATTAATTTCACTTATTAAAATAGTATGTTCCATAAACATAGACTAAGGTTAGATATAATTAACTAACTTGAAAGAGGAGTATTATGCATACTTGGTTCCAAGGCTCTAACAGTTCTAATGTAGAATTTATGATGGACAGTTTTAAAATTACTTTGAAATCACAGACTGAAAAACAATCTGTTAAAGGCTCACAAGGCCTACTTCAATACACTGCAGACAAACAAGAAAAAAGGAATTTTTTTGAGAATCACTTAGGAAGTTAACAAACTATCACGTTAAGAAAACTGCATGAGAGATTAAATATAAAGTATGCTTTATTCCCAATGGCTTTAAAACCTTTACAAAATTATAGCACAATAAGTACTGTCACAGAGACAAAATTGTGACAGGATTTAAAAAAAAAATTTAAAAAAAAAATCAGCATTTCCTATTAGATCCTACGATCAGATTCTGTTTAAGAAACATACCTAGAGGTTTCCTCAACACTGCATCAATATACATCCCACCTCTCCCTCCTCCCTCAATCACCTTTCAGGCAAAGAAATAAGGGAGATGCAATCCACTATGGTGTTATCTTTATGGGCTTATTTACTTCAAAGAGTATCACAAAAAGGACAATGTATGTTTTCTACAGAAAGAGAAAACTCCTTATGATCAGAACTCTTATACACAGAATTCTTTAAGAGTTGGACACCAATGACAACATCATTTAAAGATCCTAACTATCCTTCTGTGTTACCATTTCACAACTATTTATGATGTCTATGTACAAGAAGCCTAGAATTAACGTTATACACTATGGGCAAAAGTTAGTAAAAAAGTGACTGATAATTTAACACAAAACTGACAGCTCAGCTTATATTAAAGTGGCCCAGCAAACTATGCTCTCCCAGTGGATCAAGGCTTTCTGCTTCAGGGGAGATTCCCAAAACACTGTTTTCACTCTAAAAGCTAAGTAGTATTTACTGGAATGCAGCTACTCTTACCCTGAGTTACAAAAACATTCCTATACTAGCCACTGTATGTTTCAATACTATCTATCCAAGCTGTACCCCTAAAGAAGAGATCTGAGTCAACAGGCTGGCCTATTTAAATTCTGTTCAGACACAGTTCAGTTCGCTTGATAAGCCTATGTGTGACCACGTATGTCATTAGGAAACATTAACCAGTTAGTACTGAATAGTCAGATCTGGCAGTCACTAGTCATTAAATTAGTAGAAGACTATTAAATTTCCAATTCACTTCTGCTTAGATTTTATCTGAAGTAGCATCTTTTTAACAAGATCTTTCACGTAGAACCTGCTTTTACAAAGTAGTGAGGCTTCCATCACTCCAAAACTTCCATCAGTGAAGTTTTCTTCAACTGATTCTCCGAGAGGAGAGGGGTTTTAAGTTCTGCTTTTGTTTAACTTGGTGCCACTGGCTTATGAAGCTACAAATTGTGCTGGTATTGTCATGTTTGATGCCTTCACCACCCAAGGGTTTACGTATTTATGCCACATAGCTGTTCCTTAGCATAATTATATTTTTAAAATAACAAGAAAGGAGGAAATAATGTCTTTATAGCATTAGAAATTTTGTATTTTAAGAAGTCTACATAGCTTCAGTTTTTTAGATGAAAAATTCAAATCTTAACTCGTGCTGCACACCCCACATTCATTTCATATGCCCTCGCATGTATTCAAAATTGCTTTTACACTATTAAAAACATTTCAATATGCATTATATCAAGCAATACCTTTTAGCATTATTTAGTCTTCATTACAGGCTATATGAAAGAATTTTGTGGAAGTATGAAGTTACTCCTCCTATCCATTATATGTAAGTCTATTTGTCATTTTTTACACATTCAAACATGGAACTTGCAATTCTTTTTTTCCTGGTTTGGTTACGGGTTTTCTGTTGTGGTTTGTGTTTTGTTGTTGGCAGGGGCTTTGGGGTTTTATTTTGTTGGCTTTTTTTGTTTGCTTTCAGTTTTTTGTTTGGTTTTTTTTTTTTAAGTGTTCCTTATTTTTTCAAGGCCTCCTTTATTGATTCCTAGTCTCTCCTAATGCTTCTACCTTTCCCAATTATATGTCAGTAATTAGTTTAACATGGTATTTTTAAGTTTAAAATTTTTCTGAGGACTATAGTGGTCAATGTGTCACTTTCCAAATCACAATGCTGAAAAACATGCCACAGGTAAGAAACTGAGCTTTCATGTTCCTTGTGGCTACTCCACGCCAAAGGCACACTGAAAAATAACAAGTATACCATCTCCTCTCCTCAGTACAACTCTTTCAAGGTTGATGTGTATTTTTTATTATATGCCACTGAACAAGCTACAGGCATCACACACAAGAGAGGGCAAAATCAAACTGAAAATAACATGGAATAACAGAACCTGTAGGAGGCAAGGAGGTAAAAGATCACAGGTTTAATCTTTACAGGAAGGTGGATTTTCAGACCCTCTTAGGAAATAACGTTATTACAAAAGAGCAAGGAATAGGCAAGAAATTGTTTTCCTCACCCTTGCACTAGGTTTTCTACTGGCATGCTAATAATGCCAGTTAACACAACAATTAACTGACATTGGGCAGTGCTGGGAAAAAGTCAACATTTTCAGGTTTGATACATCACATAAAAGAATTCAAGAATTATGGCTATGAAAGAAGTGTAGCCTAATATTAATCACTGCAACACTTCTACATTTGACTTGTTTTGCAGTTGGCAAAATGCTCATTATTTGGGGGAAGAATAAGAGAGCAACTTACAAAGGTGCCTCTTGGCCTGTTGACACCTGCAAAACCAGAGTACTCCTTCTGTTCATGGTGGCTTTTGAACTCTTCATCTCTTTCTTTCTTGCAATCTTTTTCTTCTCGAGAACTGGATGAAGAAGAAGATGGAGAGGAAGATGGGGAGGACCTAGCACGGTCTTGATCTCTTTTTTGTTTACTGAAAAATAAAAAAGATACACTGTGTGCTATTTTAAAAGTACTAGATAGTCTGTAGCATGCTATACTAAAAGGGGTCTCTTTATATTTTATGAAAAGCTATCCCCCTTCTCTTACAAAGTCACATGTTATGTATTTTAGATGTTAAGGTGAAGTACAGTTCCACTTTCCAGCCTCCTCTTATACATTTAAATGCACTAAATGTACCATTGCTAGCGAGTTGGAAAGCAGCAGTCTGCAAACTGCAAGTTGTTCTAGGTTTTGATGCCATGAAGAGATTCTGTTACTTTTAAGGTCTGCCTTCTGAGGCAGAAAAACAGAAACTGAAGGGAAGCAAACCCTTAAGGCAAACTTTTACAGCAACTTAATATAGTTCAGTTTGCATACTGTTCAGAAGACATGGCGTGGGCTCCCCTACATAGATGGCTGTAGCCAGTGGAAGATAATGTGGATACCAAAGTCAGAAAGTAAATGGGAAATAAGAAGCTTTGGTAAAAATAGGATATCCAGTACAAGGTAGGGATTTTTTTTTCCTATTGCAAGACAGCAAGACTTTCAGTGACCCCATAGTGCTACTAATTTGATTTACAAGATTTTAATATTCTTTTCAAATGAAGGTCATACCTGACATAACTCTTACCACTGATACACAGTATCCACTAAGATATGCTAACATTTATTTCTTATAAACAGCCCCACTGGCTTTAGAGACAAAAGTAAAAATTCCCCTTCTCACCCATGTTAAAACATAAGTATCAGTAAGATTCTCATACTCTGGGTGTTATGAGTTGAAAAAGTGCGGAATCAAGCATAACGAACCAAAGTTCTTACACAAACTGTTTATAGAAATGTACTGCATTGAAGTCCAACCTCCTGATGTAGCCTGGATAATAGGACAGATTAATTTGTCATTTTTTTTTTCAGTGTTAGCTTGCTATTCCAAAGTTTTTGTCCTCATCCACCATAAGCCGTGTAAAAGACAGATAATACATATTTGCTGTAAAACAAATAATTTTAATTGTTTAAATTTAAATGTTCCATTATACATTGAAAATTGAAAGCAATTAAGCTTACAATTACAAAAGGCTAATTAGAAGCTAAAAACCTACATAATGACTTCAAATATTTACCTGTCATCTTTGTAGGATTTGTAATCCTTGTAATCTTTTGAAGTTTTTTCCTGCTTTCTTGACCCACTGGATTCCCTGGAACCCTTTGAGTCTCCTCGCTCTTTACTTCGCTCTTTTCTACGTCGGTCAATGTCATGCCGCAGATCAGCAGAATCGCACCTTAATTTTTTATCCCCCTGCAAACAAATACATAGCTTTGGAACAAAACTCTGAAATCAAACATCCAGAAGATAATATGAATTAAAAGGCAATTTACATATCAATTATCAATAAAGTGAGATACAATTTACCTATTTTTTCAACAAACTCTTCAGCACACAAACCAAGTGAAGGCCCTTTGCATACAACAGGCAGATCCAGAAACAACACAGCTAAGAATTTCAGTTTCAAAAAAACATTCCCATCAAGCCAATGGAGTATCTAGATTTTGATGCAGGCAGACCACAATACATTGTTTAGGAGGATGTAGGCAGTATTCACTTCTGCTGGGGAATTTTTTTTAACAGAGCACAAGAACCTTTGCAATTCAACCACACTACTCACTCACCACTTCGGTACTTTTACTTTCCCCCTTCTGTTCTTTGCCCTTAAGGATAGCAACGCAAAATTGGTCAAGAAGTGTCCAAGAAGAAACAAAGGGTGGAAGGAAGATCTAACCTTACATGCCACGTTATCAATATAGCAAAATCATTAATAACTTTTTTACTCAAAGAATAAAAGAAATAGTTCTCAATGCAAATACTCCAGATAGAATAAATTCAGATTATTAGTTTTATTTTTATACACAAATTCAATGTTGGAGATCAGATTTAAAGGGAAACATAATAAATTTAGAAAATACAGATAGGATGTCTACTTAGAACCTACTTTTTGACTTTCTTCTTTAAAGACTCTCTCTTCACCTGCTAAACGGGTATGCTTCCTCAGGGTACTTGGAGAGATGTCAATCCTCCTAAATGTAAAATAAAAGCAGTGTTTTGCCATATGTGCATGTGACTGCTAATGGCCTCACATGTTTCAACAGAAAACTAAGAAACAAAGCATTTTTGCAGTTGAACAAAACTTTTTTGTTAAGCCCCACCATCAGAATACAGAAGCAGACTACAAAAAAAAAAAAAAATCTTGGTTCTGTTCTGTGTGATGTATGCTACAAACACAAATACAGAAAACAAGCAGTTTGATTTTTTACATTTTAAGTATGGTTTCAAAGATACAAAAAAATGTGTGATGAGTTCTTTCAGAAATTCAATATATGTAGCCAGTTGAAAACCCACCCCCCCAAAGTTATCATCAACACTGTGACAGTCTGCTGTAAAGTCAAAAATATGTAACAATTAAGAAAGCTTAACAAGTTGGGTACTGAATATGGAGATAATATATCCTCACATGCAACACAAATATATAGTACACTGCATCAAAAATACAGCACATCATCAGAAACTACATCTGCATGCCTACCTTCTTACCTTTCAGGCTCTCAGATTTTTCAAAAAACTGCTGTAAATTAACACACACAAAAACTAAAGTAGCATGAGATGGAACATTTCACACTGAAGAATAGGGATGCATGTACAGGGCTTCTTTTCATCTTCAAGACATATGCCCCTCAATATTTGAGCACTGCATGTGAGAAAAGTAAATATATCCCAAATGAGATACAGAGGTAGAGAAGACATCTGATACAACACCACAGACGAAGCCAGACTTGGCTCAGATGAGTTCTCTTTTACAGAAGGGGGTTCTGGTGGGGTTTGCTTTTGTATTTTGTATTTAAAGAGACATTGATAAGTTACTCTGAAAAGATCAGAAAAAAAAAAGTATTCTGGGTTCTCAGATGTAATAGCAGACATTATCTGAAACACAAACTATTTACATATGCAATTAACATATACCTATGTATTTCTGGGCTCTTTTGTCGGGTGCAGTGTTCTTCGGTAGCTTTTTGATATGCAGTGAACCTCTCATTTAGGGTCATTCCAGCTGACTTGAAGTATTGCTCTGTTGGTTACAATAGAAAAACACTGTCTCATTAGTTTAATTCAACTGACAGTATTTTACTCCCGACAGAAAGGCAAGTAGCAGGCAAAACCAAAGTATTTTATATAAATCTATCGGGGCAAGCACATCAGTGTTTTCTCTACTTTTACACATTCTGTAACCCAAACAAAAAGTAATACTGTAGAGCATCACTGCAAGTCTACTAATAACTATGCCATGACTGTATTACATCATTTACTGATTGGACTTGCTCATTTTCAATGACAAAAGAGAAAGGATCAATTTCCTATTTTATACGTGGCCCGTATAAGAGAAAACAAAATTACCCTGAATCATTAATACTTGCAATAAATACATTTTGCTATATAACTCACGTTTAACTTAAGAACTAATTCAGTGAAAGCACTTCAGCAATGTATGCTTCAATAACTAGAGGCATGACCTAACAAGCAGTTCCTTAAAAGAATACAATTTCTTGATCTGAAGTTGTGATGATAAAGATCCAAGACAATTAACACACCTATACGTAAGTAAATTCATTTAAGCATCTGGCATCTTGGCAAACCTGACAACTCTGAAAAATTCTCTTTCCTTCAGAGACAGCTAAATTAGCAACAGCAAAACTCAAGTTTTCAAACCAGTTCAACGAATGTGTTTAAATGTAATATAGAAATACATAAAAGTCATGAGCTATGAAATGTTACATATGAAGCAAGCTATCTGCTTAACAGGTCAACATACATCTGTATCAACTTACCGCCCGGCATCCAGTATTTGTCTCATAACCAACCAATAAAACTTGAAACGGCCACTACAAGGGTAGTGCCTCAATCATAATTCCATCAAACACAGGAATTTGAGCTAGCAACTCTGTTTTTATGCCATTTTTGCCAGGAAGACAGAAGGTTCAACTTTGCCTGTTTGGCATCTGTATCTTTCAACAGCTATTTTACTTTTGTAACATGGATTTTGCCATTTCAAAACACATTCCAGGACCTAGTTACAATGAAAAAGAAAACATCACTGGGCATTTTCAGCTCTACATTAATAAAGAGCTGTTCAGACTGGTCGCATCACACCAATAATGTACATAACTTCTATTTGTCAAGAGTTACTAAAATCTGAGCACAGACTACAGTAAATTTGAAACTTAAAAGAGAGATTCAGCTTTCATAAACAACCATAACTGTACATATTCTATTAGCTTGACCAGACAGGCTCTTAAGCTGTTACATTTACGAGGTATTTGTTTAACATACAAAAGTATATAGGGTAACAGTCTATTCTGTGATCAACATGTGAGAGTTTCAGGAACATTATTTTGCCTACATGTTTACCACATAAGCAAAACTTACAGAAGCTCTCAATGGATTTAGCCTTCAACCTCTTTATATACCAGTAAAATAAGTACTTCAACAACAAAGCTAATTATACTCTAAACAAGTTGGTTTTTTTTTTACTCTAATACATTATCATTATCCATTACTGTTGACTATTTCTTCTTTGTACGTAACGCAAAACGCACAAAATCATCTGGCCTTAGCAATCTGAATTTTGCCAAGAAAATTAGACTTTTAGGTGAACATTAGCACATAGTTTTAGCATGCAAATCTTTGCAATATCAGGAGCTAGAGCATCTTAAAAAACAATGCTTACAGATACCTAGGCTGAAACCAGTCACCTAATTAAGCATTTCCACATTCTCCGTTGGTATGATCACATAGCAAAATTATTTTCACTAGCAAATTCTTTGTATTATCTCAGTACATTATACATGTAAACAAGACAACAGCCCAATGAAAAGTAAATGCTATGGGAAAAAAAAAAACAAACCTTGAAAGAACTCTCCAGATATCCTCACTGGACTTCAAGGAATTACCTATTTTCCATCTGAAAACTCTGACAGGGTATCTGACCTGAATGAAATAAATCTACTTTGATGGTTTGAGTGAGGTTTTTGGCAGGTTTGGGAATTTTTTTGTTGCTGCTTGGCTGGTTGAGTTTGTTTGGGTTTTATAGTATAGTTAAGCAACAGCCACTACTGTTAAACCAGAAAATAATCAGCATATAAATCTATTAATGGAGGTTTATTTAGCCACTGGTAAGTGAAATTCCTTGCTTCAGCACTACAATAATGTCAGAGGTATAAAATGCACTATCATGGTATATTTCATTATCATGTAGAGCACAATTTTTCTTAAATCTTTTTAGACCAAAATAGCCCTCTGAATGTGCAAATGAGCTCTTGGGTGCTCCAAGAGGAATGCCATTGTATTTATAGTGCAAAAGACACCTGTGATAACGCATTGCATCCCTTTATATAAAATCCTATGTTAGAGCCAATCTAATAAAACTAAGCACAAAAAGGCTGATCCATACAGCCAGTTTAAACTACACTGCATAAATTCAAACTTAGGCTAAAGTTTTATCCAGAAACAGTCTAGCTGCTATTATGCTCTGCATTGCTTTGTTAGTACGGGCTGGTTTGTTTTGTTTTTTTTTTAATATTAACTTTTGTGGCTATTAGTTTTGTGCACCTCAAAAAGAAGAAAGTCTGACAAAAGCTACATTAAAAGAGGGCTGAAATCTTCCTGTACTTGAGATAATAGGCTTAAATGAAGTTGTCAAATATGTATTCGGTACAATAAACTTAACACATACCTTTGACATGATGAACCAAGGACACAATGTGCTGAATAAATGACTCTGACGTGCTTTTGCTGGCCTGTGGCAACTTAATGTGGTCAAAGATGGATCGGAATTCTTGCTCCTTCTTGACGGAATGGACAAGTGTGCTAGCAAGCAGCCTGTCTTTAGTCAAGGAAGCAGGTCTAAAATGCATCAACAATAAAAAAAAAAAAGACACACAAAAAGAAACCACTAGTTTAAATAAAGATGAATGACACTGCAGACAGGTGGAGAACCACACTGTAAAGTGCAATACTTTACCTATTGGAATCATCAAGAGGTACTGGTGCCATTTTGAGTTTAACTTCAGGACGATGGGAGTCACTGGCTATCATTTTGATCCTAAGTGGGCTCTCCTCTCTGAAGGTGGATTTTTCTCTCGCATCCAGATTCTTGTGTAGAGGGGGACTGTAATCAAAGAGTTCTTTGAGCTTTTCAGACTTTACCTGCTCAGGTGACTGAGTTTCTTTCTTCATCATTAGTCTCTCAGAACTCTTGTCTTCTTCCTTGTGCTTATCTTTTGTTGCACTAGGCCTTTCCACTACATAGCCAGTCTCTTTAAGCTTATAATTTTTCTCATCTCTAAATCCATCGCTCTCTCTATTGCCCTTGATTGATATTTTAGATTTGTATTTGGTTCCTTCCTCCTCAGCATTCCGGTGAGATGCAGTAGGAAAATTTTTACCCTGATCTGCCAGGACAGACTTTCTGAACTGTCTGTAATCCTCTGTCTCCTCTGTGTCCTCCCCTTCAGAGTCATTAAACTTTTCTTTCCCAGTCTCTTTATCAACAAAAAAATCTAAAGTTTCCTGTTCAACCCATTCCCTTTCTCCCTCTGTCCTCCCTTTTTCTGATCCTCTCTCCTTCTGGGCCTCCTTCTCCCTGGTATTACCCCTATCAAGCAGGTATACTCTAGACTCTTCATCTGTGTACCTGTGGATAGCAAAGAAGAGACTGGTAACTCTGGATTGCATTCATTCGAGTTTACTTGCATTCCCCTTTTTTGACAATTCCACACCAAGAAGAAAATACATTCCTCTGAATAATTCAACTTCAGCATGCAACAAGCTGCACACCATTAACACTGTACCCACTGTCATTCACATACTACTGGAAGCATCTGAAGAATATAATGCCTTTCTGTAGAGCACCTAGAAATTCTCTGCTTGCATTTATAAAAAAAGATAGTGATTTCTTTGGTCTTAATTGGTACTATTTCAGATTGTCTGAGAGCAGTAATTTTTTCCTCCAAATTCAAATTAATTTTGATTAATTCAGACTACAATTTATCACTGTATTTCTTTTAATGCATTCACTGCATTGAGTACAAGCAGGGAACTTTCAGAAGGCAGCCCTGCTTAACACAGAAACACTTACCAATTATTTCAGCTACTGCCTTATCTATATACTGCTTCCACATAGGTCCTTACATTCACCAACTCCAACACATCTAACCCAGAGGAAGCTGTATTTTTAATCTCCTCCTAAGCATTGTATTTTTACATAATAGGTCACCAACTGGACAGATTCATTTAAAAGCCTACAATCAAACCTAAATAGTGCACAGTCATGGTGTGGTTCTCCATAATTCATTTTGTAAGAAATCCACTAAAGTACAAGTCACATTAGAAAGGAACAGCCTACTGTCAGTAGGCTACTAGTAATTTTTACAAGTTGCAATAAATAAATAAATAGATAGATAGATAAATAAAAAATCAAACATCTTAAGAACAAATGTAAGAATTTTAAGTCAGCTGGAAAATATGCAATAAACTTTAAATGTTGTCCTTCGCATCAATAAAGGTTACGTTTCAGGAAGATTAAGACCTTCCCTCCTTCATGCATAACGCAAGTCAAGACACCAAAGTTAGTATATTGCACTACACTATTAGAAATGGAAGCTATGTTAACAAAGAAATGACTGAACTTTGAGACTTCCAGAAGATCTGCATTTCAAACTACATTAAAGATTAAAATTTAGAAATACTTGAATAGTATTCACTATCAAACAAGAAAGTCTGATACATGATTCCAAATTAAGATTTTTCTTAACAGCATATGGTCTATCAGAAAATAAACCCTAAAGGCAAAGAACAAACCAATTTTGCCTCTAGAATACACATCCCAATCTCCACTAGCCAATGGCCAAAAATTTAAAAGTCTTAGGAGGAAAAGGCATATGCTTCAAGCTCAATTCCAACCAGACCAATATTAGTTAAATTTATTTTCACAGTATTCTGTATCGATTTTTCAAGGCATGGAGATGGCCATTTCAGAACTCTAACAAATGGCATTTCAAGAAGCAACATTAGGCTTCCAATGTAATTCTTACCTTTTCATAAACTTGCCACCTTTTGCAGTTTCCTGCTCACCACCCTCGGGATAGAATGACCGCACTCGAGCCTCCTCACGCGGAGCACTCTGTGATGGGATTGTCTTTGCAGGGCTTCTCCTCGAAGGGATGTGATGCAATGGGCTATTCTGAGAAGGGCTGTAACGGCTAGAACCATTTCCAAGAGAACCAGAGCCAGACCTCTCGGGACTATGCTGAATGGAATGGGAATGTTGAGGTGTGTCCTTTGCTGAATGGGCTGTACTAAGCAAAGGGGCATCGGAGCAAGATGAACTCTGACTAGGTGGGGTGGCAATAGAAGGACTATGGGGTGACCTTGGACTGTTATCGTATGCTGAAAGTCCAGGCCAAATGTCGCCAGAAGCTGCTGATGATTTGTTAAAATCGTCAAGAGACTCTGATGGGTCATGTTCAAATGTATCCTTCTGTTCATCTTGCGATTTATTTTTCAAAGGGCTGTCTTGCAAAGGAGCCCCTTCAGTTTTCTTTGCCTGCTTTTCCAGAGACGCACGTCTTTTGGAAGAGACAGGTGATTTGCTGTATGGGGATGAAGAACGAGATGAAGAGGACCTCGGGGACCTGGAAGATCTGTAAGATCGACGAGATCTGCTCCGGGATCTCTGGGAAGACACAGACCTTCTTTTTGGACTTCTGGAACGTGAACGGCCACGCCTAGGGCTTCGGGAGTGTCTTCGGTTCCAGACAGGCCTATAACCTCCACGATGGTATCTACCACCTCCTCCTTGATAATACCCTCTACCTCTTCCTCTGTAACCATAGGGACGTCTCATTCCTCTATTATTTCTGTAATCTCTGCGATAATCTCTAGAATAAACACGATCCCTGCTGCGAGATCGTGAGTATGTCCTCGACCGAGACCTGGAACTAAAATTAAAAAAGCAAACATTAATATTTGACTAATAAAGAATGGGAAAAAAAAATAAAGTGCTTTGACACTAAATGCTGGATTTCTCAAGCAGTTGGAATGATAAAGGAAGAGATTTAACAGTCTTAAAGTAACGTCTATCATCTGTATTTATTATTTCTGTCACAAAAGGATTACAATAAACATGTCTGTACTCCTAAGGAGCTTGAAACTTGGGACTTCAGCATCACATGATTAATACAGTAACAGCCCCAGTGGCATGCCCTGCCATTTTATTAGAGACTACCACCCCACTGGAGCATGGCATTTGGTTCCTCAGCCACCATGGTTCACAGCCAGGGACAAGATGTTACATGACCACCAGTTTAATATGCCAGCCTGTGGAGAGCAGCTGAGGAAGCAGTAAACATTCAATTCAGTCACTTCATTTCTGGGAGATGGTAATGTCCCCCAAGAAAGATGAAGGAAAGTCTGGAGGCAAGTGAGAAGACAAGATACAGCAAAGCTCATCTGCTGAAGCCTTAAATTATTCCAGATTTGAAAAGCTGCATGAGAAACAGGACAGATCACAGGGAAAGAGACTGGACAAAGAAAATGAGAAGGCAGAGAAGAGAATCAAACAAGCCACACATCACAAAGAAGCATTAGCATTCTGAAATTATCTTGCAATAAAAGAGAAAAGAGCCAAGTATTAAACAAATAAGAAACAGAAATTACATTCAGCAGAATTTACCTACTGCCTAAAAGGAGTAAGATCCCAGGCTCTCTTTTGCTAAGGCATCATGCAAGTAAAAAATAATTTCTAGACAAAACCTAATACACTGAACTAACTTTTATGCTGTAAGGCACCAACTTACCTGTATCTTTTTTTTCTAGAATGTGATCTGGATCTTGACCTAGAGCTGGATTGAGATCTGGACTTTGATCTTGATGAATGTGATCTAGAATTAGAGCGACCCATTTTTCCCAGTAGATCTACTCCTTCTCAAAAGGAAAAGCAATGAGAGGAGGGGGGGGAAAAAAAAAGTGACTGTGACTGGATCCACGTAAACCATATAAATGAACAAAAATTTTTATATGCTAAAATGAGATTATTAGATAGAGGTACAACATTTCCTAAACAACAGCAACAACAAAAAAAACCCAACTCTGATGAGGATATGAGTACATTTGTTAGCAAATCAACACCTCAGACACATTTTAAAGAATTTAACATAGCTAAAGAAAACATAACAGTAAAAGGTGTTCCAGATTTAATTGCAAAATGATCCCGTAGGAGAGAGGAAGCAATGTACAAACATAATGCAAGAAATATGCAAGCCTGGACAATCGCACATTTTAATAAATTTTAAACACAATTCTTGCTATTTATGTGGTTTATAGTGTCCTTGCACTTCCACTACACCAATCTTTCTCTGGAAGAACTTTATAGTCCCTTACAAAGTACCTTTTACATAAGTAAAGAAAAGCAATGAAGAATTCTGTCCATCAATTCTTGGTTTGAGCCAGGTGTTTTATCTTAATGTCATATACCAAAGCTAATCACTCTGACCCAATTTTCCACCAGTCAGTATGCCCATCTTTTACTTTTTATTTGCCTTTGAAACTACATGAAAAATGCATGGACTACTTAAAAACTTTTGACTACTAGCTAAATAATATAGATTGCAACAAAATTCAGTATTTTTCAGATCAAATTAAGCCATGAAAACTACAATTGATTATAAAGCAATAAATCCTAAAAGAAAAAAAACTTATAATGAACTATCATTTCTTCTTACATATAGTCACAATAAATATTTAGAATTCATTAGTACTAAGCATAAAATCCCACACGCCTTTTCCTCTTTTTTTCAAATTAGTGGCTAAAAATCCCCAATTTAATTAGTAACAACTTTGAGCCATTACAGTTTTCTTTTGAAATTGCCCAGCTTAAAAAAGTCACATTAAGCAGCCTGCACATAAACTGTGGAGAAGTAACTACACATTTTTAGGCCGCTGTATGCTCAATATCTATAATCATCATTATTTAATAATAACTAAATAAAAATTAGAAAAAACAAACATTTAGCTCTTTTATTGAAAACAAGTATGAAAGCCTAAAATTACTGTACTGAAAATACAAGCTCAACACAACAAGAAATTTCTGTCACAATGTACTTTATATAATTCGTCTTGCTACCTGGGTGATAGTTCACTTATGTAAAGGCAAATAAACAGCATTAGAGCTTAATTTAAAGTTAATAAAATTTCAGAGGTTTTAGACATAAAATGCAGACCAACACTTCCCTTATCAACTAGTCCCTCCTGCCCCACATCACATTCCCCACCATAGCAGCATGGTTCCCAAAGAGATGCAATCTGATCTGTAACTAACTCAGCAAAAAATGAATTTTAACCTAAGCCAGCTTTCCATTTAACTAAGAATATAATTTACTTTGGAGAAGAATAGTATATTCAATACTGTCTTTTACTGGTTCCTTCCAATAGCAACTTTACATGACCTATACTCGGAGATGGTTTCTAATTCATTGCGTTCAATTAAACTCTGAGAATATACTTTATAATTTCTTATGCTCATCTACTCACAGGCAACGTAAATTTAGAGGTTTTAAAATGTAAGACCTGAGGTGTACCAATTTTCAAAAATCACAGTAAAAAGTTTTGGTTACTATTACAAGTAATTTTCAAAACAAACTTCAGATGACATTAAGTTTATAACCCAAGTCAACTTAAAAGGAAATATGTTTTATTTTCCCTGTATTTAACAATAATATTTATACATTTGCTTTCCAAGTATAACTATATATTTACTGTATGATGGCTGACCTTTACAAGAGATGCTATTTTCAGAAAGTTCTATATATTTCAGCATAAATATTAGGAAAACAAAATCAATTTTAATTTTAAATGACAGGGTTCAATAAGACCACTTTAAAAGCAAAAGTTAATCTTACCTCAAACCGTTAGGTGGTGACAATGAAGTAAGTATTTCAAAACTCTCTTTTTGTACTTTCAGCAATACTGATCCCTATAGAAAAAGAGAATGTCAGAAACATTAACTTTTAATAAATGTCAGGTAATACCTTTTGCTTAAATGGGTTCAAGCATTAAATCTGATTATCATGAAGAGACAACACATAAGGTATAGCAACATTAGTCCTGGACTCAGTGAAGCTGAATGTTAAGACTGGAGCAGCTCAAGTGCTAGCCACTACTGAGAAACAAATTTTATTCCCCTTCCATACAAGATCACTCCTCCATCAGCCTTGCTTAACAGGGCTGTGCAATGTACTATACTCACCTTCACAACAGCCCTGACACCCTTTGGGTCCTTCAGTGATACCCAGAAGTCACTTTCATATGGTTAGGTTATTGAATTGGCTTCATGAAGAACCAATCAAGTGTCAGAACTGCAGTACAGAGAAAGAACATGCTGCCAGGAGGAGGGGATAAAAAGCATAGTGACAAACTGCTAGACCAGTCTGAACTCTTGACATACAGCTTTGCAATAAGCTGGAGCCATCTTATTTTGAAAAAAAAAAAAAAAAAAAAGATACTGAAAGGTTTCTCTTTTGGTGTCTCTGCAACATTTATACGCGCATGGCTCCTTATACCTTTTTGTTTAAAATGCATGTAGTATTTGAGTTTACCTAAATAACCAACATCTCATTCTTCAAAAATAATCTCTTTTACAACATACAGAAAAAAATGTCATTTTAATAATGAAATCAAACTCGAAAGTACAAACTTTTCAGTGGCCTCAGCTTTTAATTACCACGAAGCCTTAAGACTATGGACTTAACATTAAGCAAACTTCACAGTTCCACTCAAGCAACTCAGAATTTTGTCCCAATTCAATGAAGAAGGGATTAATAGCTCAGAAATTCTGCATTTTAAAAATTTCTTCATTAAATCCAAAGCTGTAAAACATCCTGCTCCTACATGACACTTTCACACTTGTTTATACATATTTTCAATGTTTTCTTCATTTAAAAGCAGAAATGAAACATTTGTGTTCATCGACACAGCTTTCAAAAGTCCACTTACCATTCACTAGAAGTGACCAAGATATTTCCAATTTCTATAAAATATATGCTTTCATAAGATTAAGTTATTACTTCCCATCACCAGCAAGTATGAATCTCTGAAGGAGCAGAGTAGGTATATCAGACCATTTCAGACCTTGTCTAGACAAAAGGTGAGATGGTATTAGCTAGCAAAGATTAATTAAGACATTCAGAAGTCTTGTACACTAAAAGTAACACAAACTCCAGCTAAATAGTTTAAGTTTAGTCTGAGATTTTAAATCAGTATTTAAATCACCGCTACTGAGTTTTAAAAACAATCTGTTGGTATTAGCTGAAATTCAAAATCCCAATTTAGACAAGTCTTTAGATCCAGGGGACATAGAACAAAAACAGTTACTTTACCTTTAAAACCTCTAGGCAGAAGACAGGATCTTAAATTACTATAGCTCAAACTCCAGCAGACAGTTCTGCACAGTTTTAGGAGTCTTTTCTACCAACTGGCAAAGGTGAGAAGTAGCCATCCTTTTTTTTTTATTTACTTTTTTTTTAACAGTCATTGGATATGTACCATATTCCTGGAAGCTAAAAATATTTGCTGGCCTTCTCTCTCTTTTTCTTTTTTTTTTTTTTTAATTATTATGTGTATAACACTTTTAAAGAAAAGAATTTTGAACAGAAAATAGCAAACATCGAATAAAAAAAAATCCTCAGCTGTTTGCAGCTTTTGATTCCATTTAATTGTAATAGGTAAAAGCCTGACACACAACACCTACCTCCTCCCCTTACATGCAAGAATCTAAAATTCAGTTCGTATCTATTAAAGCTAGTTTCAAGAATAGTGCTAGAAAAACAGCCACTTTATAACAGTAAGCTCCTACATGCTTCACACACTAATAGATAAAGTACACATTGCACCGAAAGCATCACAACTACAAAATACTGTTTCACAGTACCAAGTAACAGCAACCACAGTCTCTTCCCATAGACTTTCATGGTCATTATCAGCCGAGGAATGAAAAAGGTGCTAACATTGTATTTAGCTTCACAGTATCACTAAAACTAAAAAGTAGTTGCCCCTCCCTGTTCAGTGCATGAAGCTTTATCTCTGGGCTAGTCTCGGGAAGACACAGAGTCTGCTAAAGGTGTGTATTAAAAATGTGGCACAAGATCTCATCACTAACACCATGCATTTTCAGGAGTGGACCATGACTGCTAGGAACATGGTCTATGCCTGAAACACCAGGACTGTAACCCACACATGCCTTTTGCTAGCTTATTTTTTCCCCAGCTTTCTGCCCTAAATACGGTAAAAGAGCTGTTTGGCTCTCAACCATTTCACTCCTGTGATAGGAAACCCCCGTATTACAAAGGAAGCTGCTGCAGATCCATAGTAATTTAGCATCATTGGTTTGAAGTAACAGTCCCATCTCTCCCACCCTTTGCTTCTTCACATTCCTGAATACCACCTCCTTGATGTCAACATGAGTATTTTTGCACACAGTGAATCAGATTAGAAAATGTATGGAACACCTGAATTAGTTTCAATACAAATACTTTTCCCAATACAGTTTACTACATTGACCCAAGAACACTTGGACCAAACACAGAGAAGTCACAATAGCAGCCTGACAACTGCTTCTTTTGGCAGCAGTACAATCTTAAAGCTTCCCTGAAACTAGCTTGGCAAAGCCATCAACAACAAAAAACTTGGAAGTTTCAGCTTTTTAATAGTACTTGTAAGCATAAAGAACAAGCAAAAAACAAAACAAAACTCAAAGAAAAAACTTCACCCACAAACAACCAAATCTTTAAACAGAAACCCAGAAATTTTTTAAAAAATGGATAGTCCACTACCCATCAGATACCAAGTCATATTCATGACCAGAGGAGTCAAGTTTCTTAATAACATGACAGCAGGATCTTTAGGTGTTTTAAATGAGCCTCTGCCACACTCTGGCCAGTAAGCAAAAGCAAAGACACACAACAGAATTACTCTTATGTCACTTAAAGCAACACATCATGGTAAGCATTTGCTATGCTTAAAAGAAAAATAGAGGACAAAGCAAATTGTTTCCATTTCTGTTTAAACAGTATTTTTTAAGAATCT
Organism: Calypte anna; assembly: GCF_003957555.1. Classification (NCBI taxonomy): domain Eukaryota; kingdom Metazoa; phylum Chordata; class Aves; order Apodiformes; family Trochilidae; genus Calypte; species Calypte anna. Next base: position 58,222,416 of record NC_044246.1, on the reverse strand, counting down.
TTACTACACCACTGATGTTAAAGTTTTCTCAAAGCACACAGACTGCAGAAGAAACTTATCTGTTAAGCCATTTTTAGAAGTGCTACACCACACAACATTCTAAAGACATTTAATGACAGTTCTCCTTACATTAACAAAACATTGCTTCCTCTTAGCTTCATTATTTTAGCTATCCTTCACTTACCCCCTGGAGGTATTGAAAACATATACAGCACTTAGAGGACACGTTTTAGTGCTGGACTTGGCAGTGCTGCGTTAACAGTTGGAATTGATGATACTAAAGACCTTTCCCAACCAAAATTATTCTATAATTTAGTAGTCTATGTTTCTCTCAAGCATTACTTAAAAGCTGTCAAGAAGATTTAAGTCAAAAATCTTGTTAACATAATTCACAAGCTGCTGACAAAATGCATTTTCATTCTGAGATTCAAGCTTCAAATGAAATGAGGATTATACAACCAGGATGAAACAACAGATGATAAGGACAGTCTTCAAGAAATTCCACAGAATTTGTAATATTCCCTCATAATGCATACACTGTACTATAGAAATTCAGTCTTATTTAGACAGTAGTGTAAGGCAACTATTCAGTGCTTGTACATCTGTCGTGCTTTCTTTTCCATTCTTTACCCTACCTCCCACCTTTTCTTTAAAAAAATGTTTATAATGTCCACAAAATTAACAGCAGCATTTCACAAATAATAGAACACACTTCATTAGTGACTGCAAAACTGTCACTTGGATCATCAATCAATAGAATCCTACAAATACTAAAATACCCCAGCTAATTTGTCTAAGCTATGTCAGAACCTATAGATAATAGCTGCGATGCATATTTTCTCCTCATTTTATATTCTTGCTATATAATATTATCTTCATGATATCTACACAGCTACAAAGAATAAACAGACCCACATAACAATCATAGCATGAAAGGGTAACTGTAACAGTAAAACATACAAACTCCTTTTTTTCCTAATTCATTCACTTCTTAATTTGCAAATATTTTACATTGTTTTCTATAAATTAAAAAAAAAACAAACCAACAACAAAAAAACCACAGCATCCTAGTAACAGTAAAATAAGCTCTGCAAAATCGTCATATGATTGGGAGCTGTTCTTTTATATAACACTATTGGCAAACAAAAGCATGTTTCTCCTCCAAATGAAAACACAAAAATCAAAGCAAGTATTTCTAAGAATTCTGTCAATACACAAAAAGGAATTAGCATGTTATGGGATACACATTTTGTATATCCGCTCTTGTTATTTTTTGTTTGTGTTTTAAACATTGTTTTCATACACCCTTACACAGTGGTTTCCACAAGATCTTTCCTATCATCTGCGCAAGCTGCTGCAGGGAAGGCTCCCTTCCCTCTCTCGTTTGTTCCAAGACATATTCATATAGGTGCTTAGTGAGTTGGAGCAGTAAACTCATCCAGAAAGAAACTACGCTGGATAAAAAGACAAAGCTGACTTTTCATCTACATCATCTCCTAGATCTTATTTACCACAAGACGGCATGGAGGCTGATGCCAGCACAACACACAAGACAGCAGTGTACTTTTTCAGAATACCTTTGGGAGAAACTCTCACACAGCTGAACTGAACACAGCTCTAAACAAAGTCTTAGGTTATTCAGTAGTATCCTTGACCTATCTTCAGTACTTATAAACAAACCCCTCATGTTCTCTGGCATTCCTCAAGCCCTTACACCACAATCTCTCTTTGATAACCAGTCCAAATCTAATCCACGCAAATACCTGCACCACAGGTCCAAACAACAGCTCCCTGCAGACCCTTTCTAACCTCCTACAACCATTACAAGTTTTTTGCATGCCGAGTACCAACAGGCCCTTGCACATGGCACATGTTCCCCCCACCCATTTCCCTGTTCCCCCAAGAAAGAGTCCTTCTGTCACAGCCTTCACTGGAGAAATTGCTCCTTACAGCCAGGCCCACTTAAAGCCTTGCTCAAGCCACAGACAGTGCTCAGGAGAGAGCCAGTCACGCCCCAAGTTCTGATATATGTAACACATTAAACCTCTTCCTGCCATTCAGAACAGCCTATCACTCCACATCAAAACGGACAAGCGGGAAGAAGCAATTCCTACCCTCCCCGACACAAGAAGCTGCATACTTGTAGCACACTTCGCAGCCCAGAGCTTTTGCCCCTTTTCATTTTCTCCACTGTTGTCTAAAGGAGAGAGATTATCAGAGAAGAGAAAGAGGATGGAGGCAGGAGGAGAAAGACAACAGCTAGACAGCATTTTCTGGGAACCCCACGCTCCAAAATCAATCCTTCCCACGCTAAGAACAACTACTCTAAGGAATGATTTTATGTATTTGTAATAAACCAAGCACTACTCCAACAGCGACTACTTGCAGTACCAATTCCTTTCTTTTGTATGGCCTCGGTCTTTCTGTGGTAAAATTTAAATGCCTTTTACTTTAAATGTACAAATTTTTTTCTCAGAGATAAAAAAAGTGGTTTTAATAATTTGGCAAAGCCTCACCATGATAGACAAAAGAATCCGATTTTCACACGAAAACTAAACGCGAAAAGTAAGGGGCATACAAAGCAAAAGAGAAATAAAGGACAAGATCCTGTACAGTTTGTATGCTACAGGGTGATCAATGCAAGGAATATAACAGCTTCTATCAGCATAAAACCCACCCCCGCCCCTCCAGCTTTTATGGGCATTTCAGGGTAGATAACAGGGTAAATAACGCCAAGGAGCAAGAAGGAGCGCAGTATTTACAGCACAAGCGCCTGAACCGCAGCCATGCCCGAGGGGAAGTTCCTCCAGCGAGTGTAAAGGCTTATACAATACCGGGAAGCATCCTTTCACCCCAGCACCGTTTCTCTCCTTAAGTAAGAGTCACACCCGCGAGGATAACGGAGAGATTTCACACTCCTGTAACCAGTGCTGCGAGGCGAACCCCTGGGGCCTAACTCCCACAGAGAAGGCGGATAGGTTGCGAACCCAGGCCGGCCGGGGTGGAGGCCCAGCGGGGCCGGCCGCCCGTTTCACGCCACCCACACCCACCTCCGGCGGGCTTCCAGAAGCCGCGAACCAGCTCAGAGCAGCTCCGCGGTCACCTCCCTCTCTCTACCTTCACTCCCCGGGGCGCCGTCGGAGGCCCGGGAAGGCGCGACGCCCGCTCGGCCCGACTACCACAGGAAGCGTAGGTCCCCGTCAGGGCGATGGCGGCGGCGGCGGCCGCCCGGCCCAGCCCGGCCCCTCCCCGGGGGAGCGGGTGAGGCCGTGGCCCTGTGGCTGTGGCGGGTTGGGGGCTGTGTGTGTGTGAGAAGGGGCGAAGGGGGAACTGCGATGAGGATAATGGCTGCGGAGCGACCAGGTCACGCGGCAGGGGAGGGCGGGACCGCGCGGCGCGCGGGCAGCGCGCGGCGGCGGGGGGAGGGGAGGCGGGAGGTGCGGCCGCGCGCGAGGGGCGCGGATCGGATCAGATCGAAGGGGGGAGAAGGGATGGGGGGAGCCGCTCCCCCTCAGCCTCCTCCCCTTCTCCCCCCGCCATCTCCCCACCAACTCCTGGCCGCGGCTACGCACGCAGAACCGTCCCGCAAAGCCTCGCCGCGGTCCCATCACCTCCGCCCCCTTCCTCACCTGGCGGGCGGAACTCCCGGCAGCCCCGCTCCCTTATGGCAGCTCGGCGGCCATTTCCCGTCTCACCGGAGGAAGAGACGCGGGACCCAAAGGGAAAAAGAAAACCACCATAGAGACGGGGGGGCTGGCGGGGGGGGGGGGGGGCCGCCGCGGCGGCTGCATCACTTCCGCCTTGGGCGGGGAAACTCCCGCACCCCTCAGAACCCGTGCGCCATCTTGCTTTTGGGTAGCTGTCCGAAAGGAAGATGGCGGCCCGCGGCGCAGGTGACAGACCAGCAGGCCGGCCCATGTCCCGGCGGAGCGCAGCGGCCCTGCCTTACCTCCTTCTACCCTGTTCAACGGCCGGAGGCTCCATGCCCCGCCAGCGACAGCTCTTGTCTCCTCCCGCACCGCCTCCACCACGAGCTGTCGCCTTTTGTCCTCCCCTTCCCCAAAAGAACGATCCGAGGGATCAGCCCGCCCGCCCCCGTCCCCACCTCCGGACGCTGCCCCGTTACCTGTCGGGCAGGGTGCGCATCCATCCACGACAGCTGCTCCGAAGGGTTTGCCTGTAAAGCGGAGCTCAGCCTGCGGCTCACCGTCCGGCGGCATTTGCGGCCGATGCTCCTCCGGTGCAGCTGGAAGGCGATGGCGCAGCAGCCGCGCTTTACTGCAGCAGCGTTTGCAGCAGATGCGTGCCCACCGCCGGGGTGCGATGCAGCGGCGCAGCCCATGCGGTCACCGTGCCCCAGGATTTTCTGTACCCACAAAAAAAAAAAAAAACCAAAAAAACCACCACAAAACAAACAAAAACCCAAACAAACAAACAAACAAAAACTTAGCAAATGGCTGTATTTTATGTGTATGTGTAGACAGGTGAACAAAGATGTGTTTCGCCTGAGTTTTACTCAACGGTTTTACTAAACAGAAGTTCACTCAAATCGTACACACCTGACTTTTTTTTTTTAAGTTAAATATTACTTCTGAGGCACGAAAAAAACCAGCAGGAAAAGATGTATATGCACAATAACCCAAGTTTTCAAGATTGGGGGGATAATGACTGGGGTGCACCCAAAACCAACTGGTGGAGGAAAAAGGCAGAGAAGATGTGAAGCAGGCATAATCCCCTAATGCTGGTTTGCTGTTTCCTGTCGGGGGGAAAGTAATGCACTGCTTAGATTTATTACTTTGGCTTGTAAGTTCTTCAAGCAAAACCTTCTGTGGAAGCAGCAACCAATGAGTGGCTGAATGAAGCACAGAGAAAGTGCAGTTCTGACCAGTCTTGGCTAACTGATTGACAGCCTGGCCCTGAAAGGCACATGATCCTCTCTCCTTTTAAGCTTTTTCCTTTACACAGGAGTAGGGATAACTAACCTGTATCTCAAGTGTAGTGCATGTGCTACAGCTTTTGCTGTGAGACCAATAAAAAGCTATTGTTGTGGAAGCTGTTTGATAACAGACTCATGGAAGGAAGCCAGCTTGCTAGGGAGAGTTAGGTTTCTAGAACTGTTGTGGCATTTGGCTGCACACAGCCTCCATACACACATACACATAATTCTCAATGCTGCTGAAAAGCTGTGAGATGCTCGTGTTGTTTCCCTTCACTTATGGAGAGCTCTCTTCTTTTTTTCTGAGCTACGTGGGCTGTATCTTACCAGGACAGAAAAGGTGGTCACTTCTACTCTTTCAGTTCTCCATTGTGTTTGCAACATACTATGGTCCCAGAAGAAAAAACAAAACAAAACAAAATACAATTTTTTTAAAAATATGTTTTAAACACTTCAAATATATTTGGCCTAATGACAAATAGTGCAAGTTGTTTCAAGTTTCTCTCCTTGTTTTTTCAAAGATTTGACATCTGAGCTATGGGCTGCCCGGGGAGGTGGTGGGGTCACCATCCATGGAGGTATTAAGAAATGTATAGATGTGGCACTTAGGAACATGCTTTAAGGGCATAGTGGGTTGTTTTTTTCTGGATTGATGGTTAGACTCGGTGATCTTATGGTCTTTTCCAACCATGATGATTCTGTTTGTGTGTGATTCTTCAGTGCAGTCCCTTTTTAGCAAAAACATCAGGATATACAACTGCGCCTTGAAACACATCATACCAGTGGTTTTCTAATGGTAGTGTCTGTGAAACACAGACTGACAAGTCTCCCTTCACCTCAGTCCTGCAGGCTGAAATACTTTTTCAAATACTTGATGCCTCGCCTTTGAGGGGCAATTTAACTCATAAAGTTTCATATAGATATCAATACAGTTTGTTCAGACCTTGAAGGTAGGTAGGCCCCTCTGCCATGCCTTTGATATTTTGGAGGCACCGTATTTTGCTGCAAAGAAATAAATTTGCCAAAAAATGTTTATGTGTTTATCATAGGAGATAACAGCTCTGGTCATTACAAAAAGTGCCACTTTATTTGAACACAGCAATAGTCCAGAAAATTTCCAGTAAATTTGAAGTTCAAGGCAAAGGGAAGATACATGAAGACAAAGCAGCATGATATTACTGTGTCATAACTGGCCCAAACCAAATGCTTGCTGATGGTTGGCAGATATCCTCAACTAGTCAGTGAGCCAGCTTAGTACTTTTATATCTTCTGAGCACTAATATAGAACAGGCAGTGAGGAAAGTAGGAAAGTCCATGGTTAATAGACAACACTGAAGTCAGATTGTTCCCATTGGGTAATGACACTCTTAAGTTTCACAAAATGATAACATAGCCTCAATTCCAAAGCTTTAGAGCGAGCTTGCATTTAATCTCTTCAGAAACTGGAGTGCAGGCTTGCACAAGTTCGCTGTGTTGCGTACCTGGTTCCTTTACATGCAGCTGTTGTTTTACAATAGAGATTCTCCTCATCAGCAGCTTCTCCTGTTAAAACCTTAACCAGTTTTACAGCCCCCTTGGGTAAATTTTGTCAACCCGTGAGTGGGACAAGGCTCAAGGGAGCTGTGTAAAAGGGGATGCCTCAGTAGATGGCACTCTCCCTCTGAGCAAGGATGAGCAGATGCCTCAGCCAAGGAATTTGATGCACTGAAAGCAACTTCCTTTGTATTCTACAGAAATTTCAGTGAATGCAAACAAAGCTCTACCCAACTATGCAATGAAGTAACCCCTGGCAGTTTTTCACAAATCCAGATCTACCAGGTCCACACATTTGTTTCCCTCCTGCTTAAATTGCTGTAGTCTGTTTATGTTCAGCCTGAATTAAACCTGAAATCTTAATGGTAAATAAATATATATACTGTGTGTGTATATATAGTGTATATAAGCATATACACAAACACACACCGGCACATACATGTATATATGTACTCTACAACAAGGTGAGCTTCTTAGTGGATGAAGGGATGAGGGACAAGCTGTGCATGCTGTTTACCTGGACTTTAATAAATCCTTTGACACAGTTTCCCACAGCATTCTCCTGGACAAAACTGGCTGCTCATTGCTTGGATGGGTGTACACTTAACTGGGTAAAAAAATGTCTGAGTAGCCCGGCCCAAAGAGCTGTGGGGAGTGGAGCCAAACCCAGCTGGAGGCTGGCCACAAGTGGTGTTCCTTGGGGCTCAGTGTTGGATCCAGTTCACTTTAATATCTTTATCAATGATCTGGATGATGGAATCAAGTGCACTCTCAATAAGTTTGCAGTTGACACTAAGTTGGGCAGGAGGATTGATCTGCTAGAGGGTAGGAAGGCTCTGCAGAGGGACCTGGACAGGCTGAGGCCACTTGTATGGGACTGAACAAGGCCAAGTGCTGGGTCCTGTATTTGGGTCACAAGAACCCCATGCATCGCTCCAGGCTTGTGGAGGAGTGGCTGGAAAGCTGCCCAGAGGAAAAGAATGTGAGGATGTTGATTGACAGCTGGCTGAATATAAGCCAGGAGTGTGCCCAGGTGCCCAAAAAGCCCAAGGGCATCCTGGCTTATATCAGGAATCGTGTGGCCAGTGGGACTGGGGAAATGAATGTCCCCCTGTACTCAGCACTGGTGAGGCTGCTCTTTGAATACTGTGTTCAGTTTTGGGCCCCTCACTATGTGATTGTCACTGAGTGAGTGAAAGGTCTGGAGCACGAGTCTTACGAGAAGAGGCTGAGGGAACTCAGGTTGTTTGGACTGGAGAAAAGGAGGCTGAGGGGAGACCTGGTCACTCTCTACAACTACCTGAAAGGAGGCCGTAGAAAGGTGGGGGTTGAGCTCTTCTCCCTCATTATCCCTAGAAAGAACAAGAAGAGATGTCCTCAAGTTGTGCCAGGGAGGTTCAGAATGGATATTAAGAAATGTTTCTTCACTGAGAGTGTTGTGAAGTACAGGAACAGGCTGCCCAGAGAAGTGGCTGAGTCATTGTCCTTGGAGCTTTTTAAAAGCCCTGCAGACTTGGTACTTAGGGTTAAATGGTGGACTTGGCATTGTGCTCAGTCAGTGGTTGGACTTGGTGATCTTAGAGGTCTTTTTCAACCGAAACCAAAATTCTATGATTTTATGAAATTTAAAATATTGATATTGTATATATAAAAGATATATATATTTAAAAGCCTTAAGTAGTAAATGTACACACATCAGACTCAGGGCTTAGAACTGTTCTGCTTCCTCAATCATTTTTTTTCCAAGTCATTATTTTATTTTACTGTTTTGTCAATTATAGGTCCAGTTTAAGAACTTAATACCTTTGGTTGTTCTTTGTTGCCATTTTGAAGCCACAGAATTTTAAAAATCCAGCTTAAGAGAGCAGTTGCACTGAAGTGGTACAAGAGGGGAGGCCTCAATTGCGGGTATGGTAATAAAGTAATATGGTAATAAAGACCACCAATGCGTTAGTGGAGCTATCATCTTTTCAATCAAATCTGTTGCTAACTGAGCAGTAATGCAAAGCCATTATCTTACAACTTTCTAGACCATAGAGTGAAAGAAATATAAGACAAATGTTTCAATAAAAAAAATAGGACATTAATAAAATGTAAAATTAATTATTTCAAACTTTTAAAGTTTGGGATTCTTGAGTAATCTAAATATATTATTTCAATTTACTGATTTTTAAGCATTAAGTATTTCCTACCATAGAATTATAGAATCATCATGGTTGGAAAGGACCTTCAAGATCACAAACCATCATCAAGTCCAACCATCAATCTTACACCACCTTAACCACTAAACCAATGCCTGGAGAGCCACGTCTACCTGTTTTTTGAATACCTGCAGTAATGGCGACTCCACCACGCCCTGGGTAGCTCATTCCAATGCTTTACCACTCTTTTGTTGAAGAAACTTTTCCTATTATACAATCTGAAGCTCCCCTGGTGCAACTTGAATCCATTTCCTCTTGTCCTATCACAAGTCCCTGGGGAGAAGAGGCCAACACTCACCTTGCTGCAGCCTCCTTCCAGGTAGCTGTAGAGAGTGATGAGGTCTCCCCTCAGCCTCCTCTTCTTCAGGCTGAACAGCCCCAGCTCCTTCAGCCTCTCCTCATAGCACCTGTTCTCCAGACCCCTAATCAAGCTAATTGCCCTTCTCTGCACCCTCTCCAGCACCTCAATGTCCTTCCTATACTCTGGTGCCCAAATCTGTACACAGTGCTCGAGGTGCAGCCTCACCATGGCTGAGTACAAGGGTAAGATCAGCTCCCTGGTCCTGATGCTCACATTGTTCCTGATACAGGCCAGGATGCTGTTTGCCTTCTTGGCAACCTGGGCACACTGTTGGCTCAAGTAAAGCTGTCGACTCATTTTTTCCAATGTTCATGTCAGAAGCTGAGGGTTTGGGGGGCCTGTTAGAACGAAGAGGCCCTTGGTACTCTATGAAAGAGGAGTGTAAGAGTATTTGTCTTTACCCTTATATTCCAGTCCCAGTCAGCATCTGAGAGATTGGCAGCTATTCACCACTGCGAACTCGATAATGGAATTTCTAACACAAGAAGTGGTTCAAGCAGTGGCACGCTGCATGGCTAAAATCATGGATGAAATTAGTGATAAATAAATAAATTTTGGGGCCTTCTCTTCTTAATTCAAAACTAAACAAACCCACTGTGGATGTCAGAGGTTTAAGGGACTGTTCTCAAAAGCAGTATTTTCTCTTTTTTTTTTTTTTTTTTTTAGAGAAGCTACACAGCAGATAAAATGCTGGTTTAGTAAAAACTCTCTGCAGAAAGTACCATTTAGTTACAGCAATCATCTACTATTTGGCAAAAAGATTTAAACTTCTAAATGCATTTTATCCATAATTGCAACGTCTTCACACAGTAAGGTTACTACTCAGAAGTCTCCTTTGCACGCAACTGAATGGAAATGGTTTGGAGATGATTGTTTTAACATTTCTCAAAGGACCTGACTTTTCCTTTGGAAAGCAAATCAGGGTGGGGTACCACTAATCTTTTCGCCTTTCTACTTCGCGGGACTTCGTGGCCTCTGTGCAGAGGATGTGCACCAGCCTGGTGTGCAGGATCAAGGAATGCTTAACTCTGATAAGCAAATGCTGCTGCTTAGAGCCCAAATTCTGCTTAGTTGAATAAGGAAACACAACTACAAAAGTAATAAAAATATTTGGGTTTATAGTTGCAATATTTACCTTTATCGCAGCTATTGTGAATTCAGAGGAGATTTGAAGACCCATAAACCAACCTTCTACACTGGCTTTCAAGTAGTGGTTTCAAATCAAAGAAAAACAATTTCCTGACTGAATCATCAAAGTAAATATTGGGACACCTGGGTTCTATGCCTTTAGGCAAATCATAGCCTAATTTTCAGGTGTGGTGCATTTCTTTAACTCCCATTTGTTTTAAATGGAGTTACAAGAGCTTAGCACCTCTGAAACTTGTTTTAACCATTTTGGAAATATCTTTCTTACAGATACATTGGAAAGCTGCTTTTTGTAATATGCTTTGAACTGCTTACTGAGAATGTTACAGAAATGCATTCATTACTAACAAATGTGTCATTGAAACTGTTCTGGTTTTTAATTATCTCTATGCAGTACAATTCAAATTTCCTTAAAAAAATCTCACAACTATTAAACCTTACAGTCCTGTAGAAACAACAGAGCAAGAGACACAAGGCACATGTAATAGGTTCTGATGGTTCTGCTACCTCACTGCTTTTAGGGTGGAACTCAAAGGGTGGAAGATGATGATGATGATGAAAATATGAAGAGCAAGTGGTGGCAGAAGCAGGACTTTACCACCACATGGGTTCCCTAAACTTTACAAGATCCCTGCTGAAAGGTTCCAAAAGACATGGTGAGCAAACAGGCATATTAGCTTCACTTTTGGTAATATTAAAAATCCAGGCGGAGATCAGAACTCCGTGGGCTTGCAGAGCTGCTCAAGGAAGTAGCCAGAAAAACTGATGCCTTGATTCTTTGTAATGGGTTGCATTGTGTAATAGAGGTCTCATACCCTTTGATTTATGAGTGTAGGTGGGTTTATCTGTGGTGTGTGGTATTTGTGTTTAGGAAAAATACATCATGTGTCAGTAATAGAAGAAATAGCCATAGCTGGACAGACTGGTGAGATCTGAGTGAGCCTGTTCATGAGTGATTGGAGATGGGTGCAGAACAAAGGGCTGATTTTCAAACATGATTTATTTAGAAACTTAGGATATATTAAAGGACAATGAGACTAAAGCTTGCCAATAAATTTATCAAATGTAATTTTTAGAATAAATCAGTCAAATCCATGAGTAATGAGAAGTTAAAAACGATCAACACTTAGCAGACCAGTACCTGCTGGTTTTCAAATGAAGGACATTTTGAATCAAGCTAGATTTTACTGGAAACCCCAAGAATATTACAAATGTCACTTCGTGCTACATTAGCCAGACCAAGGTAATTTTTAAAAATGCTCACCTAAGGTTGGGCATGTGCACCAGACTGATGATTTAAGGAAAAGGATGGTGAAAAAGAACTGCCCTTTTTCTTTCTCCTTCATGAAAACTGTAGATGATTTCTGCATTCTCCCATTGTTAGCTTATCCAGTCCACTCTGCAGGATTTGCTTGGCAGGAGAAAAACTGCTCTAAATGTATTTGGCCACTGTGATTTTTTTTGTTGTTTGTTTTTTTTCCCCCAGCTTTCTCTTTTTTCCATTTGCAGTCTCAGTTGACTGAGTTAAGAGGTGTTTGCTTAACAGGGCCTTTGTTCTGGTCTGTGCTTCAGCAAAAACTGGAAAAACCTGTTCAAGTGCTCCTTTTTTTTTTTTTTTTTTTTTTTTTTTTTTGATCTTCCTCTCCTATTGGCAGCTGCAGGTTGTATACATGCAGACAAGGTGGTGCCTCCCTTTCATGTGCAGGGCTGCCTTACAAAAACTGAGGTTGCTTTTCGCAACATCTCAGAGCTCTTCTAGACGCAGGAAGGCTTTGATGGATGCTCCAAGGGTTAAACTGTTCTTTACAAAATGTGCTTACGTCATTGTTTTATTTTTCTTCAAGCAAAAGGAAGGTGTTTGAATGTGGCTCCAGTCCAGCCCTTTAACTAGTGTTTTGTAGGCTCCAGCCTTCCTACTCCAGGCTGCACACACCAGCCTTGTGCAATGTAGTTTTTTGGACACAGAGGCTTGTCTGCCTTACAGCAGCCGCACACAGGATAGTGCTAACATCTGTGAGACAGGACGAGCACTGGAGCAGCAAGTTAGTGCAAAACGTGGAAAAGTTGAGAAGAAACTTTTACTTCCATCTCCTTACTTCTCCTCCTGCTTTGTGCCTGTTGGAACAAGAATGGGTCAGCTGTGTGGACGATGCCAGCAACTGCTGCGGGACTTCGTGGCCTCTGTGCAGAGGATGTGCACCAGCCTGGTGTGCAGGATCAAGGAATGCTTAACTCTGATAAGCAAATGCTGCTGCTTAAAACAAAACAGCTCTAAACCCAGACAACTGTACAAACCCATCCTGCAGCCTCATGAGAGGGTGACAGCAGAGGAGTTTCTGCAGCATATTGAAACAGGTAAGAGGGATTGTTTGTTTCCTAAAGGGTTATGAAGGAACAAGGAGATTCCTTTTGTGGGTTGAAAATAGATTACTGGCTTGAACTGCTTGTTTAGGGCATGAAGCAGCTTGGTGATGTGGGTAAGGCTAGACCTATGGGGCATTTTCTTTATATATGTGACACCAAGGGCTCAAGTAAAATAACAGTTCTATCTAGTTAGAAATGGTCAGTCCATTTCTTGCTCTGCCACTACTGTTAATACATAGGACATGTTAGTATGCCGCATAAAAAAGAGTCTAATAACTAAATTTAATTTTTTTGAAACCCACCACTGGGGTCAGAAAGCTAGGAACAGGCTGTACCAACACTGGTTGCTACACGAATGCCTGTCTTTGAGTGTGACCCTGGCTGAGCTGTGTGCATCCATGTGGGCTGGCTGCAGAAAATCTGGACTTGCAGTGGGAGTGTCTGCATTATGGATGGGGAAGGTAAAATTCACCATGGGACAAGCACAGTTGATCTCACATGACTTCCTCAGATCCCAGGCAACTGGTCTGCAGACTTTTTAGACACAAAGCTTGAAAACAGTCATGGGATTCTGCTTTAATCAAATTAGATCCATAACTCTTAATGTATCTCCTCTGCTTTACAGGCTACCTCCCTAGTGCCCCTACTTAAATGCTTGTGATGTCCTCTCTATCCAGTTCTAGGATTCAGCAATATCAATAGGAAAACTTCTTTTATTTTGCTCTGGCAATCACAGTGAATCTCCTTGGATGAGTGTGTTTCTTCATTTGTCCAACTTAAAAACATTTCTTGTTTCAAGCCTGGGCCTGGCCCATTTCTTGTTTGGTTTTGCTTTGTCTCACATCAAGCTGGATACTTGGTTAAAACTACTACTCTGCATAGCCCTCTACTTTCATTTGTGTAAAAAGAGTGGAACAGAAGCTATTATTACTACTTCTTTACTTGCACTTTCAGGGACATAAAACCATCCTGTGAGGGGGACCAGGAGAGACGTTTTTACTTGGTGTGACAGAGTTAATGCTGTTTGGAATGGTCTGTCATGGAACAACCTTTGGAATAATTGCTGTGACGCTGGTTGTTGGGAACATGCGTGACTTCTCCTCAGCTGGTGTTACTGCCCAGTGAATGTGGGGGGTCCCATGCTGCCAATACAGTTCACTCATTGTTGCACATTAAGCACTGGCTAAATCCTGGAGTCCACAGCTAGAAGAGAGCCAGACTTTGCAGCTTGACATGCAGTGGGGATCTTCCAAGTCTGAGCTTGTTTCTCCAGACTACCATGCTCTTGGCTGTATGAGATTTTCTTGGCAGTATCCTATCTTGGTTGATGGATCAGGTGCAGTGACAGGGTGGTCTGAAAGAAATGGTGAGGCCAGAATGGCCTTTTGCAGCACCCACTAATCCTTCCTGAAAATATTATTTTTTTCTTGAGAAATCCTTCCCTCTTTGAGCTGGGTCTTCAAAAGACTGATCAGTCTTGGAACCTCAGGAACTGGGGCACAACAGCAGAGAGCCTAGACCTTGTGTGACAGCAGTGCACACTTGGCAATGGGTGCTCTCAAGGTGGTCCCCAATGTGTGTGACAGGAGATACACGGCACCCAGGAAAAAGAACCAAGATTAATTCTCTGAGTGGCCAAATCCTGCTGCCAAGACAAATGGAGGCAAGGAAGCCTCATGAAGAGTACCAAGACAAATCCCTCTTACTTTAGCACTTTCTTGTGTATTTCATTCCAAGATGGAGCAAGCCCATCCTCAGTTCTAGACAAATAATAATAATAACCAGGGAGCCAAGACTGTGACAGTTTGAATGCAAGGAGAAACTTTATGGTTCATCATTATACTCACCGTTAGCTGGGGCAGCAAATGCTTGTTATTACAAGCAGGTGAAGATTTTGAGTGGCTTTCCCAAATAAAAATGCACAGATATGTGGGAGATTCAGGTAGCCATTGAGTAAGGAACAGAATTCAACCACATCATGAAGATATTTTTTTGGCTTTCTGTATAATCTTTCACGCTGGCTAGTCCTTACTTTGTGTGTATTGTTCATTATTAAACAAAATCGATCTTTACACCAAACAGTTCTGTGAAGCCCACTTACCTAATCTTGTAGGAGTTTGCTACTCTTGACATGTCAGCAGCTTCTAATGCCTTGAGATATCAGCTGAGCTTTGCAGCAAGGCATGAGAGCTCACACCTTCACAGCCCTCCCCTCTCTTCATCCCATGGAAGGCAAAGTAGCTAGTTCTTGTTCATAGAAATGTTTCAGTCTTTAATATACTACTTTGATCTACTGTCTGAAAATATATCTTACAATTGTATGCTTCACCAGTCAATTGATTCTGCATTAGCTTTTCAACATTTTATATATATGAGCAGTGGTTCAATGGGCTTTTTTTTTAAAAAAAAAACAACTCTGCTGCTTCTTTCCAGACATTATAAGTACATTATACAGTCACTTACAGAAGTTATGCATGACTGCTATTGCTTTATAGCTATTGCTGAACATCTGGTTTATTCACAGGGGAACTATCATACTTGGGAGTAGGTAGAATCATACTAGAAATCTGAGCCTGAGGCAAGCCCAGTTGCAACTCATGTTGCTATTCCCTGAAGTTTTGTACTGTAATATCCAGGATGAGAAACATAGTGAATGTAAAATTCAGTAAATTAAATATATGCTCTTTCTATAGCTCATAAGTAAGAAAACCACATGCAGTAGATATATGTTAACAAAGATCTATAATCCAGGAAAAAAAAATAACCCAGAGATTTTTATCATGAACAGGACCACCTGCTTTTCTGTGGATAGCATAAAAATGTCTAAAGATTATAATTTATCCTGCTTCCAATCAGTAGCTTTTTGAGCTTCACAAGAGGCATTGCCAAGGACAGGTTATTCCAGATTCATTTATTACTTCTGCTCATTAATGAGGATATATGGGCTTTATGGAGTTGTTGCACTACAAAAATCCTTATGTTTGGTTGGGTATAAATTTCTTTTTGTGAACGAACCCTTTCCAGGTATAACTGAGTCTGTGCTGCCTTTGTACATCTTCTCTTCAGGTTGTGTAGCATCACCCTTTGGAACTGAATCTCTGGAAGCCTTAAGGACCTTAGCTTTTTCTGAAAACCCAGGTTTACAGCAGTCTGCTGCCCTCTACTACTTGCATATGAGTCAGCACAGTAAGTTACCTCAGTGCATTAGAAAATTTTCACTTAAATAAAAGTATTTTTTTCAACTGTGAAACTCCCTTTGAATCATTAGTCAAAGTTTATTTCCTTTATGCTGTGGTATTTGCTAATGAAAATGACAATGCTGTCATTGCCATGTGGACAGAGTAATTTTGGGGTTTGCTATTAGAAGCATGTCTCTCATTTTTGTAATTGTAATGCTTCTGAAAAAACTCAGCAGAACCCAAAGCAATTAGACTCAATGTATACTGAGTCTCCTGAAAGAAACACGGTTAAAACTATGGTAGAAGGAAACGGACATAATGATCATTAAATGTTTTATATTATAACATTTTTGGAAGAGGACAAAGCTCTAGAGGCCAGATTGTACTGTAGATTTATGAAGAAAACATTCTTGTTTGTCCCAGCTACTCCATGCAGACACTTGGGTCCTGAGGTAATTTGTAAATGATTAGAAGTCAGCCTAGATTTGCCCAAGAAGATTCCAGAAAGATTTTGTGTTCTACAAAAAGGCAGAAATACTAGCAACAAGCAGACTGTGATTTACTTCTTTGTTTTCAATTTACTTCAAGGAGAATATTCTGGCACTTGGCTTTATAGGTATATATCCATATATCCATATATATATATATATCTCCATATTTATATCCTTGATATCCCTATATTTTTGCTGGATAAAAAGTGCAGATAGTCACAACCTGAGGACCTGCTATGAAGCAGAATGACTGGTTTGGTAGTGAAGCATATTGCTTTCCCTTCACATGATGTTTTTGAAGTACTTGGATTATTCATAACCTTTTCATGAAACTTGCCCTGCTTTGCTAGTAGCAATGGAATTTAAATGAAGGGAAATACCACTCAGACTATGTATGGTAGCATCTGAGGCTTAAGACCAGCAAGAGAAAAATGTGACTGTGGTGAGTGATGAGACTCCTGAATATTTTCCCTCAATCCTGCAGTGAATGTTCCCCTGCCTGCAGAGCATCTGGAAGCCTTCTACGCCTTACTACGGTCTGCTGACCTGGAGGTGCAGCAGGTGTCTTCCTTGTCCCTTGTCAACTTCTTGCTGGAAGAAAATAGTGAGTAATTAAAAACACATCTCTGTTCAAGTAAAAAAGTGTCTCTTCAGACTTAGACAGAAGTAGGGCACATCTACACACCCAGGTCTACACAAACCCGAATTCCTTTTTTGTGTGTGTGTGCCTGATGGGACAGGTGTGAGGTTTTTCTGTCTTCAAGCCACATGGATCTTGGTTGCACCGGGATATATCAGATCCCTCCCACTAGATTATATCATGTGGCAAGAGATCTTGGATCTGTGTGCAAAAGCTGATAAATTATTTCCAGACTGGGGTAGAACACCTATACTATTGTCCTTCTTTGATCAAGAGCCCACCACTTGCCCTTTCAAGCTACAGGTACAGCTCATAGAAATAAACTCTGCCTATGAGATAGTGCTCATTTTCTTGTAATTTTTTAAACAGAACTTGTCTCAAATTGCCTGCAGATTTAAAAAAATAAATTAATTAAAATGTTTACTAGAATTTTCTTCTTTCTGTAGCTGATAGGGCAATTGTAATCGAGATAGGGCATGGGAACTGAAGATTAAAACCTTCCCAATAAAATTTATATTGATAGAAGGGCAGGAACACCCAACACGTCATCAGCAGAGTCCTTGTTGCATCTACTACTCTGCTTCCTGTCATCTGGGCCACAAGAAATGCTACCCCATAACAGCAGAATCCAGGATCAGTCTTCAATAAAGCTAGCTTTTTTCTTTTATTTTATTAAGGATCTTGCTGCTAATAATACCATGTCACTATTTACAAGTAAACAATGATATTTAACTCCAGAAGAAAAAAAGCCATGGATTGATTAAGTTGTGAACCTATTAGAAAGCTCCACTTTCCAAACTGAACATACATTTGAAAAAAGAATTGCTAGCAAATATATTTGGGACCTTCTGAATTAGAGCCGCTGAACATCTTTTACATTCTTTCATGAGTCTGACGAGGAATCAAGAAAACAAATCTAGGAACATTGAGTGTCTCTCAGGTTGTCTCCATCTTAGATCTGTTTTGCATAATCATAAAACAGATCCCCAGAGCAGTGAGAAGATACACTATTTTCACAAAGACATTATCTGTTTACCTTTATGTTTCTCATTTTTTTTTCTTTAATTTATGAATAGTTGACAAAGAATTGGTTGTCCAAATGGGTTTACTTGAGCCAATTTTGGATCTGCTCGAGTCAGAAGATCCTGCTGTCCAGTGTAATTCCTGTGCCTGCACCATGACTTTGGCTGGTACAGGTGAGTGTACTGTTCTTTCCCTTTATGTTCTGCAGTGAATTAATTCAACTTGTATGCTATGTTTCAAGGTGAAATAACCTAATTGCAACTGGCTTGAGTCATAAGATGAAGTAGCATATTTAGTATTCCCACATAATAAATTCTGCCTCGAGATTCCAGTTAAGATCTTTAGCTCAGTGTTTCTGTCTTTCATTCTCTCATGATTACAAACCTTTTTCTGATTTCCAACCTAAATATATTTATGACCATCTTATTTCAGTGTCTACATTGGTTTTTTGCTTCAGTAGTTCTCCCTCTCTGATGTCTGTGCTGATGAGGATCCTTCATTTTACTAGACTGAAAAGGCAAGCTCATTTAAGCCCTTTTGCAAGTTAGAATCTACATTCATCTTCACAGCCCTTCTGGCTGTAAATTTAAGTTCCAGAGATGGAACATGGCAATTGCATCTCCTGCTTAGTGATCCCACAGACCTCAGGCATTGTTACAGGCCCAAGATGTACATAAATGCTGCAGGAGTTCCATTTTGAATTAATCTTTTCTGAAAGAGAAGTCATCAGAAATGTTTGTTATTTCATTTGGGGTCTCACCTTGTCTTTTATTGTGGCATCTGGGGAAATGCGTTTTGGGGTACATCTCATGTTAACACTTTGGGGTTTTTTGTAACTGCATCACGGTGATGTTGCTGTCCTGCAGCTGACTTTATCACTGAGTCTTTCTCCTCTTCTGCTTCTATTTCCAGTAGATACCAATCAATTAAGGGTCTACAACAAATATTTCCAGGTGCATGTCCCTGCATTTTGTACTGTAAGGTTTCATTCTGTTTCTGTTGCTTCAGTCTTCTAACTTGTCTCATGTTTGTATAATATTTCAGTCTTCTACTGCATTGACAATATATACCTTTGTATTAACTGTCTAGTTCAGAAAAACAGCAGAGGAACATCTATCCTGCCACATTTCTTGGAGAGATGATAGTACAGTTATACATCTTGCTGAGACAGATATCTCCATCTACAAGTTGACAAAGCAGATACCGTTCAGCCACATTGTCTCACCAAAACTAGAATGAGAATGGATAAGGGAAAATTATGTGTAAAAATAAACTCAGCAAACCCACAATGGGCACTAACAAAGTCTGCAGAGGAAACTTGTCAGCTAAGGAATGATCCAAGGAAAGAAAAAATAATTATTTTGCTCGTGTGGTGGGTACCAGTTGTGGTGTCTCCCCTCTCTCACAATGGGAATGGGAACTCTAGTCCCTCCCAGGCAGGAGTAGGGTCCCCGGGTCTCCGTGTGCCTCCTTGCTCTGAATCAGGCTGTAAGAGCTCATCCTCCCACTGCTGGCTTCCAGTGTTGATCACCACCTCTGAGCCCTCAGGCAGACAAATCGAGGTGTTAGGGATGTGAAGCCTTTCCAGTCAAGCCAGTTAGATTTTTCTTTAAGAAAGAAAAGCTTTTGAAGTACCCAATGTCTCATGTGCTAGCATATTTTGCCCTAGTTACATCTGAATCCCTTTGCCCAAATTTGAGGATCTCTTCCACATTCACACTCATTCATGGAGTGTATTGTGTGAAAGAATCAAGCAAATAGCAATATATGAATTCTCAATCTTTTTACGTCTCTTCTTTACTCAGTAAACTCTTTCCTAGTAAGAGTTTACATCACAGCAGGCTGGTTTCCATCAGCTGGAGCAGCACAAAAGAGTTTCTGCTTCTGCTGAGGGAAACAAAATAATATGCAGGCAGATTACATTGGAGAAAAGCTTGTTGACAAAAATGGGCAGAAAATTTCACCACAATAATAGCTTCTCACATGGAAAAAGCTATTTTTAAATACATTACTCTTCCCAGAGCAGTTATTTTGCTAAAAAATTAGAGTATATTTTCCCAGAATAAAAGGCATGTCCTTGAGTATAAAATACTCACATGAATGCAGAAAGGGACTTGTCCTGGGATGACACTGGATGAACTGTACTTGAACAGATATGCTGGATTATTCCCCTGTATAATTAGGCTTGAGGTACAGAAATATTTGTTGTTGTATTTCTTCTGTTAACTTTCTAAGTTAGTTGGCACCTTCTCTTCAATTAAAGAAGAGTTGATCTCATCCAAATACCTCCACATTTCTTGCTTTCTTCTGCTTTATGTTTCTCTCAGCAAACTTCCAGAGACTGGCTACTGTTTAAACCGTATAGGAACGTATGTAAATGAAACAATACGCCAGTAATAATACTGTGGTCTTCCGTGGCAGTTTGGCTCATATAAACAATGAAAGATGCAGACTATGGACTTTGATTTTCATAGAACTGTAGAATCATAGAACTATTTTGTTGGAAGGGACCTTCAAGATCATCTACTTCCAACCCCCCAGCATGGGCAGGGACACCTTCCAGTTGACCAGGTTGCTCAAGGTCCCATCCAACCTGGCCTTGAACACTTCCAGGGAGGAGCCATCTACAACCTCCCTGGGCAATCTGTGCTAGTGCCTCACCACCCTCCCAGGAAAGAATTTTTTCCTGATGTCTAACCTAAGTCTCTTTCAGTTTAAAACTGTTTCCCCATGTCCTCTCAGTACATGCCTTTGTAAAAAGTCCTCCCCAGCTTTCCTGCAGGCCCTTTAGCTACTGGAAGGCTGCTATAAGGTCACCCCAGAGCCATCTCGTCTCCAGGCTGAACAACCCCAACTCTCTCAGCCTTTCATCACAGAAGAGGTGCTCCAGCCCTCTGATCATCTTTGTGGCCCTTCTCTGGACTCACTCCATGTCCTTCTTATGTTGTGGACTCCAGAACTGGATACAGTACTCCAGGTGGTGCATCATGAGAGCAGAGTAGAGAGGGAGAATCACCTCCCTTGATGTGCTGGCCATGCCTCTTTTGGTGTAGCCCAGGATACATATGGCACAGATGATTATTTAAGTAATAGTTATTTTTTCCTGAGTTTTCCACCCAGGAGTCTCAAGAGCCTCTGCAGATCTTTTTATTTGAATTCTCATTGTACTCCAGAATGTTGAGTACAGCTTAATATGCTGGCATGCAAGGAAGCTTCACCATGTCGGAGAAGAAGCATTTTCAAATTCCAGTGGTTAAGTCAAATTCTGTCTTTAGAAACCTCTGCATTGCTTGTAGCTGTCATAGGAGTGACACAGGCATATTCAAAGTGAAAAACTGGCCCTGAATATACCCTGCTAAATTAATTCAGTCTTACCTGCAGTTAATTATGTAGGTTTTGATTGACAGGCTGTGAATAGCTTGATTAGACATACCAGTGGTACAAGGCAAGTATGACACCTTGCTAACCTGTTTAAGGGAAGTTATGATCCTTTTAGTTTAATCACACTAGTCACAAAGTAAAGCATCAAATCAGATGTGATCTATGGTTAATCCAGAAGTCATGACTTAGTTTTCCCATTAACCTACTAGAATTTTTAACATGTTCCTTTGAGCATGCAGGGAAATTTTGATATAAACCAAAGAATCAGAGAAGCAAATGCCAAAGAAATCTAGTCCTGCTAGCTGTCCTGCTTCTGGCTCATAGTAGGATGGCAATATCTTCTTTTTTTCTTACCTTCTTGGAATCTTTTCTCCAGAGTCCAACCGAGAGGCTATAGGTGCTGCTCGAGGAGTTACACCCCTGCTGTCTCTTGCCAGTTCCTATGATCCCAGAGTCCAACAAAACGCAGTTGGGGCTATTCTCAACCTCACACAGTCAGGTACTGTATTGATTAATGGTTTACCTAAAATTGCTGAAAGAAAAATTCTCACCAATGTAAAAATATTTCAAAAGGGTTAAGGCAAGAATAAAAGCATACCTGAGTAACAAGTTGTTCCTTCTTAATATGTCATTCCTGTTGATACCATAGGCTGGTGACATAAGTTTGGCCTCTCTTTTGCTAATGCAGAACCTTTTTTGCCTAGTACCAAAATAGGAAGACTTGATTTTCTTATACATTCTTAATGTACAGTAACTTAAATAACCAGGAAAAGAGACAAGTAATTATTTTTTAAAAGAAATAACTTGGTCTTAAAGGTTGACAGCATACTTAGTCATTCTTTGAACCAGTCTCAGAAGCTTATCCAACAAGGTCATGGAATATATAATAAAATCACAGAATGGTTTGGGTTGGAAGAGACCTTCAAGATCATCCAGTTCCAACCCCCCAGCATGGGCAGGGACACCTCCCCCTAGACCAGGTTGCTCAAGGCCCCATCCAGCCTGGCCTTGAACACTTCCAGGAAGGGCAACCTGTGCCAATGTCTCACCACTCTCACAGGAAAGAATTTTTTCCTGATGTCTAACCTAAATCTACCCTCTGAGGTCAAGCTCTAAGAACGTTTCACTTGTACTTCCAACTTGATATTGGAAGATGCATACTATAACTATTATGGGCCAGACATTAAAGGCTTCTGGGATATCTGCCAACAGCTTTAGCAAAAGCAGTATTGCAGAGTGGACCTCTGCAATAATATGTGCATAACCATACATTAACTCCGAAACAAAACAGCACTATGTCTCACCTATCTAGATGATACCATTATCTCACACAGCTAAAAGAAACAGTTGTGAAAAATGTCTGTTATCACTATGTGATAGAAGAGAATGGTTGTCAAGAACTTCTACAGTTGTCTATTATGCATTCAGAGTTTATAATTATTTTTTTAACACAGAAATCATGGTGGATATCATACTGGAGGTATTTCAGCTTGAGATTCTCTTGACAGCCTTTTCCATAAGCTCAGCAAAGGCTTAATCCATTAGGCAGCCTGCTATTAATTTTGCTAAACTGTCTGCATTCTGGTATATTGCACAAGCTATAAATTATATACTCTGCAGTCACACTGATTGGCATATATTTGGACAACTTCCCCACACTCTAGAATCCAATGACTGTGAATATCCTCTCAAGAAAAGAGGTAAGGAAGGGCAAGACTAATTGCCAATGCTGTGTGTTTTTGTTTTTGTTTTAATGGCAGAGAAAATTCAACAGGTCCTGTGCAAGGAAGGAGCCCTGCCAGTTCTTGCCTTGCTATTGGAATCTCCTGACCCAGAAGTGCAGGTATGTCTCTAGCAGGTCAGATTTTTAAACAGTAACTGTGACTGTTGGGAAAGCACAAACCAGAGCATGAGGAAATGGAGAGGTGGAGAAAAGATTTCTCTAGAAAAGATGGGAAACACAAGAGAGCATCTCAGTCACCTGAAGTATACTCAAAACAGTTTGTCTAGCTGTGCAGGAGAAAGTTTATGAAGCAGAAGTGCATCTGCCAGCAAACACTAATGCATGCACACAGTTGTTATGTGGTTACCTTCCTGTGTCTTTCAGATCATCAGACAAGTTGCAGATAAGCCTCTTCCTCTGTGTTTTTTTGCATACTAACTTTGATCTTCCACTCTAAGCAATTTTACTAACTGGTCTGAGAAGGTGTGACTCGCTAAGATTTTTTTTCTTCTTGCTTTAAATGTCTGGAAAATCTTCCTACCTCATGCCTACCACAGACACCTGTCAATCTGCACACTTAACAGAGAGCCACTCTTGGTTCAAAAGTATCACCAGCAAGAATATGCTGATGAAAAACTATGAGTGAATCAGTTGTAAACTTTAAAATCCACTGATTCATTCATTTGGTCCTCTGAGCACAGGATTGTTTCCCCTCTCAGTTTTGCCATGCCTGTTCAGTTCTCTTTTAAAAGTGATGGAGCTTCTGGAATTGCTTTCTGCAGACTTTCAACATCATCAGCTTTCTCTGAGATTCATCTTAAAATTTTCTTCTCTGCAGTTCAACCTGTTTCTTCTAATTATACCTCCCTAGTAATACATACTCTCATATCTATATAAACCTCCCGAGCATTAATATTTAAATCCTTTGAAAACAATCTCTTGGCGTGCTAGGGCAACGACTACATGGGGCTTGAATAAATCAATGTAAACATGTAATACAGTAGATCCAGATGAGCTAACTTAGGTGCAAGCAGCAGTGTCGTGACAGCAGCACAGGACATTCCCAAATACTCAAGGCCTTAATGGGCTTGTACACCATGCAGTGCCACAGCAGATTGCATCACTTTTCCGGGAGGAAGCCCACTCAGGCTGTTACCACATCTACCCCATAAAGCACCCTTAAAGTGAAAAAAAAGTGCTTTCTTTTCATCAGCTGTAAATTTGAGCATTTTTCCAATTTATTTTTCTTCTCTTCAACATGCCACCACTGTGACCTCCTCTCTACGTTTTTCTGCAGTATTACAGCTGTGCTGCCCTAAGCAACGTGGCAGCCAATGCTCAGCACCATGAAGCCATGCTGAGACCTGGCAACAGATCGCTGCTCCGGACACTCATCTCTCTCCTATCCTCCTCTGTGAACAAGGTAAAGCTGTAGCTTTCTATTTGTGCAAAGGCTTAGCATCATAGTAGAGTTATAAACTTGGGCTTCCAGTTTCAGTCTTGCACAAATCTGCCCATCTACAGTGTGGGTGCCTGTGCAGCATCTTCCCCATGAGGAAAGACACATTAGAAGGTACATACAGAAGTTCTCTTTCTCCGTATAGAAGAAAAGGAAAGGAAATCATTAAAGTTCTTCCACAGCCCTGGACACTTTCTTGAGACTAGGATGGCCTGTATTCTTTAACTTGAAACTATGTGTGTGAAGTGTTCTGTCCAGGCTCTCAACTATCTTTGATCATTGTGTCTGCAACAAAAGGGTTCTGGAGTATTTATTATGTTACTGTTTTGTTTTGTTTTCTTCTTTTTGGTATCTGTAACTTTAACTATATGGCTTCAAATAATAACATCTTGAAAACCTGGCTTAGTTTAGAGCCACAACAAAACTTAAATAAGCCCAGGATTTAAAGGATGAAACCTTAAATTCTGTGTAGGAGGGTGTTGAAAAAAGGTAAAGCAAATGAGACCAATTAACTCCCTTCATTTTCCTAAAATTTAGATGGCATTCCTAAAATAAATTAACATCTGAATCCCACTGTCTTTTCCTAATCAACAGGATGACTGATACTAGTGGAGGCTAAAAAAATTCATTGAAACTTTGAAAAAAAATTGTGTCCCAAAATGAGTTCTTCAAAGATAATGTATTAGCTTTTCTATTGTTGTTATGTTTATTTTGCATCCAAAGCAAGAACATGCATTACTGAAACTGCTCTGTTTTTCCTTTTTTTTTTTTTGCACAAGCAGCTTTCAAGCCAGGCATGTGTTTGCCTAAGAAACTTGGCTAGCAGTGGTAAGCAATATATTGGAGATAAGCAAAACATACTTTTTCTTTTCTTTCTCTCCCTGCCTTTCTGAGTGAGCACAGTGGGCTGGGAACCTTTCATGTTAAAAAATTAAGAGATACCCTCTTTTATGCTTTTTCTAATTGTATATTAAGGCAAGACAGAGGTTCAGGTTTACTAATTAAACCAGCCTCAGAGTTTCCAGGTAGCAGGGGGAGGTATCTGAATGAAGAGAGAGACACAGCAGAGATTTTCCTACGCACACAGCCTTTGCAACTATGTTAAATTTTTGTCCCTTCCATGTTTTCTAAGCATTAAACTTTATTAGGGCAGAATATCTTCTGAAATTGCTGCCTGACTGGGGAACTGCCTTCTCCCAAGGCGTGGATCTGTCTATCATTAAATATAATTTTCTCCCAGGCATTTGTCATCCTCTGTAGAAACTGTATCCTTTTAAATGCCTGAGATCCATTTCTACAGCATGCTTAGGAGATGAAAGCAAAGGACTGGCAGACTCAACATTAGAGCCCAAGGGTCCAGGGTAGAGTTGTTCATCTAGAAAATCCAATCATAATTATAGAGGAGCTGAAAATAAAGGAACTGCTGAACTGCTCTTTGGCATGGCTGAAAATCCCTGGACTGATTTGCCTTTTAGCCTGCTGGCTGGCTACTGTGGCATTGCCTTTGGTGCTCAAAAACTCACTGAGTTTGCAGGGACAAGTCAGTGATAAGGATTCAGCAGGATGGCTGATCCCTCCCCTGGATAACTATAATTCTATGAGATAGATGGTGCCTAGGGAGGTCTTTCTGTCTGTGCAGTAGAAGCTGCCACCTTCTCACTGTGCCTTAGGCTGAAGCTCTCAGAAAGTTCTTCTCCTTTCTTCTTGCTGAGGTTTCAGACTCAAACTGAAGGGTGCCCATAGCTACATTCTGCTCTCAAGCCTGTATTAATCCTTTGGCAAAAGGAGCCAGAAAAACAAGAGTGGGTTTTTTAAATAACCATACACCTGACATTCCCCCATCCCTTGGAGATGGGGAGGTCCCCTCTCAGTTAATCGCTGAGGCAGTCAAATGCTTATGAGTCAGGGCCTGAATTTCTCCTTGCAGTGCTCTGAAGCCCTCTGACCTTGTCTGTTTTCCCAAACCAGCAGATATCCAGTCTGAGATGGTCGCTGAGGATGTCCTGCCCAAGCTGTGCTCTCTCTTGGCATCCAGCAGCAAGGATGTGCACCATGCCTCCATTGCTCTGCTCTGGATACTCTCCCAGCACCCACACAACCAGGTAGGGGAGCTCATTTCACCAGGCCAGAGGGAAGGAAAAAATTCTGGCCCTTGCCTAGGTTATGGCAAAGCTGCGGATGAAATGCACTCTGTGAATGAGCAATAGACTGCGTGAGGCTTCCCAACCCTTCTCCTTCCCACACAGTTTGATGAGGTTTTGTCTGCTGCATCTGCACCGTCACTGACTACCCAAAGAGCCTATTTGTTGTTTTGAAAAGGAGCCAAACAGTCCCATAGTCATAATACGGGACTGAGGAAGTATTCAAAGAATTCATAGTATTCAGCTGAGGAAGTTATTCTTTGGTAACAGAGCTTCCTCACACTTTGAAAAAAGCAAGCTACCTAATGTGTGCACCTAAAGTGCATCAGTTGAAAATCAAGTGAAGAAATACTTTCTTCCATGTATGGACAGTTATCCAAAAGTACATTTACATAAATTTAGCACCTTTTGAACTAGAATCAAGACAGAAAGGGAGGCTAATAGAATTTGAAATCCTACCTATCTTTAGCTAACTTTTAGGACTTCACTGTGTCTCCTAATGTTTTTAGTTACAACACAGTTCTTTCACCTACTTCCAGGGTAAACACCGCCCTTAGCAGTGCAATGCTAGGCAATGCTAGGCAAATACATGGAAAAGTCTGACTAGAGATAAGCTAAAGCAAATAAAAAACCCAGACACTCCTACTGTACTTTCATCCTCCACATAAAACCAGTAAGTAGTCACTGACAGATTTTTAAATGTGCTTTTCCATTACAAGAATCAAAGGCACCCTTAGGAACCTGGATGTGAAAGGTTTTTGATAGGTGTCTTAAACTAACAAGAACCTTTTAAGAAAGTTTGGGTAGATAAAGCAAAAAAAAAAAAAAAAAAAAAAAAAAAAAAAAAAAAAAAAAAGATAGTCTTTCCTGCCACATTGCTGTTAGCAGTAATGACAGATGATCTGAGTGACCACATCTGGGCTTAGGTGGTTCTGATGGCTAAAATACACTCAGTCTGATTTAAAGTGTCCTCTGAGTACTGGAAGTCTGGTGCCTTCCATCTCTGTTCCACGTAAACAGGACGGTACGAACCAAACTGCATCTCCTCTAACTCCAGGACATGATGGAAAAAATGGGTCAGCTCAGTGCCTGGGAAGCAGCAACCAGAGCACAGAGCTTTTCAAAGGCACTGAGGCTTCATAGGTTTTGTGCTGGCTGCATTAGGACCAAATTGACGAGTTAGTTGGAGGCTATTTGCACAGTAGAAGCATTACTTAGTATGAGGCATTATGCTGTAACCTTGTACTCAGCCCTTTTTGCTTTTTCTTGCCCCCAAACACCGTTTACACCTTTTGTTCTCCCAGAAAAGAATAGCTGCAGCTCTTCTCCTCCCTAATCCTCAAACATGTCTTTACCCCAGCTACAAAGGGCACGGTGCAGCCTCAGTGAGGCACAGATACACACCAGGAGCTCACGCTTGTTAAACCAGCAGTGAAGCAGCCTGTCTGTCCTTCTTGGGGGAAAAAAGACCCTTAAAGGTTTATTCTCCAGTGAGAAGTATCGAAAACTCAGAATTTGTTTTAGTGAGCAGACAGAGCTGTCCCTGACTACTGAATGTTGCTGCTTTGTGCGAGCGAGCCCCGGGCACTCTGAGAAGGGGCTGACCTCTCCTTACTCATCTCCTGCCTCCCCACCTCCATGCCTTCTCTGGCCTGTTTTTCAAATAGCTTCAAGGCTTCTTTCTCTAACCCAGGATGAATTCCCAGTGAATGAAAGAGAGACTTCTCCATGGGAACAGCTGTTGGAAAACAAACCACTGAACAAAGCTAACCTTTACAGCCAAGTCAAGTGATGCTTGAATTATTACAAATACAACCCAGGATACAATAGGGCAGAATTCATCTGCCCTTTCGTTACCATGAAGCAAACCCCTGGGAATGCTTAAAAAGAGCTCCTCTTCCTGCTTGAACCCCTTTTTTTTTTTTTTTTTTTTTTTTTTTTAGCAATCCCCTGGCCAAGTTGTAGACAGCAATTCCCAGCAAGCGCTGGAAAACTTCCCTCTTGTGGGGAGAATTTTATTCAGCTCTCCCAAGGACAGTGCAACCCTGAAACACTAAAGAAAGAGTCAAGCTTTTCTGAGAAAACAGCCTTTTAAATCACATTCTTTTAAGCAAAAGACCTGAAAGTCAGGGTGGCAGGGGCCTGTCTACTCTAAGTGATGCCACTGATTTACCACTCCAGCAACAAAATAATTTTGCCTTCCTGTCTTGCTACCTGGTAAACAGGAAACAAAATCTGTCTTGTCAAGAAATCCCTGGACAAGAGGTATCAATGCAGGATCACAACTGTAAACACAGCTGCTGCTGGAATGCTTTTCCTTGTGGTTTGTTGTTGTTGGTTTTTTTTTGTTTGTTTGTTTTGTTTTTTTAATTTGTTTTTTTTATTTGTTTTGTTCTATTTTGTGAGGTCAGATGAATGTCCACCTGAACCACCAAATCCATTTTTTACTCAGAATTTTCTCATGATCCTCTCATTCTGTGCAGGATTGTGCCAGGAAACAAAATCTGGATCCCAGCCATGTGCCAGCCAAAAGAGGTTCAGCAGAATTTAAGAGTACTGTCACTTGCTAATTTAGGTCCTAAACAAGCAGAAGTGCTTGGCAGGGAAGTCTTTATATGTTAGAAAGTTCATTTATAGTCTGTAGACAATTTCTTCCTCTCAGGCTGTAGCAAAACCAGATATGGGTACCGTAGTTGATGGGATTACATAGAAGAGAGGACACTAAGGACAAAAGCACTGGAAACAGTTATTAATTGTAATATAATCGGATTATCTAAAATGATATTATTTCAGCCTTTGAAGAGGAGGAAAGCTGATTAGAGAAAATTTGCAGCCATACCTGCACATAGAATTCTGCCCTGAGTTTAGCCATAGGACTGCCCTTTCCAGCCATTTTCATGTTTTACTTTAGGATTACTGGTTGTGACAGTGCTTAAAAATGAACCTAAGTAAAGATGCCAGTTATTACCAAAAGAAACAAAATACACTTTTAAAATTTAATGTAAGTGAAAGAATGCTGCAACTTAAACTAATCTTTTCAGACGTCTGCCCTTCACACTGCTTCAGTGATGCTGACATTTCATAGGTTTCAGAATTATGCAATTTTTTCAACTGCATATAGGACTGATGATTTGCTTTATGTTGAACACTCTCACTAGTAAGTCTCTTTTTCTTAGTAACACAGATCATATAGTTCATTACTAAAAAACTTAACTGCATAAAGGACTGAAATACCTAAGGGAAAGAGACTGAAAGAAAAAAATCTCCCAAGAGGAAACTGTGTGTTGCTTTCACTTGTAGGCCTAACCCAAAGCTTGCTGAAATCAGGTTGCTCTTATAAACAGCAGTTTATCTTATAATCTGTACTGTTAATGAGGAAACTACCTGGGTAGTAAACCAAACTCAGAGTAAGATTCTATTAATATTAATGGTAGCTGGAGAAACAAAATGGCACATGCAGGGAGAGAGGGACTCGGTAAAGTCCCTCTAAACCATCCATCAGATGGCAGAGAAACATCTGTATAAACTCAAAAAATGCTGTTCCAAACATGTTACTAAAGTGATGCCTTGTCACAAACTGCTCTACACATACAGCCATTATTATAGGCAAAGTAAATTGCTGAGGTACCCAAGGACACACTGCTGCTGCTTCACCACGTACTTTTGTCTTTCACACTGATCCTGACCACTTCTCCTTGCAGTCAGGATCACACATCCTTCCCCTGACTACAACCAACCTCTGGCAAGTGCTTGATACAAGCAAAAATAAATTACCAGACCTTAAAGACTCCAGCTTTTCATAGCAAGTGCTCTAGATCAGTGCCAATCTGTAGACCGTATTTTGGGAGGAAAAAGCACTGGACCCAGCCACTACACCAGTGGTTTAAATGAGCTAAGTAATGCTTTTCTCTCAAAGCAAAGATCAGTGTTTCTATGATTTCCTGTAGAGTTGCATTGTGTTGTCTGTGCTGGATGTAATTGGGATACTGGTTGTCTTCTCAGGACACTCTGGCATGTGCTGAGCTATTGCAGAGCCTGGGGATGCTACTGTCAGCACATAAAACAGACCCTGTGATTGTTGGCCATACTGCTTGTATCATCAATAACCTGAGCCTTTCCAAAAACAGACAGGTAGGCACCTGATGTGTTTCACTGAACTTTACCCTAAGAGGTTGCAGTTATCCTTATATCAAATCAGCATTACCTAAGAAAGGTGTTTTTAAAAAATGAAACATATTGCAAGGATACTGTATGCAAAACTGTGTATGAATAAAAGGACCTGATGTGCCACAATGGAAAGGGGGTTTATTCATATTTTTCCAATGCAATGCAAAAATGCTAATGAAAATAAGAAATAATTTTTTTTCTTCTTTGTCATGACCAGTTACCACTAGTTCCAGAGATTTAAACTAAAAAGGGGCACTATTTACAATATTTATTTTCTTATACTAAGGTAAGGATTATATTAATTTCTTATAAAATCAAATTTTGCAGGAAAACAGATTCTCTCAAACTTAAGGTCCATAGTAAAAGTAAAATGGACCATCCTTTCAAAGTTGTTTTAAAAAAATACCTTACTTTTAGCTTTAAGTGTGACTTCATTCTGTTATCAGCAAAGAATTGATTCACCTTCATAAGGGTTTATAATATATAGATTGTTTAGCTCTCACTGCACAAGGGAATCCACAGAGATGAGTGGGACTGCCAGGTTTCCAGGATCAGTTCTAAGGAACCATCCTTAAAACAGGAGTCCTCAACACAAGGGGAAGAGCAGTGGTTTCATGCCAACAAGAGGGGACATGAACAGAGTGTGGTGTGGGAGCTCGAGAGGCAACAGTCTTCAATCCAGCTTTAATGTCTAAGAAGCAAGCTGAAAAAGCTGCAACATAAAATGAGCATAAATACCCACAAAAAAGATATCCCTCCTTCTGTTGATGGACACCTGAACTCCTTTATGGAGGTGTGAGCAGCTTCCATTATTGGGACCTCCCAGAGAGCTGATGACTTTGTGATTCAACTTCACTCGTAACCAGTCATCTCCAGGTGACTCATTCAGGACTCATTCCTTGGCCTCATGTGCTTTCTGTCCAGGTCAGCTCAGGCTAAGTCTCCTATCTGCTTTCAACTTGGTCTCTAAAATATATATCCCAGTACAGAGATGTGCTGTCTGACACCACTTTTGGCATAGCAGAGTCAACCTAAAAGACAAAAGACGCACGGAAATGTTTAATTCATAGCATCCCTCTCCAGAAGCAGAACTCACCTGTGCTAGTGAGAGGTCATCTCATATTTCTGCAGATCAGAGTGTTTCAACAGCAGAAAGTTTTCAAAGCCCTGAAGGCAAATAAGAGAACATAAAGAACTTCCTTGTTTCCCAATGCTTTGCCCTGGAGCACTTGGTTTATTCATCTCTGTAGCCAGACTTGAGCATATGACAGCTTAATACTAACATAGAGCCCAGTACAGCAGGATCAGGTCAGGAAATGCTTTGAGCTTAGTGTGATGTGTGATCATGACAACATCCCACAGAAAAAGCAAGCCCTGGAAAATGCCTGAAAATCAGGTGATCGCAGAACAACCCAAGGTGTTGTTAGATTTGGGAGGAAACTGATGTGTTAGCCCTCAGTATTGCTAAGAGCTATTCAGTACTTCTGAAGTCCTAAGACACCACTAAAAAATAATGGAATTGCTAAACACAAACCTTTTTCTTCTTGCAGAGAATCATTGAGAGCCCATGTGTTGAAGGTCTCCTCCAGACTCTGCTTTCTACTGACATTCAGGAAGATTCCCTTCATTATGTGACATTTTGCCTTGCTGAGCTGGCAAAGCAAGGTAGGGAAGCAATCCCACCCAAAATCATGTATGTATCACATAGATGTATCCTTCATTTATCCTAATGGGAGATGAAACACAGGTGGGCAGACAGCCCAGGTCTTCCCTTTTCAGTTTACTGGGAGTTTTGCCATGAGTATAAAGAAGAGCAAGATCTGACTTCCTGGCAGGAGACATGGGCTCCACTATTTGCACTTTTTTTTCTGTTGAAACCGCTTATATTTTTTTACTCAAAATTCTTTGCACAGAACTTTATTTTTATTCTTCTTGTCATTTCATTTCTCCAGCTTTTATTTCACAATAGAAGAAATTAATATAAGAAGAGAAAAAGGCTAAATTACAAAGAGATTTTCTCTTTAAATTTTTTGCACATAGTTTTTATGATGGATCCTGGATTACCACCTATGAAAGTTACAGCACTCCTCAGGGCAGAGGATCAGTGTAAATTTTCCCAGACTGCCCAGCATTGCATATTCTCTGTCAAACATTGTTTCTGGTGTAGCTGCCATGCAACTGATGCCTTGTCCCATTTAACTTCTGCGAGAGGTGCCCAGAACCTGCTGGACAGACTGAGTACAGTAGGTGAGAGCAGGTCTTGTACACAAAATGATTCATTCTTTCAGAAAACAAACCAAACAAAATAAAAATCCACCAGCCTTTCTGTGAAACAAATCCATGGCCTTGCCTTACTGAGAGCATAACCTCAGAACACGACCCTTTTTCACAACCAATATGTACTTATGCCACAAGTTTAGCACTTAATTTGCTTCTCCAGCCGTGTGAAGGATTTTCTATTTAGGCAGTATGGTTTCTGGCAGGCTTCTCACAACTTCTTGGGCACTAGACTTTCTGTTTACAGACTACTTTCTTCTTTGTCTTCCAGAAGGAGCCACATTATGTATGGTCCAATGGATGGATGAGCCCTTGACAAACTGTTTGGTGAGACTGGCTGGCTGGCTGGAACATCCTGAGCTGTGCTTTCAAGCTGCCTCCATCATCTACCACATGATGGGTCATGGTAACTGTCACACAGCATTAATTGTGCTTTCAAAGATACTTATGACTGTCTGGATTGAAATGAGCCATTTTTCAAAGGAGTTAACTGTCAGGCACCAACCAACCTTTGATATTCCTATAGCTGTAGCATCCTCCACTTGGTCTCTCTAGATTTATTAGCATAAAAGCGCCTATAGTCACCCTTGAACACAAACATAAACACCACTAAACAGTGATTGAGTGCATGAGAAAGCCATGGGATGAAAATCGTATCATAGAATCATTTAGTGGTTTGGGTTGGAAGGAACCTTAAAGATCATTTAGTTCCAACGCCCATGCCATGGGCAGGGACACCTCCCACTAGACCAGGTTGCCCAAAGTCCCATCTAATCCAACCTGACCTTGAACATGTCCAGGGAGGGGGCATCCTCAACCTCCCTGGCCAACTTATTCCTGTATCTCACTACCCTCACACTAACTAATTTCTTCCTAATACCTAAATTAAATCTACCCTCTTTCAGCATGAAACCATTACCTCTCGCCCTATCACTCCATGCCTTTATAAAAAGTCCCTCCCCAGCTTTCTTGTAGGCCTCTTCATGTACTGGGAGACCACTACAAGGTGGTCTCCTCTCCTTCAAGCTGAACAACCCCAACTCTCTCAGCCTTCTTCATGGGAGATCTTATTCAGGTGTTGCCCTCTTCAAGCACTACCATTCTGCAGGGCTAGTCTGCAGCCAATCCTAAGGTCCTTAAAAACAACTTATGTAGCAAGGATAACATAAAATATTCTGTACCAAGGGAAGCATAAGAACACTTTTCAGACAAGTGGTATTGTTGCATCTTCCTGTTTGACCCTCCCTATCATTGCATATTTGATGCAAGATTGGTGAGCCAATTATAATGGGATGGTTTTGTTCCAAAATTTTAGACCAGCTCTGCTCCCTGATAAGCAACAGGAAATGATCTTAATGAACAAAATGCTGATGTTGTAATTCTAGAGTATAAAAAATAAAATAAAAAAAAAATCATTTTCCACAAAGTTTTAAAGGCTCCTACTGATCTCCAGTGGTTCTCCCATTTATGCAGAAAAAATGATGCTTTTGTTGAAGCAACACATTGAAGAGATTCAGGCCTACCTCACGAATTTTCTTATCCACCCAGAGATCCGCTTTCAGCAGCTGGGCATCTCCACATTCTGCAGGCTTCGAGAAGGTGTGTATGTCCTTCCTGCCGGGTTCAGCCCCAGGGTGCTGCCAGGCTGTGCCTGCTCCTGTCAGAGGCAAACTGAGGCTTTACAGCAGCTGGGGCAGTGCCAGGCAACTTCCCCTGAGGAGCAACTCTGCTCACGTAGGGAAGCAGAAAAATCTCAAGGGTAGCTGTTACCTACCTGTTTTGAAGAAACAAAATATGTTACCATGAAGCAAGCCTGGTTAGTTTTTAATTTGTTTGCTTTAAAGCTTTCTGATAAGCAGGGAAGCAGGACTTCAGCTACAGATGGTGGGTTTTTTTTGTAGTATAAGAACGTTTGGAACTGGATGCAGCTTAAAAACTTTTATTTTTCTTCCCTTTTCATTAGTTTTTGTTGTTTTGGATAGAAGTTGAGTACAGGTAACAATTACATTATGGTAATAAATGAATATAGCATGTATCTTCACACATGTAGAGCCAGAGCCAAGACCCTGCTATGTCTTGATATGCACCTCTTGCATAAGGCTGTATTTGGCAACTGAACTTTGGACATCTAGATCAGGAGAACTTAACAGCAAACAATTTTGAATGGTCATAGGGATGAAAACTGGATTAGTATCTACTTTGTGTAGTAGAATATTATTCTGCCTTCTCTATAATTTACACTGTAATAAAACCCATCAACAGTATCTAACCTGAAGGACCAGCTTTTAAACATCTGCATTAAAATACGCGGAAAAACAGCAGGTTGCCTAACACTTGTTTTTCCTCTTCAGATCCAGAATTTTCATTAGCATTCAGAAATAGCCAAATGGCCAAACTCCTTGAGCAAGTCCGTCAACAAACAGAAGAGACTCAAGAACTCCTCAAGGCAGCTGTTTGCCATGAAGACAATATTTAAGCCAGATGGCTCATGAAAATTTACAAGGCCCAAACTTTTAGAGAAGACAATTCTTCCAATTGTTTCCTGTAGTTAAAGTTTTCCTGCTACTTGCAGTTTCATCCGAGATGTTCCAATAAGAAGAATCAGAGCAGGTCAGAGACAGTCCTCTGAACACTTTGGCTGCTTCATTGTGCTTGAGGACTACCGCTGCATTCCATCCAGGGGATTGGAAAACACCTCTCATGCTTGGGTAATCTTCCATGGTTTGTTTTGGGTTTTTTATTTCGCCACCACATCCAAAAAGCAGTGCTGCATTCATGAGGTTTTATTCATGGAACAGGATGATTCTACTGAAGAGGCATCTCTCAATTACACACATTCCTCTGCATTCACCTTTATTTTGTCTCTGTTCCATGTCCCTTCATTTAGATGGGACTAAACAAAGTCCCCCTTCAAGGACTTCACTTTAGAACAAATAATTCAATTAACACATAAAAGTAACAAGCTAGTAACAGGTTACTATAGCAAATACTTGCTAAAGGACAACTCAGAGAAGTTGCAAGAACTTGGTGAAAAAAAATAGAACAAGCCTACACTGTAAGCACTGCTCTCTAGCAGAAGACCAAAGACACATTGAGGCAGGTAAATGTTGCATAGACCATGTTCAGAATATAGGAGCTACCATGAAAGATTTAGTTGAGATGTGTTTGAGTAAAGAAATCTGTATTCTGCAAAATTATCTCCAAATGTACTCGCAACAAGGAAGATGTGAAAAAAACTGGCAGAATTAGGAATTTCTTATATTTTGATATTTCATTTTAAAAGGAGTTACTTTTTTTTCTCATTAATACTATAAAAATTCAGCTAATTTTCTTATGTGTATACAGGACTCTGAACAACCTCTCCTTCCTTCTTCTCCAGAGGGAGAGTCTATCTGAGACTTTTTAGCCAATCAAAACAGGTTTTTTCAGGAAAAAATCGTTTTGTTTTGGTTTTTGGTTTGGGGTGTTTTTTTTCTTTGTTTGGTTGGGGTTTTTTGGGGGGGGTTATTTTTTTTATTGAAGTTTTCATTTGTAAGAGAATAGTAATCTAATAACAATAATCTGTTAGTTATCTAATTCCACTTGTAATCAATACGCTTGTTTTTAAATACAAAAATCCTTCTGAAACTTGACATTTAACTGGCTGGCACACTGAAATTTGGAACCAGTCTTCTGGTGAAGATCTGCTTTCAGGATAGCACAGTTTCTTACCAAAACATTTCTGAAGAGTTTCCTGTCTTTTGAGGTACTTCTGACTGTGCTATAACTCCTACACGCATGTAGAGCTTTAAAGCTGCTGTTGGGTACAAACATGGAAAAAAAGTGAGATTAAAAAAAAAAAAAATAAAGACAATAAAAAATAATTTTGTGAATTAAGAGCTCAACAATGCATTTTATTGTGGCTCAAAGCCCTAAGCTCAGTTTTGATGCTTGGGAGAGGCATCTGTGTTAATGATTCCTTTTAATACTGCAAGTTCTCTCCAATGGTAACGTTCAAAAAAACCCAACCAAAACCACATGCAAAAGCCTCTCTGCAGCACAGTAAAAGACCTGTTAAAGAACATGTCAGACAGAGAATTCAGATAAAGCAATATGGCATGATTCTATGTTCAATATTCATGTGAGACAGGAATTTGGAAATCTCATGCAAAAGACCCAAGTGCTCAGCTGCTGGTCACTGGGTTTATTAAAAGAGAGGACTACAACAAGCTGGATCACACAGCCAGCTACAAAACCAGAAAATCTCACACTTCAGGCCACCTCCCTGGGTGATTTCAGGTCATTTTCCAGAAAGAAAACCAGGGCAATATTAAGTAATGAAATTAGAATCTGTCTTTCTTAGGCATTTAAATAGCAAACATCAGTCCAAGGTCCTAGCAATAAGGAAACTAAGGAAGCATTCCTCATCAGGAATGAGGAGAGAAACAAGGGAAACAAGGACTGGTGAAGAACCCATTGGTTGTGGTGCACTGAACTGAACTCACTGAATGTCACACTCCACCCCCCTTCTCCCCAAGAACTGATGTTAAAATGTGAGGAAGGAGCTGAGTCTTTCCAAAGCACACAGCAGTTTTCCAAAGCTGCTGCAAAAGGTTATTACTCTGTATCTTCAGCTGTCTGTGACTTCTGCACTGGCCAGTTCTGCCTCACTGAAGTGTTGATTCTCACAGTACAAATGCCAAAACCAGGTGCAATAGCAGCCAAAGAAGCCACCATTCGTTTCATACCATATTTTATTATCAAGAACAACAGAAGAGAAACTATTCTTCCCTGCATTTAAAGAAAGGGGCTTAAACCAAGACTTAAAATTTCAATCCTTTTTCATTTTTTCAGCATAATTTAAACCTGGCCTTAAATGAAATCTCCAACTTAAAACAGAAGCTAAGCCTTACTGGCTATTTCTTTGCTCTGTTTCTAGCTGTAAGTGACCCTGTACTGATTTTCCAGTAGACAGGTTAGAGGTAACATGAAGAAAAGTTTTAAGCAGATCAGGAGAAGCAAGGTGAGTTTTCTGTCACAGATCGAGGCCTGCTTCAACTGTACAAGAAAATGAAAATATAAATAGAAGTAAATATTTCAAACAAGTTTTATTTGGTACTTACATGCTATATATAGGTTTAAAGAAAAACTACATATTTTGGACACTTCAAAATATTATGGCTATGTACATGGAAAACTATAGAAAGCAAGAAAGGAACCCATTTTATGTCACTGTGTCACAAGCTACTATTGAAAGCATTCTGACTGAATGGCTGTTTTTTCCCTTCCATATATAATTTCTGGCACATGAAGTCTCTTTTTCAGTGCATTTCCATTACTTTTATCCCATCTCCTGTATAAGATGAACACTTGAGAGCAGCAGAAAGTAATTTCTTCAACAAATTCTTCAGCTTTTGTCTTGGAGGGTTTCTCCTGCTGGCACAGACTTTCTGCACAGCTTCCTACAGGCCTAGCTCAGTGCTCACTAAAGACAAATGCAGGAATCTTAACGGTACATTCTCGGTAGCATAAAGTGAAACCCCAGAAACCTTCATTTCCTTAGCCAAGGATCTTCTCACTGACAATGCAGCAAGCCTGGGTTGGTGCTTTAAACTTAAATACCAGGAGTGAGCTCTACCTGCAACAGCATTGTTTATCACAGCACAAAAATGTGCAAGATTTTACAGTTCTGCCCAATAGCAACCAAAAGTGAGGGATGAAATAATGACAGTAGAAATCAGCATCAAACCAAAGAGAAAGCAACCTGCATTGCTCTTTTAGCCACTCAAACTGCACTGCTCTATAAAAATCACAGACTACATAAAAAAGCACAAAGACCATTTTCCTTTTGCTCTGAAACGAGCAAAACCAAAAGATTCCCAAACCTGCTTTGTCATCCAAAAATGAAATACTTCAGGTTTCACACAGTCTTCAGTAGTCTAATAAGGCAAAGGAAAAGTCTTCCATTGTTTGGAACAGCAGCAATTTACAGGATTCAGAACAAGATATTTCCTCGCGTGTGTGTGCACATAGGTGCACATATGCATACACATCTTCTATAGTATTGTGAACATGGATGTAAGAAAAAGAAAATATCAGTTTTTCAGTATCATTTTACCATTTTTCTAATTTATTCAAATAAATGATTTCTGTACTGAACAAAATTCATAAATACATCATCTAGGAGAACAATAGGTTTATCCTCTTGTCCATGAAAAAATAATGCTTTCAATTTTTCACATTTTAAAACCTGCTTTTTTTGCGTTTTTAGAGAAAATGCAAGAAGATCATAGTGACATCTCAATTTACAGAACGTCCCT
This sequence comes from Calypte anna, assembly GCF_003957555.1. Taxonomy (NCBI): domain Eukaryota; kingdom Metazoa; phylum Chordata; class Aves; order Apodiformes; family Trochilidae; genus Calypte; species Calypte anna. Next base: position 58,183,095 of record NC_044246.1, on the reverse strand, counting down.
GTAGGAATTACATTTACAAGAACCTGATACAGAAGCCTATACTTTGCCCCCATAATTAGAGTTCTCTGCAATAATATTTAAACCAACAGGTTTAAATAATAGACCCCATTAACTCTACTTGTAGAGCAATGAGGTATTTATTTTTCAAGTATTAGAACCACAAAGTGTAAAAGATTCTTTGCCAATTTTACAATTATGCCTTTTAAACCAACACCCACCTTTTTAAAAAAGAATCAGTCCCACCACCCAATCAGACCATTGCTTTCAGATTCCAGTGTCTTGTGTCTTAAGGAATGCAGAAACATCCATTTACTAACAGAAAAAGCTTGTTGGAAAAAGCCATATTAAGTAATGCACGTGAAGCATGATTTTTCTAGTGAAAGCTATTAGAAAGGTGATCCAAGTCTATTCCCATCATTTCTTCTGCTGGTTTTACTAAAGTCCTTCCAAAAAAGATATTAAAGATATAAAACTGGAGAGAAAAAATAAAACACGCCTTCATAGCATAGAAGAAACTCCACAGACTGCAGAGATGCTCATATCACCTTTGGTTCTTCAGAAGAAACAATCAGATCACTTCTATAACAGAAGGTATAAAAAATGACAGGTCAGCAAAGAGTGACAGTGCCTACTTCAAAATGCATTTATGCAATTCCTTTATTGTCAAATCATTTCCCTTACATTTTCTAGCCACAGAGAAAGAAAATGGCATTCCAGTTGGCCAAATTATTATTTGTTTACCCAATATACTTTAAGATGTGTCAATTCAGAAAAACCAAGTGCGGGGTAAACATCCCTCAGGATTAATGTCAGCAAGGACCCAATGAGGAAAGTACATCTGGAATTTACACAGGAGGCAGGGAGCAGCTCCCTGTTCCCAGTGTGGGTATCAGATACCACACTTGCGGAACTGGAACAAGATTGCTGATGGTAACTGGGAGCAGCATTTGTCACCGTTATCCTTTCCCTTTGAGAGCACAGGGCAAACATTTTCAAGCAACTTCACTAGGCAGAAAGTGACAAGGCACAAATCCCCTCAATCAAATGATAAATCCTCACCATAATTTGTACAACATCTGAATGTACTTGTCATGCCTAGCTTTATAAAGAGGAGGTATGCTCCTTTCCTCATATAACATGGGGTTTAAAAATGTGTAAGCAGCTTATATCAGTTAAGAGCTCTAGGTCCTCTGTCAATTACAACACATTACAAGTGTTAACGAACTGAGGCAAACCTACCTGCAGTTTGATGTGTTTGAACACTATCTACCTGAGGCAAGAGAGTCCCCTTATCTTCAAAGGCTAGAATTGGATTCAAAGGAATTTCAGGACTATTGCTTCCATCATTGTTCATGGCATCCAGCCGGGATGGTTTAGAACCAATAGGCAGGTTTATAATCTCTTCAAAGTTATCATTCTGCATAGACATTCCATTTTCGTTTGCATTTTTCTCTTGATTGAGATTGCTGAAAGAGAAAAGTATTTCCTCATACAGTTCATCTGGAACAGCAGTTTATACCTTCTCAAAAAATATTGCAAATGGAAGACTATGCATTAAACTAGAGCATTCTTTCAGCCAGCAAAAACAAATCTGTTCTTCTACCACAGAAGAAAAAAACTCTTTGCAGCCAAGTGCTTGATTTGCCTTCTGTCAGACTCACTGGATATTTGCTACATTTGCCTTCATGATGGGCAGAAGGGTAGAGAGCTATATGGACCCTGCAGTTCTGAGGGGTGACTCCAATGAGACGAAGCAAGAAAGCTCCTGCAGCACCACAACTGCTCTCTTGAGCCACCCACCTAATGCAGCTTACAACCTCTGCCATCTATTTCAGTTCCCACAACCTTTGCCATACCCTTCTTCTTATTGCAAATCAATGTAATTGTCCTTAGATAAGATCACAGTAATCTTTGTAATTCCTTGGATCACCTCCTGCCTCCAGTTTTGGAGCAGCTTCACCTGTCACTCAGCCAGAGAAAAAACTCCCTTACCAACACAGTTTCTCTTTTCAGTCCCTCCCTCCCTTGCAAGTTCTTAGGATTTATTTCCAAGGCACAGCATAACTCCTCCTGTTCATCATGCCCAAGCTAAAAAAAACAAACCCAACAAAGCCATCACCCTCCAGCATCCCCCATGCCAGTCTTCACTTTCTTTTCCCATCTCCCACTTGACAGAGATGCCTTATGAGCAAACTCCTGTACATCTCCCCCACTTGGCAGCAGTACAGGTACAAACAGGCTCTCCAATTACATGTACTCTCCTCAGAAGACACATGATTATGGCTCACAGTCTTGCCCCTCCCCTCTCAACCCTTTTATTAGGCATTGTATTGTCAAATCCTGCTGTCTTTGCAGAAGACATGCACTGTCTTGCCAGAGGGGAGTAACTAAGGTTCTACTTTAGTGAACAGGATGACAGTAATGGGACCAGAAGAGGAAATACTTAACTGACAGTCAAAGATCATTTGAACTTTTACAGGTGCCTCTTAAGGGTCTCAGCAGTTAGATCTGACAGTCTTGGGTACCTATTCCATATTCAGACCACGTCACAACTATCCAAGCTGTCTGGAAATCCTACAGGCACAAAGACTCAGATTTTAACTAGGCTATCAGTTTCCTTAGGCCATTTCTGAGCAGGTGGGTTGGTTCCACAGGCGGATTTTCTTCTGACAGTACATTTACTAGTCTTAAAAATTAACCAACCAAATAAAACCTGCCTGTAATTGGCATATGCTTTCCTTTAATTTGCTGGCATCTTAATTTTGTTCTTCAAAATCAGTAACAGAATCCTTTTACAGTACTTTCCAAAAGACAGAAAATAATTATTGCTCTTTGAAGGTTTCCAAAGTCCAGATTTCCTGTGAGAATCACATACTGGTTTTCATATAAAGCCTTTCCCCATTTTGCAAATCATCAATAGTTTTTTTTAAGAAAGATGCTCCCATTTTTTTTCATCTGTGGATATGCTGAGTGAATTTCAAAGTGAAAAGTATGTTTCACTGCACTGAGTTTGAGAGCAGACACAGAAACCCCACTGCCTGCTGGGGAGAGGTCACAAGTCACATCACCCTCCTGTGCCAGAGATCTGAGTCTGTTGGGTGAGGAGCAGAACCCGTGAAATACTTTAGGACTAATAAAACCTGCTTTACAATGTATAGTTAGTAGGTCATTATTCACTATAAGGTATCCTATTACTTATTTCATCCTCATCTACTAGGAATGACCTTACCAGAGCTAGGATAACATGGCAAGTTATATAAATGAAACAGCATAGTACTTCACCAAGGAAGAGGATTCTTCTGCAAACAGATACTAATGTTTCCATCTGATTGATCAACTAACTTCATAGACAAACAGTTCTTCCTATTTATTTTTCATTGCACTGCCAGTATTATATTGTATTAGAGCAGATTCATAGACCTAAAAGATGTCTTTCAGACAGCGGGGTTTATACAATCATAAAGGGGCTACAGAAGAAAAAAACATTACTATGAATCTTCTATATTTAATGCTATAAAGTCTTCTATATTTTATGCTCTTTGCTCTGCCAGATTACTAGGGGAGTAAATTTAGAAGAAACAAAGGGAAAAACAGAACTGTGGAATTAATTCCACTTGACATTGTAGAGGCCATAAGCTCAAAAGGAGATTAGACAAATTCCCAGGAGATTGGTCTACCCTCCAGCTTCTGGTAATTAGCAGCTCAGGGACCACTGGAGCCTATGGTTGCCTTTGGATCACGATGCTCAGTAACCCTTCGTTGACCAGAGGATCTCCTGGTACTTCCTTTTTAACTCTATTCTCTCCCTAAGAGACTGTTACAGGCAATTAAAGCAGAGACTACAAAAAAGTAATGTTTTTTGACCTGCTACAGCTGTTCTTACTCTCTTATGTTACATCCTTGGCAATGTCTCCGTCCAGCACAACACTGTGGATACCCTTTTCAGGCATAAAATACTGCAGGTATGTTTATAAGAACTGGATGATTTTGGCATTGTAAAATATTCCATGACTGTGGCTGTAGCACACCTACATATTCATATGATAAAAAAAAAAAAAGGTTGGTTGATTTATTCAGAGTGCTTCCCAATCAGAGCAGTCTCGCAAGCATCTGAAGGACAGCCTCATGGCAGCTAAAAAAAAGGCATATTTGCAGCTTTGCATTTTGAACTGGACATATCCATATTAACCAGATAGGCAAGAAGTAGTTGACAGAAGAGCAGCTAATTTAACTAAAGGAACTGGGGCATCAAAAAAGATAAAAACTACTGAAAACTACATCTGACACAGGTGATTTTAGTCAAAGCTCTGTGCAGACATCATCTGTATGAGAAAGAATTTGAAGAGGGTAAAAAAGAAGAAAAAAAATAATTCAAAATTTAGTATGTCTGATTTTCTGACCATCCATCTGCAACCAGTACCAAATTAATAAAAAAAATAAAAATAAAAACCTACTGACTTGTATGACTTTGGAGTGTGCCAAAATACCTCCACACCTGCTATTCCTGATCTGAAAAGACAATATTGTTCATGTCATTTTCTGACATTATTTTAGTGGAGATTTCACCAATAGACATCAGGAGCAAAACGGATTCCAGACTTTTGGATTATTGAGATAATGCAGTGTTTAATTTTAATCCACAGAGAGAAAAGCAGGGAAACTGCACTCTAGTGGGAGTTGTCCCTGTCCATGCAATGGGGTTGGAATGAGATGATCTTAAGGTCCTTTCCAATCCAAAGCATTCTTTGATTCTGTGTTTCTCTGGCATCAGCTGGCATTGAGGAGCTGGAGGCTTAAAGAAGGGAAGGTGATGCTAAAGCAAATTTCAAGAGTGCTGTCCTACAGGCTGAGCAATGAACACTGCATAAGAATTTGAACTCAGTAATGTTTTTTCTCAGGGACAAGATACTGAGGTGTTCAACTTGTTTAATTGTATGTTTCTAAAAACTGGTTATCTAGTCTACCCCTATCCATTTCCCTTTATACAGGATGCAGACACACAGATAAGCTGAACTTCTCTCACTGATGCAGGGATTTTTAGGAACACAGCACAGGGAAAAAAAATGGAATTACAGAATAAGTGTCATAAGGAAAATATTGTCAACATAAGCCACTGTACTGAAATAACTTTCTGAGAAATAGACAGGATCTAACTCAGGTAAAGAACTGGAAAGCAGAGAACAAGCCATAATCTGCAAGCAGGAAATGGATTTAGCAGATGTACTGGCTATCCAATGCCAACTATCATTGTGTTTCTTACTGATTTACTGTTCAGTAAAAAAAGAAAAAATCTCATTGGAATGTTTATAATTTATAAGAACTTTGAAAGTACATGTTGTAAACTATTTTCAAACAATGGTCTCAAACTAATTTTTCCATCTGTTGGACCCTGCCTGCCTGCCCAAAACCCCAGAATCTAGCCAGAAAGTACCAGACCATTTATACTATTGTAGCATCCATGAGCTACCAGTTTTCTTGGTAATTTTAGATACTTTACTTCCTGGAAAATTTCCATGGTACACCCCATTTAAAAATATATTTAGTGTTGCCCTTTCCATCATACACCTGTATGAGAAATGTCTTTATTTAAGTTCAGTTTTGAGGCTTGTAGATCAAATATAAGGTAATGCCCTGCACCCCCCAATAATTCACTGTTCATCATTAGCAGTTGAGCATTAAATTGTTTAACCCCATTTACTTGCAGAGAAGATCCTTAGAGCAATCAAAATCAGAGCCCTTGCAGTACCATGTGTTCATTTTCAGACATGTCATTTTAACTTAAGACAACTTTGTTTCTATGTACTCGGTATTTGGGTAAGATTTATTTGAAAAACTTGAGTGCTAATATGGCAACACTGCTCAATTCACAAACCAATATATCTATTGTCTTTCATGATGAAAAGTGAAAAAACTTTAAGCTGAAGGAAAACTGATTAATTTGTTTAAAACACAGGAGTAGGAATACCAATAAATTTTTTTACAAACTATTAGATGATTGCACTAATCCATCACCTGCAATAGGTGTTTTATTAATAAAATTAACAATTGTTGTCAATAGATATAAGGTAAATAATGCAGCAGATCACAGCATTTTCATTGAGGCTTATGAAGATCAATTGTCTTGGAAAGCTTGTGAAGTTCCTTTACAACAGCACCTGCATTGCTGATCAAAAGCAACAACAGAGAATCGTGAAGTATTTAATTCTATTGCCTTCACGGTGCCAGAATTGTTTTGATTTTTCTCCGCTGCATTGTTCTTATGATCAGAGAAGCAAGCAGGCTATTTCCAGCTGAATCCCCACCACAGATGATGGGGGGGAACAGGGATGAAGGTTCAGCACAGCAAGCTGTCAGGCAGCTTCTTTTCATGCCCCAGAGTAGAACTCCTTGCCTTTATGCAAACCTCTAGCTTTCCAAGTCACCCTTCTTCAACACTGCTGGTCCAAGGGACAGAGCACCTTCACTACAGGCATTTTGACCCCAAATACAGGTATTCTGAGTTTGGTCACTGAATACCAAGCACAAGTCCTGTTGAAAGGCACACTGATAAGATCCTAGTGCTGTACAAAACAGTCCCACCAACACTTATGTTTCCTATGCTTCCAAAATATTAGGAGGAGAATGAGACTGATTATTGCTCTAAGCCTTAAGGTGACTCCTTTCCTTCACTCCCTCCTCTTGCCTATACAAGCACATACCACTAGTTTTTTGCCCTGGGCAATTTTTTTTTAAAGTTCTGGCCGTAAATCTGAGCTATCTTGCCCTTAAAACATGCCCAAGCCTTTTCCAGATGAAACCCAAATCTTTCCTGGGACTGGAATGAGGTACTCACATAAGGGACCATTTCCACCTGTTGCTGGTGTTTGTGCTACAACCTCAGGTACATCCAGGTGTCAGACAGCTCCTGCACATGAGAAGCAGTAGCAGTGGTGTTGGAACCTATGCCTTCTTTGATGTGACAAAATCTATGCTGCTATGTATTTATTCCTTATGACAGGTTTTCAGGCCACCTGGGCTAAGCTTACACTGGGATGCTACCGAGTGCTTCAGCCTTTGCCTTCTCAGTCAGTGTAGACCTACCTCTAGAGTCCCTCTGCACACTAAGGGGGCATTCCAGTTTCCCCTTCCACAGCCTTATACACATTTCCTCCTTTTGTTGCTGTTCTTCAGTCTCATTTATTCCTTCTTTTTATTCCTTATTTTTGCCATTCTGAGGCTCCTTCCACACAGAATATAATACTCCATGACAGCATTCACTAGCGTGGCACATTTTATATTACAACCATCAAGGTGCAGCTAAGGCTGGGAGCAATTAACATCTAATAGCTGCCCGAGACAATTAAGAGGTGGCCCTGTGCAGCTCATACACTGCAGTTTGGTGCTCAGTGTCACTGACAGAACTTCTCTCAGCAGGAAGCTCTTTGTTGGCATGACAGCAGGCTAAGATCCCCCAGGCATATGGAGGGACTGAGAGAGGGCAAATTCCTCCTTCAATTAGTGCCAATCACACCCCAATGTATACTGCCCATTACACACTACATGACTGCTTCCCGTATTCAGTTTTTTCCCTGCATATTATGGCACTAACTGCATAAAACATGAAAGGACTATAGGACTGTTTGGCTTCTGAATTGCTAAAAACTGAAATAGCTGACAGCTCATGCTTACGTAACAGATTTCACTTGATTCAATGCTGAGGTTACAAGCATTTCAACAATTTCTCTAAGTCTGAGTGACTTGCTTCATGACTGCAGAAAGTTCCCAGTGTTAAATATCTGTCTCCCCAAATTCTCCTTACAGAGGACAAAAGGGGTTTTTTTAAATGCAAAGCCAAAATGAGCAGTTCCATAACTCGTGCAAGGGGCTTTTGCATAGTAAGCAAAACCAGCAAATTTTTCAAGCAGTTCAGAAATCGAAACATCTGGGCTGAAAGTAGAGTGTTTAGTACTGAAATCAAGAAAAATAGCACTGCAAATCAAAAGTGGGGTTTATGATGCTTAATTCATGGAAAGGAATAGTAAAAAACTGCCCTTTCCATTAAGTTTCAGTTCGTGTAACAACTGCTGGCAAACAAGACACTGTTCAAGCACTGCGAAGGACGTTCTGCATTTTTACAAAATTCTTCCCTGTCAGCTGGCAAAAATGGGTTACTGCTAAGTGAAAGATGATAAAGTTCTCTTCTGAACACAGGAAAAGACCAAAATAAAGAGGAAACAAGGCAGATTGAACAGCTGTCTCTTAATTAATACAGCCACCTGAAAACAATTTATTAGTCTAGTAACCCTCATCCTCTAAACATCCTACAATACTTGGCAGTGTTCTTACCTGTCCATGGTTACAGGGGGTTGATGTGAAACAATCATATGTGTACAGGTGACAGGGGTCCCATTGTGTGGAGATTGTGTTGCCTGCTGAAGCTGAGGTCCTCCTGCAGGTTCCAAGGGAGATGCAGGACTAGTTATGGCTAGAGAGAGAAAAAAAGGTTTTAATAAAACCAAGAGGTATCATCTACCTGCAGATGATGATAAAATATTTCCTATAAAAGACAGCCCTGTCAAAACAAGTGACAGCTTTAAAATACAGAGTTGCCATACCCCTTTCTCCCCCTCCCCCTCTTTGTCAACTTTTTTGGCACACAAGCCCAGTTTCTGCCTGATGTAAATGCCACAGATTTCAAAGCTATAGATTTATGTATAATTATATACACAGTTCCAAAACATAAGCCAATGGTTAAAATAGGCTGACATCTGACAGAACATGCTGTTGGCAATTTTAGCTAGCAATAGTTAATGGAACAGGAGACACACTGGGACATTATCAACTCCATACACCAGTATTACTTGGTTCCCATGTTGATCACTGGCTGTAACCCAAAAGGAAATTAAGAGGAGAAAATCTCCATGGGAAAGATGCTTCCTTTAACAAGCATAAAATCACAACTATGAAATCCTCTAAAGAGCAACAGAAAATTAGAACACCCTTGTGCCCCATCCAAAGAATTTATCATAGATGCTATTTCCCTGTCTCAGGATGGTGCTTTTGAAGTACAGCTACAGCCTTCTGCATTGTGCTTCCATTCACACTAACTCACATACAGCTCAGTAAAAGGAAGCAATTGCACCCCACCATAACACCCATGTGTTAGAAGAATGGCAAGGACAGTGTAGTATTCATAGGCTTAGACACAATTAGTTACCCAAAACCTCATCTGAGGAGACTTTCTTTCAAGTGGTCTTGTTATGCTATGCTCTAAATGCATGAGCTGAATGTCTTAGTCTGATCTTTGGCAACTTTTTACATGGAAGATGCAAGCAATACATATTTCAGTGATTCTATAAGTGGAACAAAAGGAAAATGCATTGGCTTTAACATTTAAATGAGAAGAGCAGAAGAAACAAGATGAAGAAAGGCAGTTATCTGCTATTTTGAAGCAGAAGCCAAACAGATGACAAAAAGGTGATAGATTTTGTTCCATTGTGTAATCTGGCCATTCCCACAAAGGTGTTTTGCCAAAAAGTGAGACTGAAAAAAAAGATAAATAACCATTTGTGTATGGTCTGAATTCTATCTGTTAGAGAATAACGCTAATAACAGAGCATAAAGTTGGCTGAAACACATCCATTCATTCATACCTTTAGTGCAACAGCACATCTAGATAAACCAAAGCAAAGTAGTAGATAAGCCTTGAAGGAGAGGACAGTTTTATCTTTATCCAGTCACTCATGGACTTCAGGCTTCCCTTGGGCCTAGGGAAATGGAGGTCCAAATTCTCATATGCCTTAGAAAACTGCCTACTTGTATTCTACTTCAGGCAGGAAAGTGCTAGCCATGGGTTTATAGAACCACCTATGAGTTTCAAGAATTATCTAAATGGTTTGTAGCACCTACAACAGTGCCCACAGCAAAAGATGTCATCTCAGAAGCATTCTGCATTAGCAGTTCCCAAACTTTTTTTTTTCCCTCCTAAGAGAATATGTAAACAAATAACTTCCACACATAAAGAAATCTGTGTCAAAAGGGTTTCCCAGAAGTGCTAACAATAGCATTGACTTTAAACAGAGAAGGAAAAAAGAAAAGGAAAAAAAAAAAAAGAAAAAAATTAAAAAAGAAAAGAAAAAGAAAAAAGAAAGAAAAAAAAAGAAAAAAGAAGAGTACACGCAGTCAGTACTGTTATTTGTCCTACATGTTACTCAACTCAAACACTGATGAGAAATAAAGATGTGTCATTTAATGTGTTATTCTACAATAAAACAAGCCATTGGATAGCAGTATATTTGAGCAGCACTAATTCAAACTTGATGATTGTTGAATATGGGCTACATTTGGTCGCTTCCTTCATTGTGAGTATTAAAATCTTACACAGCATTTTAATGATCCAGGGAGAAAAAAAAGATAGAAGGAACGGAATAGAAGACAAGACTGAAAGTATGTCTGTAACGGGAAGACTAAGCTTTTGTACAGGAGCTGAATTTTGAATGAAATAGAAACTAAGACCAAGACCAGCAAGTGTGGATGAGAGAACTCACAGGGAGATGTTTGGATAAAGAAAAGTTTGTTTTGGCGACAGAGGTGAAATAATCATTTAAGAAAATGGAATAAGTTGCACAGTATTCCAGTTGTGGTTGTTGCAGAAAGAAACTACAAGATCAGTTTCTTCTGTGGCCAGAATCAGAACAGAATTTGTTTCTTTTCCCTTTATAATTAACTAAACTAGGTGAGCAACTCCCTTTTCTTAAACACCAATGTGACAAACTGTATAAAACAGCTGACTCATTTAGTAAAGTCCAATGACTTGTACAGAAAGGCTAAATAAGTAATATTTGCTAAGACTTCAATTATACTTCTCTCATGATTTTCTTTACTGCAATTAGTGTGCCACGTTTCAGAGCTGTATCTCAAATCATTGTGCTTATTTGCACTCGAGACATGGTTAAACACAATACCTGCTTCTCCAGCAATATTTGCCTTTGATATGTGTCCATTTTGCTGGTCATTGGCTTTCTGCAAAGGAAGCACAGTTTCGTACATCAAAAATGGCACTAAGGAACTGAAGCATGCCCAGTGTTTACACATGTAAAGTAACAGTACTGACCTTATCTACAGCTTCTACACGCCTAGTTCTCTTCATGATCTCCTCAAGCCTCTACAAGGAAATGTAAAGGAGTAAAACAATGTTTGCTGGCATTAATTTAAGCAATTGCATTTTGAGAGAGATGCTTTTGGCATTTATCAGTTGCATCTGTTTATTGTAAAAAAGATGAATAGTTTATTCCTGTTTCCAATATTCCCTTCATTTTCACATCAGGCGACACAGATGTGGACAGCATCTTTTCTGGGCACATTTATATCATGGACAACATCCTGCATCTGAGATGGAAGCTAACTAAAGGCAAATTGAATGACAGTTTCTCTGCATGTACTGAGTTACCTTCTTCCTTTCCAAGCGCTCTTGCTCTTCTCTTTGGAAATGCTTTTCACGTTCCAATCGGATCCGCTCTGCCTCTTCCCGCAGCCGAGCTTCCTCTTCTTTCTGAGTGGATGGCAGAAGGAAAAGAAATTACAAACAATTTACTATTGAAGGACATTTTTACACTGATACCTGCTTAACTATGCATGTCTACAACACCCTAAAAAGACACCTCGGGGTTTACAAATCACCAACAATCTCTTTAGACTGAATTGCACATTTTTTGATTAATTTCCATATTTTGCATACCATGTAACTAGACAATGGACATCATATTTGGTTATGTGCCTGAAACCACACCAGATGAAAAATGAGGAATACATTTCCTAACCTTCTCCATTAAAACAGCATCCAGGGAAGTATTCACAGTGTTCATGTTTTGAAGTGGTGGATGTTTTTGAGAGTCAAACAAAAGCAGCAGAATATTTTATTTGGCCAACAAAGCATTTGCTCAGTGAGATCAAGGACAAACAGCCACAGGTACATTTGCACAAGTTTCCCCTCCTGCTTTCTTGATTAAGTGTAAAACTTGTCTGGAATATACTGTAGGAGGCCTTGCTCCCTGACAGTGACAGTGTTATATGATGGAACTATTACAACAGTTAAGGCTGTGGCTTCCAAAAAACACTTGGCCGTGAGTCCATATGTGTACTTGGTACTCATCCCCAGACGTACTTTTGTTTAGGATTTGAAAGTCAGCAGCATAAACTTTTTGAAAAAAAAAACACCCTGCAGTTTCTAAGCTATATTCAGTAACCCAGTCCTTTAAACATTTATTTTCAGATGCATGCATTTGATTATACACCAGAAGAAAACAGTAATTTCTATGAGGCACACGGAAGTGGTGAATCCTGAGGGTAAAGAAGTGTATGCACAAAGTAGGAGCATATGCAAGAAGGGAAGGATCTTATCCAAAATGCTTACCACAGCTTCTCCTGAAACTGGTAAACCAACATTATGCCATCCCAAAAATGAGAGCACTTTAAACTTTTGGTTTATTTACTCTTATCTCTCTTGAGTAGCAGGTGAAGGTTCTCACTGACTTGATTAAAGGGATCAAAACCTATGCCTTCCCTTTATACCCACAAAAAAGCAGTATTTGGGATATTGGGGATAGGATTAGAACTCAGCAGTGCTATGTCTCCAGCACTCTGAACAGTTATCTTGGCATCTAAATTTTCTGTAACTGTGAGGAGGAGTTCTTTGTTATTACACCATTCATTAAAATCCTCCAATACAACTCTTAATTTTTTTCATCACAAATCAGTATTTTTTTTCCCATCATCTCTAAGGAATAGGAAAGGATTTGTTCTAAAAAAAAAAAAATCCTACACTGAAAAAATCCAAAATAAAACTGAACTCCCAACTACATATTTTCATTAAGAAGAAATATCTTTACTCTTTATTCCACCCTATGGAATGAATTCTGCCACAACCCTCTTTGCTGTACGTAACACTTGAATTTTAGAGATCCATCTAATCTAGGTGCTGCATAAGAGATGTTGCTTCATCCACTTCCCTGCCAACCAGACTGGCACAGAATTCCAGGAGGGGAGCATTACTTGTTTCTGAACACGCTCCATCTCCTCCTTCTCCCTCTGCTCTCTCTCTCCTGCCTGCCGCCGCAGCTCTGCTTCCTTCTCCCGCTCATCCTCTGCCTCCCTTCGTTTTTTTTCTGCTTCCTGCCTGCGAGCTTCTTCCTCTTCTCGGCGAGCTCTTTCTTCAGCTATCCTCTGTGACAGCTCCTCCTTCTTTTGCCTGCAATCATGAAACAAACACAAGAAAAATAAGTAAAAAAAAGGTCAGAAAAAACTCAAAGCAGACCCAAGACACCAGTACTGCAGAACACCTGGATAAAGGCTACACTGCTCTCTAGTTCATAAGAACATCAAAACACCCAACTACCGAAAGCCAAGTTGTCTGTTCTGCTTCCAGCAGATGCTGAAGGTGAAGCCCTAGAGTAAAATTACTTCTCCAGCACACGCCTGGCTTCCACTGCTCTATGGTGCTATCTGAATCAGAAAGGGTATCACTGACTCTAATGCATCTTGCAAAGCACCTCTTTCTGTTATTACATTAGATTGTATTTTGAAATAGCACACATCTTTGGCACCCACCTTATCTTGTGGCAATGACTTGCATTGAAAAGAAAAGAATATATAATGCTGCTGATTTCTGAACATTATCTCCTAACTTCACTTAATGCCCTCTCACTCTTGTATTATGGGAGTGAATAACTTTTTCCCTTCACCTAAATTATTTAGGACTATGTAGCTTACCATATCCCCACTCAGAAAGAGAGAGCAGATGGCCTTTCCAGCTAAAGAATCCTCACTGGTTAGTAGATTTTCATATAGGAGGTGTCCTGCACTTGTGAACTTAATGTCTGTGTGCACTTATTTTCCTAGCTTTAATGAATATACTATCTCAACAAATACAACAATCAACATTTAAGAAGTGGATTTACCATGGATAGTTCAGAGTTACATATTTATTTTGTTCTCCTTTTTTTTGTAACTCAGAACTTAGTTTTTTGATCATCACTCACCCGCTAATTTCATATCCTCAACTCCAAACAGGATCTCGTCCACCAGAAATAACTAGGTCATAGACCACCACCACCACATAAATTATTTTTTTACCTGTGTTCCTTTATGATTAGTGGTATTGCATTGCCACTTCCATTTTGTGTCTCAGCAACATAAGATGCATCTGAAACACTTCACAACTGCTTTATCTCATGAAGAGCAGCATTTGCTCACTGGCCACAACTCATTTCAAGTCCTTTTATGAAGGCACTGAACAGAGACTGAAAACTCCTTTCACTGTGAGAGATGATAATTCTTTACCTTTTTTTTTTTTTTGATCCTTCAGTCTTAATATTTTTTCACCATATTACTCTTATGCCACAGTAGTTTACTCTCTCTGAAGTCTCTTTTGAGGTGGACCATGATGTGAGCCTTTTGGAAATCCAGGATATTTTAACTGGCTCCATGTTTCTGTGTTCAACAATACTGTTCAAGGACTACACCAACTACAGAGGCGTGGCCTCCCTCTAAAAAGATGCTCAACTTGTATTGTAGCCAAAGGCATAAAGATCTAATAGAAAATGAGATGCAAAAATCTGTTGCCCTCTGTTGGGGTTCTTGATTTTAAATAAGAAAAATCACAGCTGTTGAACACCTGAAGGTACCTCTCTGAAGGCAGAGATCTTACCATTCAAAGTAAGAGATGTTGTCCCAGTCACAGACTTAAAAAAAGCTGTGTATATTCCCTAGTTGGAATAAACCAGTAAAGCTTTTCTAATCTCTGAGGAAACAATTAATCTCTACAAGGATCTGCTCTCTCCTTCTGTTCTGTTTTAAAGCACCATTTCAGATGAGTTTTAACCTTATAGAGCTGCTCAGGTTTGTATTGAGCCAATGAAAAACAACAAGAAAATTCAGTTTTGGGAAGGAACTTGTGCTTCCTTGCACTTCAGTACTATGCTTCATAGATCACAATGTAACAGCAGAATATACACCAGAAGCTGCTAGGAGGCTGGTAAAAATACAGCTTGTCAACTGCAGAGGTCTAGAAACACCTTTCAAGCTCTTCTCTCTCCCTCCTTTCTTGCTCCTCCCGTTCCCGCTGCTCCCGGGCCAGGCGCCTCTTCTCCGTCAGCAGCCGTGTCGCCTCCTCAGGGTCAGTGGTACCTGCAGAGGGCTTTGTGGGGGCTGAAGGAAGAGCTGATGGAGCAGAAGGTATGGATGGGCTGGCTGCTGAAACACACGGGAAGGAAAACTAGCTTGTACAGGCACAACAAAGATGATACTCCCTTGAAAGGAACAGAAAATAGGTTTAAATACTCTGTAAAAATTTTTCAACCTTATGTGGGTTTATAAATGATTCAGAGGAAAGAGAAATTTCTAGAGGGTAGGAGTTCATATTCCTTAAGAAAAGTTTGTTTTTGCAGGACACATGAAAGCAGTTCCAGTTGAAATGTTAAGCAACTTTTCTGTGCGAACAATAAAAGCTGACAGGTGCTCAACAGTAGTTATGCTGACCCAGCACGTTCCTGCCGTCAGATTTCTTAAATTTGCCTGAATCTGTTCGGAGGTCAGAAGTGAAACATTGTGATATTACATTTTCTTCTGTCTCGTAGTCTACATCTGAAGAGCAGAGTCAGACTTTTTTGTGACACGCAGTCACTTTTGGTGACTAGGTGACCTGAAACATCAACTCTCTGAAGTGCTCTGCAATAAGAGCTGGACACATACTTATCATCTGCAGTTACTCCAATGTGAGGCAGTTCATGAGACCAGGACACAGCTTCTTAACAAGGTTTGCCACTATTGGTGAATTATGACTTGTGTTCAAAACTTAATGGTGCCTTCATATAATTTCTCCATTTGGGACCAGCCTTTTCCTCCTGGTAGAGAAGGTGTTACAGGTTTTTCTCAAGTTAAACACCAGTTCACATTTCCATAAGTTTGCCTGGCATTCTTTAGCAGAGGTAAACACTGCCTCAACTGCATTTTTTCTTTAGAGGTCAGGGACCATTGCCAACACACATTAGCTGAAGGAATCATTCCCAAAGCAATCACATCTGGTAATGCAGACAAACATGGATAGGGAAGAATTTGAACTGTCCATGGAAAGAGATTCCAATCCTGGGAAGTTGCATGTAAAAACAAGGCATAAGGAACAGCAAGGAGATTAAAAATAATCGACATTTCTAACCACCCTTTGGGATTTCACAGCATTTTCCTCACCTCACTAACAACTTCCAAGAGGGGTTTTTCCTCCCTGATTCCACCCCTCCTACACCTCTTTATGTTTACAAAAACAAATTCAGCTGCTTTTTCTGGGCTTAATACTCACATCTCCTGAGCTCTCCACTCTCTACTTCTACCAAGTAAAAACTATGGAGTTTTGTCTATAACTGATTAAGGGCTTTGGATTCACTTTGAATTAAAATGGTACACATACACCAGTAATTTAAAGAGTTCCAGGGCCTGTTCTCTAGCCCTGAGGTAAGTTGGCAGTTCAGCCTTGGACAGAATACTATTCTCTCACACTCCCAGAACATGTATTCAGTCCACACCTAGGGAACAATCAAGGCTTGGGATAATTTCCCAGATGTAGCTGGAAACTGAGGAAATTTTGGGATGGTCAAATAAAAAAGGTAAGTAATTTGATCACTCTAAAGCGTTGGAGACCTTTTTAGCTTTGCTCTTAAGTAGCCTTGGGAACAGAAGCTAAGAAAATATGGGACTGCAATTACTACCTGAATGAGAAACATTCCAGAGAGCCTTTGCAATAGTTACACAATATAAATGACAGAGTTCCTGTGTCTCAGCCATTTTTAATTTACTAACATGGGCCAAGGAAGGGCTGTTCCTCCTGAAGAGACCACAGCTTTGTGCTGCCTGGGGCTCCCTTTGCACCTCAGGTGCTGAAGCTAGCAGTGTAACAAGCAGCCTGTTTAATGCACACCTGCCCTGCTGTTAGAAAAGATGACAGCTTGCACAGCCACACCCAAAATACCTTTAAAAATTCATTGGCCATGTGGAATTCACCTGCAAATGTGAATAGCTCCATCATTGATCACTACCTGCTGACCTCCTGGCTCCTGTGACTACACAGCTAGCAGGTACCTGAACCAGAGAGGTTAGAGGCCAGTTCACTTAACTGGTAGAAATCAGCAATGTTCACCTGCAACACAGACCTAGGACACATCATCAGTAATGTCCCTCTGTCTCCAAATGCTGAAGTTGCCCATCTCCAGATTCTTGCATTCAACCACTGACTACATTTTTGTAGTTTAGGCCTTCATATGCCATACATAGAGTGTCTTCTAACCTTATCTGTAAAATTCTTAGCCTAAGGTCTCAATCTTTGGTTTTAACCACCACTTCCTTTGGCTTTGGCTTAAAGTGCTGCTCACCACTTTGACTATAGTATCCTTCTCTTATACCCCCCTCCACTACTTCTTTCTTTGCAATGAATGCAAGCTGCTTCACTTTTGAGTATCTTTATCCCTCATAATCTGTTTCCATACCAAGTGATCTTGTATGTACCTATCACCCTTCATACACTTTATGATCCTTATTTTTATTTTGTGTGTACAGCCTTTTCTTCCTTGCTGTTTTTCAGGGCTGGTGTGGTTTGGGTTTTTCTTGTTTGTTCGGTTTTGGCATTTTTTTAATAATTAATTTTCCCTGAAAAATTATGCCTGTTCCTCTTTACTCTTCTTCTTGGTTCTCCTCTGCATTCCACTTTATCCTGCTGATCTCTCTCATGATGTGGTACTCTTGCAATTTTACAAGTAAGTTGGCAGTGTTGTCAGCACCATTCTACTGTCTAGCAGAGCTGGAAATTCTCACTGCCCACACTACTTTATGTAATGGCTTCCTGTACCATTAGTCTTTAGATGATACTTACTCTACTTCAACTGTTTGAAAAGAAGCTGTGTCATGACCTGAGGGACAAAATCCCAGTCCAAAATGGCAGCAAAGAGAGTGATGAAGCCATCCTTTGGGATGCAGGGCTGCGTGTTGTTTTGACTGTTACGAGCAGGAGAGCTTCAACTTGTTTACACTTCCCTCATAACAAATATAAGTTTGCAGAAATCTGAAGAATTTAGATTAACAACTGATAGAAAACTACCAAAAGCTATTTTGTTTCAGAGAAAGGGAGAGAAAAACATAGAAGACTCTCAGAATTCCTTAACCTAAAGGAGCATCTCTCCTTACCTTGAGCGAGCTCTGCCTGGACACTGAGCTCTTCCTGATTTGCAGTTACTACAGCACCTGCTGAAGTTGCTTTACTCTCTTCTCTCCTCTCCTCACTGGCTTTTTCAGCCTCCTTTTCTGGCCTTTTCTTCTCATTCTCTGGTTTGACCTCTTTTTTGACAGGCCGGATGTTGCCAGGAGAAGGAGGACGTCCCTGAGCAGAGGAAACTTTGGAAGAGCCAGGTGGGGAAGTTATCTGCTTGGGTGCGCCAGGCAAAACAGGCAAGGACTTCGACGCACGCCTGCGTAACCACAAAGAGCAACAATCACTATCAAGACATTCTCTGCCGGGCACCACCTACATATCACTTCTACAACTAAAATTGCTAAAAAAAACCCCAACTTCTTTGTTTCTCTGTTAGCAAGCAGAAATGCTGGAGCAACTGATTAGCTTTCATGCAAAATGTTTCTCTGTCCAACTGCAGTGAGCACTGAGCCCAGCAAAGAGGGCAGAAACCAGGGAACTTCCTCCTTCTTCCCCTTTCTCAAAGCAATAGTAGTATTTTTATAAAAGTGGGACTTTTTTCCTTTATTGCAGAGAGAAAATATCTACTCCACCAAATAAGATTGCAGTGTTTCTCATTTAATTAATAGAACAATCAGAGCTGCTTATAGCTTATGCACACCTCCAACTAAGTGTGTACTTGGCTTACCAAACATGAGAGGGAGCTGGTGATCTAGCTTTGGGGTTGGATGAAAAATGACCTCCTCTAAAGCTGGCTGAGAAGCTGGATGAAAAATGGTCTCTCTCTTTTTCTTTTCTGTCAGTCTGTAGTTCAGCAAACAAAAAGTCAAAGTCAATCCAGAGTTCACAGGGCTAAAGAAAGCAAAGCAATCTCAGTTAAAAATGAGGGGCTGAGGAGCTGAAAAAGCAGTGCTGAGCGAGTTGTTCCTATAGCCTGTTTAACAAGTTCTTTAATACAGCTCCAGTAATCTGCCACCATCTTTGTCAGTAAATATGCATTTGACAATAAGAATCCTTCTTAATCATGCTCCCTACTATCATAAGACATAAAAGCCTAATTTGCAGAGACTGATTTTTACACAGGAAAACCTCTATTTCTTAAGGTTTTATCTTTGATTGCTGCTGAGTACCTTCCACTAGTCCCCTTAAGCCCTGGATTTCATTGGGAGAAAGAGCAAAACCCTCCCCACATACTCACACTTAGTCACAGTTCCTATATAGCACAAGCCTTTTGCTTTCATGCTTTTATATTACCACTACAAAACCTTTAAATGTGGTACAACAGCTGTCCTGTTCTTTTTATCTTGGATGATTCCACAGCAAACACATTTTTTGCTATCGATTCTCATCCATGGTAGCAATTTCCTCTTTATTTATTTACATCTCAAGATTTTATTTTTAAATATATCTCTGTTATAGGTCTGGTTTGTATAAATAGAACTATTATGTTCAAGGAATATGTCACCATTTAGGCACCTATATACCGCCTCCATTTAGCCCTAGATGAAAAGCTTGAGGTTTTTGGAAAACTGAGCTCAGACCCTACGAGTCTGAAGGATGAGAATACTGGAGAGGACACCAAGATGTCACTCAGCCAACATGATGCAGTGGGGATGCTACTCAACACCTTGGCTGTGGCTTAAGCACAACCCCTGCAGTGTGTGTGTTATGCTGATTTAGAACCTCACAGGCTGAGAGCTCTGAAATGCTCAACTACTAAACCAAAAAGCAAGTTAAACACTGGAAAAGAAAAAATTAATGACCACTAAACCCTTTGCTTTTTTTCATAAATCCAAGAGGGGGCATTATGATTTAAATTAGTGATTTTTAATTGCCAAAAACATAACTGAATATCAGCAATAGAAGGTGTCCATCCTGAAGTCATTACTAAGGAGTAATTAGTCAGCTCCTGGGCAATATAATTTACCAGATATTTACTGATTATTCTGATGATAATCACCTGAGTTTTCAAAGCATCCACAGCCAGAATAAACACAACAAAGAATAATTTCAGATCTCTAGGAATAACTGGAGCTACTTTATTAGTTTCGGAAATGAGAGCATCAGAAAATTTTGCTTAATATCACTAAAGCAAAAAAACTGAATTCCTATAAAAGTCTACAGGAGAGTAAAAGATTCTCCACAGTACATAGGCTACCAAAACCATCTCTTAACTCATTCATTTTGTATTAATAACATTTTCATTGTCTCCTCCACCAAACGGTATCAACCTTTATTTTTTTAATTAAAAAAACCCCAACCCAAACCAGAAAACAAACAAACAAACAAAAACTTAAACCACTTGTAATGCAAAAGACTCAAGAGGTGCTATACTGATAGCCCTGGAACTTTCAGTGTACTATGCACATAGTATGAGATTTCTCTGCAGATAGATCCCACTGCTGTGCTTTAACTTAAACTGCAATATACCATCTGCCTGAAATATTAAGTACTGTTGATTTTCATTAACATTGCTTCAGCAAGGATGTAAACATTTTGCTCATCATGCCAAATGAAAATGCAATCACCTTTTACACAATCATTTTCAGAAATTACTTCACTCTTCTCACACTCTGAAAAAACTCAGCCTGTAGAGTATAAGAAAAATACAACTGCAAAGAATATATGAAATGAAGATGACTGCATCCCATTGGCTTGGAGCACAGTCAACATGAATTTGGTCTGCCTGTATCACACTCTTCTGATTTTCCTGAAAGCTCAGATCAGTCACAGTATTGTAACCAAATAATTCAGAATCAAGAGGTGACCTGTTGGAAGCCCCACAAACCATGCTCCTAAACCAATCTCTTCCTTCTCAACAAAGAGAAAAAACTTTTCTTAGTCTCCTAAGAAAAGTAAACTGAAGTGACAGTGCTCAGTGTGCTTATGTATATGGGAATGTGTGAGTACATGGCTTCCTTCCCTCTTGATCCCAGTGGCTCAGTTGAATTTGCTAGAGGTCTCAGAAGATGCGAAGCTCTACAGGCTTTGTGAAAACAGGTTGCTGGGAAAAGCAGATTCCTCCTCACTGAGCAAAGAGCTACATCATCAGCTTGGGACTTAAAATGCAGCAAGGAAGCCACTTAAGAAAAGAGGACACACTCTGACTGCCTCTGTGTCTCATGAGAATCTAAGGCAGCCACTCTGCAAATATGGGTTTTTTTCCATGCAGATTCTTTGATGAATAATATCAGGCCATGGCACCACATAATAATATTTCAGTTAAAATCCAGCCAACCACGAAACAAATTGGAGGGGGGGTGGGGACAGCACAGAGAGGAGGATCAGACATAGTCAACTCTCCTTGCAACTAATCATGTCCTAACAAACAATGCACTCAGGTTGTCATGGCACAAGACAGTCAGAGTACAACTGGCATGCTTACCCCTGCCTGGTGTGTTGTTTTCCTACGTCCAACAGCATCAGTAGAGGCATAAAGTTTTGCTCGTTCTCCTGGATTCCTACAGCTCATGGCCTTGTAGGACAGAGGACTGATGGGGCTGCAAGATGCTGAACGGGGACAAATGGGGATAACTACGGTGTTGGTTGGTTTTGTTATTAATTAATTTTAATTACAGAGCAGCATTGGAGATTTGACAGAGGAAAGCCAGCAGGAACAGAAACAACCGAGAAAGACAGAAAAGAAAGAAGGTATTAATATGCAGAAGAATGACTAATTCTCAAGTCAGAACCATCACTTGAAACATTAGCTTGGAGATACATACAGAAATTATAATTTCAATTTCTAAAACTTTATTTAAAATATAAATTAAGACTTATGCCACATAACTGGGTAGTAGAAAGGAACAACATTTTTTTTCTGTTAAGTTTTCATACAAGTGGTGGTTCTGAAAAAGCAGTAGACATAATGACAGGTCTGACTGACTAGCTTAGTATGTGCATTCATATGAATTTCAATTATATTCTGAATAGACAATAATCATACTAAAATAAAAGTGTCTATTAACTGGTCTTGGAAAGTGGAAGAAAATACAAGGAGGCACACACACAGATAAAAACACAAACAATACAAAACTGCTTCATATAGAAAATCAATGAAATTGAAGTCTATATTTTTTAGCAAGTAATGCAGTCTTAAAAATCTGTTTTATGAATATATTAACCTTATCCATTTAAGAACTTTTAATATTTCTTGGTAATACTAGAATAACAGCTGACTCAAACACATTCTAAACAACAAACTATTTTATACATTACAAAAAGTGGAGTAACAACAACAAATCAACTTGTTAATTAGTATTTGTATGAGTAACCAGGTTGGCAGTTTCCCCTGGCTTGCACAGGACAAAGATTCCTGCCAAAATCTCCTGCAAATGGCAAGTTATCTGGTTGAAGGTGTTCTGATTAGGTGCTCAAAGATAATTGTTACACTGTAAAACTTATCCTGGAGAACTTCCTGCAGCAAAGTGTTCTTGGACTTTCTCTTGATCTAACTGAAGGAGAAGACTGAGCAAAAGAGTGTTATTACTGCAGTTTTACTTCTCTGCTCCTGTTTGTCTTTCCTGGTTATTTCACGTAATCCTATTTATATTATATTATATTATATTATATTATATTATATTATATTATATTATATTAATATCTTATATTATCGACCATGTTACTTGACAGCTCCCTCTGTGAGTGAGCACACTTGAAAGATTGCAGTTCTACATACAGTTAATTCTTCCAATCTAACTACAGTGCAGCTGTTACAGGAAGAGATCATGGACTTAGCAGTACTAACACTGCAAATTCTCCTCCACTGAGAGATTAACATTATGAATAAAGAGAGTCTCATGAAAGTGTTACAGCAAGGGCACCCCTGCTTGCCTTTTTATAAGGGTTTGTGTTTAATGAGGTATTATAAGTCGACTTCAAAAATAGTAAATAAAAATTGAGAAACAAGAAAACAGGGCTCTTTGTGGGGTTTTCTTTTTTGTTTGAGTGAATCTAAATCATACAGGAGGCAGTGGCACAACGTATGTTTTAAACAGTTTATAATGTGTGTGGTTCCATCCTCTGTGAGTCAAGTCTCTTTCTGCAGGTCGATTATCTGAAGTTACCACCAAGGCTGACAACATAAGTATTAAAAGACAAGCAGTTAATTTTCATTTGTGATGTCAAACAATGCTTTAGAAAGCACTCCCAGGGAATCCTTTACCAACAGAATTATATATATTCAGAAGAGCTTTTAGAGCTTATTTTAAAAAAGAAAAACAACAACAAAAAAACACCTTAGTTTTGAATGGTTATTTTAAAAAGATCCAGATGAACTCTTATTCTGGACATCCCTAATAGCTAAAATTTAAGAACATGAATCCATATTTAATTTGGTTTTGATTCTTGGCATTGCAATTTATCTTTACAGTCAAAGGGCAGGGTAATTTTCTAGGGAATAATGACAGGCTGGGATGAGCTGAGTGCTCAGAGCACAGCTGTGAGCCATTACCACCACCTGATCATTAATCTCCAGGAAGTGTCCTGCATGAAGGAGTTGCAGTTATTGCTTCAGAGAATAATACTTGGAAACAATGAGCAGATGGATTATTCTTCTGGGTGGTACAGTTCCAGTTAGCATAGAGAAGACATTTCAGGGGAATTACCACAGACTGATGACTGACAAATTAGTCATTCCTGCTATCTGCAATCTTTCTCAATATCCCACTCAGTTTAGAGCTTGTTGGACAGCATAAACAGTATCAGTCACAAAAAAAAAAAAAAAAATAACCTTCATACTTGCTCCAGTACAGTAACCACTTACAAAATTAAGTCACTGATTTCTCAACTATTCCCTAATGAAGAGCTGAATTTTCAATATCCTGCTTGGTAAAAGACATTAAGTATTCATTGTACAAGCTGTCATTTGGAAAGAGTAAAAAGGAATTTTGTCCTTGTTAATCCCACTGTTTTCAGAATATCATCCAAATTTTTGCTCCTACAGCACTACACTTGTGGAAATGTACTGCAGCCTAATTAGTTCTAAGAGTTCTTAAGTGAAAGCTTCTTTACAAGTAATCTTAGCAGATTTCTATTCCTTCTTACCTTCTACATCCTTTAATTAGAATAAATATCCTGTCCCTATCAGACAGGAAAGGCCTGCTTAGACTTAGACATTCAGTATGTGCAGAAAAAGACAATTGTAACAGTGAAGTCCCTGTGCATGATCAAAACACATCCTATGATAAAAAAATAGGCAGCTGTCACCTGCCTAAAACACCTAATAAGCGAGTATGGCCTGGATCTCTTCAGAATGGAATTTTGCCTGAGCTTTAAATTACCACCTAGCAAATTTTCACATTTCTGAATGTTAATTTTCCCCTCAGGAGCACATCAGAGAACTGTTTTTATGTTGGCAGAGTTGGTTACAATCGGTGTAACCTCATTAAACCCGCACGTGTAACTTCAAATGCTATTAAATTCACTGTAGCCAGGGCCTATCTTTCTGTAAGTCGAACATGTTCCACGTGGGAAGTGCCCTGGTACAGAGTGAAAATATTTTTTGCAGCAAGCAGCTCACAGCCTTAGCAGTGGGCATTTTCTTTAACAGACATGGACAGCCCTACTTTGTTATCTTGTGTATGTTCCATGCATTAATTGTGTTAATAGCAAGGCAAAAGGAATCAAGAAAGAGGTAGTGGGAGAAAGAGAAGAAGGCATAGCAAACAAGTGTACAAAAAAGCTTTCATGCTGCCCAATGTCATCAAGCTTATTCTAGGATACACTCATAATCAGATCGATAACTTTATAACATCCCACAAGGAATCTGAATAAATAAGTGGCTTAGCCATAAAGCTTCTCAGTTTACCTGCATCTCCAGACAATGCAGCTGTGCTTTTACTTCGGGCCAGGAATGAGTGAGTGGGCGTCAGCAGCCTGCTAACAATGCTGCTCTCCCATGGACTCAGCTGTAGCCGGCGAGCTGAACATGCACCATACAAGCAAGATGTTAGATCAAACACTTTACAAATAACTACCTGTTGCAGAAATATTAGTATTATCTCCTCACTACTACACACCGCAAAAATCTCGACACACCTTTCAGAGATGAAAAGCGTACGATCATTTATTCAGTGTTTCGCATTTTATTCTTATTTTATTAGATTAACAATAGATATCTGAACATTCAGTTTGTGTTAGTGCTTGTGGCATTCAGGCAAACTGTTATCAGACTACTATTGATATTTTGCACATATGCCACATTCCCTGCTGGGAATGACAGCGTAACTTCAGTACTAGGAGAGCTGTTGCCACTCCTATAGGCTTCAACAGAGATGTTGAGATGGCTTTGTCCCAGCTCTTTCTATACATAAGGTATATAGTTCCAAATATCAAACAAACAAAAAAACCCAAAATTACTCAACCACCTTAATGAAAAAAACAAAGAAGGTTGTTTACTATCATACAGAGAATTTTGCCAAAGAAAGAGGTTTTGTCAAAGCACTGAAAAAGGTTACAAAGTGCCTCAACTGCAGGCACCAAGCTCAGCAGCTACAGTTGTCTCAATAACACATGAAATCACAGAATACAGTAAGTACATTTGATCATAAGTCCTCTGTCAAAAAGTCCTGCTAAAAGATAGTTTTCAATTTAGAACATTAACAAGAGCCAACATTTTTGCTCCGTTAGTCTGTTTTGAAAACACACTGCATATTTACGTGGCTGCAATCACTCCCTTGCTTTGATTTTTCCAAAATTGCCTCATGCATATTTAGCTTGTCAATATATTCCCTTTGCCTCACTATTTATATATTTATTTATTTATTTTAAAATACTAAACACTGATCATGGTGAAGTTGCAAGCAGAGAAGCCCTATAAATTATTCTGTGTTGAAGTAGATGTTTCTTTGATACTCTGATGTAATAAATTGTATTATAAGCATCACAAAACAAAATATTAAACTAGTTCTCAGAGTAGTTCATTGAAATAAGCTTAGACCATAGCAATAATCTTGATGTTGCAAGTGAAATCAGGTCGTCTTACATCTCAACACCCATTTGCCTTAGTTTGGTGCTTATGGTAACAAAACTGCAGTTTGAATTTATGAGGCTGAGTCTCTAAAACATTCATTGAAGTGACTGGCTGTAATAAACCTGTGATTAATTTGCATTTTTAAAGGCAGAGATCCATCACTTTTAACAGTCATAAACTCTGAATCTGTCTTTAATTTACTCCATGCTGAGCCCCATGAAGAGGAGCTGATCTCAATCTCATCCTATGACAATGTAATTGCCTAATACACCCTCAGTGAAGCTTTTCACTTCAAAAATTGCCTGCCTAAATTCTGCTAACTCAATAAGGGGCATTGGTATAGAAATATAGGACTCTCATAAACAGCAGGCTGTCTGAATAAATGTCCTTACACAATGTACTACTGCCAGGGCTCTTTGTGATTAATGGTTCCATTCTGCAGTGGTACAGATTATACAGAGACACAAAATGCCTTAAAGAGACCTCCATGACAATGCACACATTATCATTAACCTTGTAATTTAACAATGAAGAAAAATCACAGAACTACCATTAAAGTGCATGCAATAATGGTAAAATCTTTTCTTCCTTTCTTATCCAGGCGCCACGCTCAGTATTATCACTATAGAAAGCTGTTGTTGCAAGATAACAGGTTTTTTGTGTGTGTTGTCTCAGGCTTTAGTAGGTGAGGCTCACAGGCATAAGAATGGACAAGTCTGGAGAAACTATCAATCATAGTTCAACACAAAAATCACACAACTTCAGAAAGCAGCCTCAGAAATTTTTGGCCAGTAAATGTGTATATTATCAATACCCTGGAGTTCATGTGAACAGATGATGTGTAAATCCCTTAGTGTAACATGGCCCTGCAAGCCAGCTGCAAAGAAGTTGTGTCAAGAGGACACAGCTAAGAGACTGATGACTTAAAACACTAAATCATTGTGTCTCACCTATTGCATGTAATTTGCCCTAATGGTGAGTGTGGTTTAACTCTCCATTCTTTTTGGACCCAGCATGGGGCAACTTATAGCCACATCACCTAAGAGAAGCAATCTTGTGCCCACAGCATCCACCTAAGAGCACTGAGGCCATGTTTGGGGGTGAACTAGCTGATAACTGCCAACAGAGACACCAAGAAATTCTCTTCTTCATATAAGCAACAGGGTTGTCCACTTGTCCACTGAGTTTCAAGAAGAGTATTAACATCTAAATGCTTTCAACAACTTAACTTTGGTGTCCATGTCACACTGAAGCAAACTGAGTACAAAATAAAAAATATCCCAAAATAATTAGACCAGCTTTAAAACAATGAGGTCAGTTTGTGCGTTTTTTCTTGCTGGGTTTTATTTGTTTGGTTGTTGATGGTTTTTTGTTGTTGGTTTTTAGAGTTGTTTTAGGTTGTTGTTGGTTTTTAGAGTGATGTTTTCAAGATTTAGTCCTTCAAATCATCTGAAAGGCAAGGGGAAACAATATTCTTTGTGCTCATGCAGTGTTAGGCTATCACTCTTAGAACTGTTGGCTCCTGGTTTCCTCACAGGAAGGAATAGGGTTGCTGGTGCACGCACCCCTACCTCCAGCTACAAGCCAGTTAGTTTAAACAGATTAAATGAAGATCTCTAAAGCCTACCTTGTAACTGAAAAACACACAAAGTCCCAGGGAGCTGGCAAGAGTGAATTGACTAAAATAATCTATATTTGTCCTCAGGATACACAAACTTAACACTGTCTTAGCAGCAGCAAAATAAATTGAAATTAAGCAAACAGAAGCAACTTATTAGGCTCTGGGAACAGATGGTAGGCAGGGATTTAACATACCTCCTGATAAGCACCAAGAAGGAGACTCTTATTGGTAACAGTGGTGTTTGCTCATAGAGAGCAACAAACATGTTGAAGAGTAAATGGGGAAAAACTACTTTATGCCTAGATTCCCTTTCAACAGGAAGCAATACTGAACCTCTTGTATTTCTTCCATAAAAGTGGAAGACAAAGTTGATTGTGTGATTAAGACCATCCCTTGTTTGAAAGAAAAAAGCACTGCAGAGAGGAGGAGGAACAAAACTATGCTGCAAGTTTTGCTTTTCAAAACTAAGAAAGTGTGTAACTCACTCCTCATCTAAAATATTATCCACTTGCTAGGCTTTCCCTAAAGAGCACATTTACCAAAACTTATTGGTCAACAGCACTTTTCTTCACTTGAATATGTGTTCATGTTGTTAGTTTCAACTCCACTGACCTGTACCACCAGCATAAAAGAGCAAGAAATGTGTTCTATCTGCATGACTGTAAAAACTATGATATAGAGCTATACAGCAATACTATACTTGAAAAAGAATTGACCAGTCTTTTGAGCAATTAGTTAATGAAAGCTTTTGTCTTGTGCTAGACCAAATTAAAAGCAAAATAATCCTGTCCTTCAAATGCTGCAACAGAAGACATGCTCTTGATGACAGGTATAAGACACTTAAGGTAAGCTTATCATCCTCATCTCCAATTTGCTCTTTTGCAGCTAGGAGTACACATTACATACTAAGTGTGACTGGGTGCCTTCTAGAAGGTAAAATGGGGAGTAAATAGATCCTTCCTTTAAATAATTGTCTTAAGATGTTGAGGCCACTGGAAAGACCAGTGGTGCTTCTCCTGATACACGCTCATCTATATTTAGGTGAATGCCTTTAATAAGGAAGAGGGCACTTAGAGCATTTGGATTTGCTTTCTGTCTTGGAATCTGTGAAAGACATGAGACTTCTGAAGAGTTCTGTGCAGTTTTAATAAAAATGCCAAGCAAAAAAAGCATAACATTTGAAGTTTTTGATATAAGACCATCACTTCCATATATTCCTTCCCTTTCCCCACCACTAGACCTCCTAACTTCTCCTAATTCTGAAATGGGCGGTAAAAATTATCGCTCAATCAGTTACGGTCCAGAAGAGACTATCCTTCATATTCAATGCTTGATGCTGGCTTTTTTCCCCTCCAAAGATCATTTTACAGAGAAACATCCCCTGGCAAAGAACAGCAATCATCCAGAAAACTATATAGACACCAAAAAAACTAATAAAATTAAAACTGATGTGATCTCGACATTTAGAGCAAAAGATGCTTTGGAATAAATCATTTTCTAACATAATCCATTATTTTTCACAATGTACCAGACTCTGCAAGTAGCTTAGCCCACTAGAATTAACATGGCTCATTAAATCAACCAGATACACATGTACAAGCATACACATAAACCAGCACTTCCTTAATGATGATATCCAGCAATCAATTTTGCAACACAACCAAACTTCCATTCTAAAAATTTTTTTTGGAAACATGCATTTATCAGGATTGAAATGGTACAGAACTCTTCATTCTTAGTCGAGGACAAAAATTCCTATCAAGTACTTTTCTGTAAAGCTCTTTGCACATGTTATACAAGAGATGTTCTTTTATAAAACTCCTTTAAGCTCAATGCTTCAATCTCATAAATCCTCAGAACACAGGCAGCAATTCAGCTGTGTTAATTTATAAAAGCTTGTTTATCATTTGTGCAGAGTTGTAAAAATAAAAAACATACATCGGAATAAAGCAATCTTTGAAAAGTAACTGGACACAAAAAGTCAATAAACAGACCACATAAAACCAACCCATAGCTTTTCAATAAAAATAATCAGAAATGGTAATAACTGTTTGAAAGCTTCATGCAACACGTTCTTAGATATTCAAGACCTACTACCAAAGAAAGGAAAATAAAACAAAGCCAGAATGGCCTAATGCAAATAAAAGGTAACACATGATTGCATGCACTATGGAGCAATGTGCTCTTTCAATTGCTGTACCTCATTTACTAAAAACCTGACAGAAGCACCGCTTTTATAATTTGCTAAAGTAAGATTGTTTAGGTCAGGTGTCTTGTTTTAAAAAACAAGAAATATATATTAACTTCTCACAGGAAAAAATGTTCAACCATTTACTTTTCACACTTGAAGTCTTTTCACTCCCATTTAGATGAAGTACAGAAAATGACTTCAGAAGCTTGTTTCATGTGTAAAGTAATACACTGCTAGAGAACATTCTTTCTTGCTCTTATTTTTTCCTTTTTTCTTTGAAACTGTACCTCTGTCTGGAGAATTTAGTAATGTTGCAGATGAGGAGGAGAGCCGCTTGTTAATGACTGGATCAACATGTTTCGAAAGGTTCATTGTTGAAACAGACCGCCTGTCTGGATCTAAAACAAATGGAGATAATGCTAATTGACAGCCCACATGCAGTACTGCAACTTCCTAGCTCACTAGTGGGAGGAGGAAAACATGACTAGGTCACTCCTGCTCTACCACAAGAACTTTCAAAACAGAATGGAATTCTCAGCAGATGCGCTACAGGTGACTCAAAGACTCGGCACAAAACCATTGAATTCGAGTTTAAAGCATATAAAATATTCTGTTTGTTGGTTATCACTCAATCAGGTTGCAGTGTGAGGATGTAATGGAGGATTTAAAGTGAATACTAGTTGACAAGATGGCATTTCCTTGCTCCTTTGAATGTTCTCAGAAAAACTGTGCTGATGACTTTGAATAGAAAGCTTCAGGGAAAGACCAAGATGCTTGGAAATGTCAGGTTATTCATAAAAAAGCCCTTAGCACCTGCACAAAAGGTGAAATTTGATGGGGCACTATCACTAGGCAGAGGTCTATATCATGACAATAGAGTGCTGAAAACTTATGGGAAGACTAGAGCACAAGGGAAGCAAGTAGAAGCCCAAAAGGAATTAAAAGTTTTAGTTCAAAATCCTGGAGTTATGTGTAAGTGCTAAACTACCTGCCACAGGATCATTTTCTACCTGATGTGTGTGAAATTGTAGTTGTTCAATCCAAAACAGCACAAAACTTAATGGATAAAGAAAATGAGTCTCTGTGAAAGGCTAGAGCCTACTTCCAATGTACATCCTTGGTATGTAATACCACAGGGGTTTATTTTGCTTTCAGGCTGTGTACATGTTAGAGCAGTATTACATCATTTGCCTGTGCAACTGCTGCAGAGTCAGCAGCTTGCACACTGCTGGGGCAGGGATGGATGTTTCAAGCATACAGATAGCACACACTTTGTGCATGACCATGTGCCACATGCAGGTTGCTGCCCATGGCAGAATAGGAGGCATGAACTATACACCTTCTGTTCTCTCTTGAAAACAAACAAAGTTACATGCATCAACTATGCGTCCTCCATAGCAAATTTTCACTTGGATACCTGACATTTGGAAGATGCTGAGAGAAACAGTTCTTCTTTTGCTTACATTTTAGAGTGTATTGAACCTCAGCACTACTCAGCAAAAGCATTCAGCCATGCTGATATGCAATGAAGCTTGAACATATGCAAATTTGCTCTGCTGACTCATATCTGTGTGTGCAAAAATATGTCCATGTTTTGGAAACAGATACAAACTCAGGACACCGGCAACATTAAGAAGGATGTTGCTGAAATATTACCTGCAATTGCTTATTTAAGACAAGTTCATTAACATTGTATTTACCTTTTCTGATATAATGGATTAAGGTATACTCACTCTGTACAAAATATTTTCACAGAAAGATAATGCATAAAACCACTTTGATTCTGTCTAGATCTATGAAATTTATAGAATCCACTAGAAATCATTGGGGTGAAAAAGATTCTCCCTTTCCCCATGTGATTATCTGCTCACTTTGTCTGATGCTGGAATGACTCAGTGTGGGTACAGAACCAGTAAACCAGGTACTGGAACAGGGATAAAATTCCAAAATGAGTTTCAGAATCTTTAAGATCTTTAAAAGGAAATCCAAATGTTACAACTAAGAACAAGACCTCTGACATGACTATCCCACACTGATCTATATTGGAGAATGCTGTCTGTGAGTCAGTACTGGAGACTGGATACTAAGGCTACGTGTTATGCAGATTTTTGTCAGAACAATATTTGTGGGAATGGGGTGGGTATTTAATCTCCTATATCTAATCTATAGATGAGAAAATCTGTAGTATATCAGAAAACAAAATAAAGAATGTAATGGATAAAACAGCTTTTGGAAGATGACAAGTGACAATATGAAAAAATCACCTATTGCATTTGGCATGCCAACTTTTCTCCTGTGTCTGTGAACATTATTTAAATAAATGAAATTCAGCATGAGGACTTGTGTGCAAGTGCTGGCATTATGAAACTTATAAATGTAGAATGGGCCAAATGCAATCCATCGTCCACAAGATTGATGGTTTCTTTGTTCTAAAAAAAAGAATTAAACTATCCATGAGTAACACATCAGCCAATGGAGCTGTTTACTTCTCTGTGTTTATGCGCAAAATAATTGTAAATCCTGTATTATACAGTATGCTAAAAAGGTTTTAGAAAAAAACAAATATTCCAACTGGGTTTTCTTGAATTCGAGTAGAAAGAGTATTATTCTTTATTTCAGTGAATTGTGCCAAATCTTTAGAGTCAGCCAGTAGAAATTCTCCATAGAAAAAAATAAATATTAATGAATAAACCTGATACTAACAATAGTTCTAATCTATCAGCATGGTGTTAAGCATGCATTGCAACTACATGAAGGTGGTTTAGTTACTTGTGATCTCATTTCCTGAGAACTAGCTATGGGTAAAGGAGTCAACAAACCACAGCAATTATGTACCAGGTTTTCTAGCACCACCCAGAGATCTGAAGTGGTGCTCCAGGCCTGCTAAATCGAGAAAGGTGAATGATGATTCAAAAAAATAACCTAGGGATAGAATGCAAGACAATGATTTTTCACAGTAAAGAAAACAAAAATCAAGTAAGTTATACAGAGTTAAGCAAAAAAAGTAACCTTGTATGGGAAAATAACTGTTTATTGAACTTATACATGACAGAGTTGAGAATATTCTTTTCTCATCTGTTTTTTTTTTTTTTCCTCCTTGATGAAAGGTTGGATATATTGGAATGTACACATTAAAGTACAAAGAGAGGAATTCTAAGTAACACTTTCTGGTGAAATAAAGGACAAGTTCTCCTTTTCAGGTTCCACTCATATTTAACAGGGCATATACAGATTAATGATCGGCATATTAAGTTAGAGAAGATAGTTATTCAGAAAAGCAAATAGGTAAAATTCCTTTAACCTTAATTTGCCCATTTTAAGATTTTCTAGGAGAAAAAAGGGACTTCAATATCCCAAAAATATCTGCACAAGGCAGAGATAATCTTATTGCAAAGAAGCGTTTTGTTTCCTTGTGTCTGTTTTAATCTCAGTATTTGGTCATTTCCACCAGACCTATTTTTCGAGCCTTGACATTTAGCATTTGCACACAGTAGCTCATAACACAAGACTGACACAGCACAGGCACACCCACAAACAACAGCAGAGCAGCAGAAGCGAGAAGCTGCAGCAAGGCAGAGTTACAGAACTAATCAACTCCTGAAAAGTGCCTTTTGTTCAGATTTCTCTTTGTTATCTTTTTGCTCCACAACAACATCCACAAACATGCCATTGCTAGCAATAAGATCAAGAGCAAAGAATTTACACCAGCACACACTGAATCATCCTTCTTCTTAACAGAGGCAAAGTAAATCCAGCTAACTGGTGGGGCAGAAAATTGGGCTAGCAACCCAAGCCTCCCTCCCTCTTTACCTGTGTTATTAATGCGGTTATGGAGTGCTCCTCCCCAGGACCACCTGTTCTGCTTTTGTTTTGGCTTCTGACTTCTTTCAATTGTGCGACGTACAACAGCTTCATGTCGTTCCTGAAGTAAAACAGGACAACACATTTGCACGATATAGTTTTTTTAACTTAATCGTCTCGTCAAACCTTTCTACCCTCCTCCACGTGGGCAAAACGCAGCAGGCATCCTGGCAGGTTATGTGCTGCTTACTGGGACACTCACTCAGATCAACCATCCTAACTCTAGAACAGGATGAAGCAGTAATTAAGCCATAAATAAGTTAAAATATTAACTGTAATTTTGGAAGGTAAGATCTGTTTGAGACCTACAGAACTGCAGAGAGAAAACAGTGGCCCTCTTGCGGCAGTCACTATACAAAAACACCCTGGGGCTACTTTCCACCTTGGGTATCCCACCTACTAAATGGGAAAGAGAGGAAACAAAAAAAATGACACAAGCGTGAGCTGCATGTAGTTCCCAGTTTGACTGAGACAAGTCAGACAAGAACATATTTCATTACATACACACTCTCTTAAAGGTTT
This sequence comes from Calypte anna, assembly GCF_003957555.1. Taxonomy (NCBI): domain Eukaryota; kingdom Metazoa; phylum Chordata; class Aves; order Apodiformes; family Trochilidae; genus Calypte; species Calypte anna. Next base: position 58,148,720 of record NC_044246.1, on the reverse strand, counting down.
TGCTGCTCCAATTGTTTCACCTTATCTTATGGTAAAAGCGAGATGAAAAATGTTTTCAGGACATTTATTCTTACCTTATCTTCTTCTAATCTCTGCCTTCGCTTCTCCTCTACAGCCGCTCGCCTTCTCTCCTCCTTTAATCTCTGCTCTTCCAGCTTCTTTCTCCGTTCCTCCAGGTGTTTTTCATAATGTTGCCGGGCTCTCTCTTCTCTTTCTATCCAAACAGATTCTCTTGCCGCTGTGAGAAAAATCAGCAATAAAAGTAGTACCATGCTATATCTGCCGAAGCCTTTAATGCAATTTGGATAACCAAGCTAAATGGAAAAAAATTTGAAACCATTTTCTTAAGAAGATACACGTAATATCCTAATCCCATCTTGGTCACACATTCATTTCATCTCTATTTACTTATTATGAGTCAGCACCAGAAACAGTTCAATTATTTGAGCACGTAGTTTCTATGAGGAAGACAACATTTTTTCTTATTTTACAATACCTAAATATTTAAGTTGGATATTTGTACACGCACTTCTGTTACACAAAGCATGATAATTCTCTGTAAGTTTTTACTGCGAAGAGAAAGAAAAAAAAAAAAGATAAAACTATTACTGGTGTATAACTATATGATGAATACAAAACTCTTATGGTAGAAATGAATGGGATAGCAATTCTAGAACCTGGACTGTTAGCTGTACAAACAGCGGACCAGAAGGAAACCAGTTACCCACCAAGGAAACCAAAGGTCCAAAGTTCAGTCTTTCATACAACTCCACTGCTGCAGAGCTCTGAATGATGGGTTTCAGAAGTGCTGGTCAAGATGAATCAAGACGCATTACACAAGACAAATTTTATTCCCCACCAGGGGCTGAATTGTCATGAAGGTACTGTCTGGAACACAGGCTCAAACTGCAGTCCACATGAAACCATTTAAATATGATATTCTAGACCTCTCACCATTGCTTATTTGAGTTTCACATCCCAAAATCTTCTGTGTTCCAAAAACCCCTCATTATTTTCTTTTTTAAAATTCTTCATTTTCAGGAACTGTCAGATGGGCATGCACGAAGACATGAATGTGAAGGTTGCAAGGCAAACATTGCTGAGAACCTCATTAGAAAACTTTACACAGAAGGTGCACATTGAAAACACAGCAGCAACAAGGAACCAGGACAGCAAAGTATCAAAAAGATTTTCAATTTCCAAGACCATCAATGTGAGGAAGTTCTCCACCTAATTCTGGGAGAGTATTTACAAAATTCGATCAGGAGCTGTGTGTATCTGCATGTGTGGCTTTGTGAGAGAGAGAGGGAGAGAGAAAAAAGAGACCATAATGTTATGATCACTGCTCTAGAACAGAACCTCCAGCCTTCAATTATCAGAGGTGTTATTTGACACAATGACATATCTGAAAAAAACCCAAACTGAATGCTTCTAGGTATTCAGAGCAGACATTCCAATCACTGCCAACCATGCTAGGGCTCACCTTCACCAAACTGCTCTTCTTTCTCCTCGAACAAATTCCAGCTCACCTGGTAAAGAGGTAAGATTGTACTCTAAACCTTATGTACTTGAATTTGCTGTCTCACTAAAGAATTTCTACCCTGTGTAGACAAGTTCATATGCAGAGTATCTCCCTTAAGAAAACAGCTCTGCACTATTTCAGATGTCAAATACTCTGCTGAGAAAAGCAAACAGCAGTTTTAGCTTTGATGTGGTATTCGAAATAGCAGAGATGTTTGTTCAGCAGCTACAAGCAACCATCTGGAACCCTCTTGGCAAGACTGGTGGAAGTTCAGCAAGACGTTTTCAGGAAATTTAACAACCATAGCTACATTGTTAACAAGAAGGAATAGTACAGCTGCTTTAAGACAATTACTAAGAGGTATTAACAATATTAACTAATTACTAAATAATTACAATAACAGGAGTCACCTACGAACGTGGAATACTTATGACTATTCTCATGAGACATGAGAAAATTTATGGAAATACTTTTCCATGCTAATTTAATTAAGGGACTTGAAGGAGAAATGTGACCTGCAGACAGGCAGAAAAGAGGAAAATACATCAGAAAAGCAGCTTCTAGGCTAACTGAAATCTGCAGAGAGGCTCCTTCCTCTATAATAATGCCAAATAATGTAACAAAAGAGCCAAAATTGGTGTTCCAAATGGAAGACTAATTTGTAAACCAGAAAGACTCGTCTGCTGCTCCTTTTTGGGAGCCGATAACTTATCAAGAAATTGGATGGACAGAGAGAAGACTCTCACTGTGAGCTACCCTTCTCCTGGGACTATATGACCTCTCATGATGCAGTCTTTCTGTTGCCTGGGCCCAGAGAAGACTGAGCACCTTTTCCAGTAGTTTGGGTTACATCCTGAAGAACTGAAATATCAGACATGTCATCTCTGAGGTACCATCCCATCTTTTTGTATTTGATTTCTGCTTAACAGTTCAGCTTCACTAATCAGTGCCTTGGACAGAAGTGCTGTCAGCCTGCCACCAGAAAAGTGGTGATTTTTTGCAAAAGCTTGCTCTTAGTGTTAGATTCTGAACAGTTAGATTGCAGCATATGATCAGCCCAAGAATAAGTAACCACATCAGTATGAACTGTACTGTTCTTTCCACTTACTCTACATGCATTCACCTTGGTTTCTTCAGAAATGTCTGAAGAATTATTTAAGGATAACATTCTCAGCAACCCAGGAAATTTCAACCGATAAACTTATTTTTTAAAAGTAAATAATTACTATCTTTAATTCTATCTAAAAAGTGGCAAAAGGCATTTCTAAAGTGCTTACACTTAAAGGGAAAACAGATTAGACAAACACAAATCTTTGGATTTTGCACTGCTAACTTTTCATGTTAACTCCTTTCTCCTGAATCTTTGATGAAAATTTCAGAGAAAGTTAACACTATTACAGGATAGGACCATTTTACATCCCCCTATTCATAACACACACATTCTAAAATTGTATTTTACCCATTCCTGTGAGGTTTCATGACCATTTTAACCACATGCTAGCTGGCACCAAGAGGAGCAGCGCTTGCCCTTCTCTAGGTCCTGAGTTCATAACTCCTCCTCCCCATGCTGACAACGTGGGACTGAGATCAGGAGGACCAAGGAAACTAGTAAAAAACAGGTTGCTTCCACACTTTTAAGTTTCTGACACTCTTAGCTGCAGCTGGTCCTAGTAGAGATTGGTCAGCCTGGGCAGATGGGTAAGAAGACATCCTGCCAAATGGGTTTAGGGTGTTCTGAAAGGAGAGGAAGCCTCAGGGCAGAAATGGGACTGCTGGGCAGTGCAGCTAGGACTGACTGAGCAATCCTGACACAAGACAGGATATATTTTCTTCAAATTTAATTCTTTCGGTTCCATCAAAAGAACCAATAATTATATCCTGGACACCTGTCTGAAAACAGGAGTTTGATAAAAGGTGCAGTGAGGCTGGGAAATCCTGCCTATTACGCATGAGGACACAAAAGAAGGGAAGAGACACTCAGAGCCTGAGTTTATGGGCCTTAATAGATAAAATATTTTACTTCATAAACCCAAAAATGAACAGAACTTAACTAAGAATGCAATGTGAACAAGACAACATTTTTCCCATTTCAACACTTTTAATCTTCCTTTTTTTCTTCAAATAATTGTTCATTAGTGCTAGACTGTAGTAATGTTAAATAACTGTTAAATGCTATCCCTGGAGGACATGGTATTACTCTCTCTTGTTCTTTCTGTATAATTACTTCCTGTGAAGGTTCTCCTGTTAGTTTTCATCTTCAGAATTGTTTCCTATTTGAGACTACTGTTATGTTTCATTTCTGATAAGGAAATGTTTCAGTTCTGAGGGCAGCATTGTGCAGATACACACAGGCACAGAGCTTGTAGTAACTTCAAAAAGTATAGGATTTTATTAACTTACTTTATTCTAGCATGCACAATCTGTAACAACTTGCCTTAATTTCCAGTCTTTATTATTTGTGTATTTGTAGATGTCATATACATGGATCTTGGAAAAAAAAATGAGAATCATTCCCTATCCTCTTCTTAAAAGAAAATCAGGAGTCTATTTCATTTAGTGTATGCATAATTTGACCTTTGTTATACGTTTTATCTTCCCTAGGTAACCATTCAAGAGCAGAACTAGATCTTTCCCTTAAACAACATCATATGTATGCAGTCTAAGTTAGATCACCATGGTGCTATACAATTGCATTTTTAAAATCCCATAGCAACAGCACAGCTACCCTGTTTTATAGACCCTGAGCACACTAAGTAACCCCAACAACGTTGTTCAAAACTGCAATTTAACCAAACCTATTTGGGGAAGTCTTGAAACATCCATTCCTTTGAAAAAGCTAAGAGCATCTAAGGACCTTAATTCATGCACCTCATCAAAGTCCATCTACCTGCAGCATGTTGGCTTCCACTCAGTAGTCACCGATGTACAGACCATAATGATAATATCAAGACAAGCCACTGCTCTGAGCCAAAAGAATTCCACAGATCAACTGGATCTTTGGTGCTTGGAGTCTGCTTACAATGACAACCCAGCATGAAAAGGCTTCTTGGTTCTCTACTGAAAATAAAGCGTCCTTGCTTTATTTAAAGTATCCCTGGAGGATACAAGAAATTTAAGAAAAGCAAAGAATAAAAAGCCAACAACTTTTTTTTTTTTTTTTTTTTTTTTATCACTGGAATATCTAAAAGACATGGAGATTGATTTACAGCTGGTGCTGTAAATTGTTAAAACTGCATTCCTGGTGGTAATTTCCATAGGCTTTAGCCTGTCATGCTATTTAGAAAAAGTAATGAAAATAGTTCAAGAGTAGGTTCAGAAAAAGAAAAAGGCTGAAAATATTTCTTTAGGTTATGGTATGTGAAAGACTTAATTTTCACATACACTCACTGCTAGGAAGCCAATCATCATGTTAAAACTCTGGATACAACACTAATTTCCAGAGAAGGGATGATAAAATCAGTTCTTGATAAGGAAAGACAGCTACAATGATAAGAGCACACACTACTGATGGAATAACCAAGGAAAATGGAAGTGTTAGGGTGAAATAAGTTATATTAAAAGATATGAAGCTGATTTTAAAAAAAAAAAAGCAAAAAAAAAGCTACTTCTATCATCTTTAATTTATAGTCAAAAGGCAGCAGGAAATATACACTCACCTGTTAAGCCAAAAAACCTACTAATTTTATGCTCAGACCAAGTATTTAACTAGTTCATAAAAGCATGATTTATGCTACATCTGTTTCTTGAGAAAAAGTGCAATATCTATTTTCATTAATTTAACTTTTTCTGTAGATAGGGAAATAATCTTTCATCCTTTTTTTTTTTTTTTTTTTTTTAATGGTATTAATCACATTTTACTTTTTATGAGAACCAAAGGAGAATGCTTTATTTTGTTTTCACTGCTTCTTATACACACTGCTCAGATTCTTGCATGACCTTGAGGGCTCACTTTTTGCCACCTACAAAGCAGGTAGTGACATAAGTTAGTGTCCTTAGATATATGATGATATCTTCAAGAAAAATAAAAAGTTTAAAGTAATATATTTTAATTTCATTCTCCTATCTCTATTTTGGAATTTGCAGAAACTTTTTTCCTGCTACATCCCACAAAAAATAACGGGTTATATTCCAAGGTAAAACTTAAAGTTTACTCAAGGGTTAAAGAAAGGCTACTCTAAGGTAAAAATTAGGAAGCCCTTTTCTGAATATGTAGGTGTGATTTAGAAGAACAGCAAGCACAGAAACAGCTTCATAAAGATACACCAAATGCCTTGCTGATAGAAGGAATCAGCAGATGAACCTACAGGAAATAATGATACCTCTAAAATGTCTGATCAGATTGGAAAAGCAGCTGATCTGCAGGATGTGGAAAATATGCACTTTAATAATGGTTTCTCTAGAGCAATGCTAAAACCTGTGCTCAGGTTTAGCCAATGCTGGACTTTTTAGACCTGTATGTCTAAAAGAAAAAAAAAATTTAAAAATGAAGCTTTTTTCTCCCTTTTAAAAATGCTCATTGGCAGCACGCAAGTATCATTCAAAGAAAGTTTTACTAGATTCAAATAGCACCTGCATGCAAAAAAAGCTTAAATGGCATAGGAACATTTTCATTAAAGCTGCAAAATACAAAGAAAAGTCTGAGTGCCCTAATGACTTAGTAAAATCTATATATTTTAACATTTTAACACAGTCACGTGACACAAGGACACAAAATTAGAGCACAAAACCAAGATTTAGAAATTGCATCCTGGACATGTTGTTAATACCTTCTGCTTGTTTGCAGACTAGTAATGCTGGATTATATTAGAAAACAGCATAATGAAGGCTGTATTGCTGGCACCTCTGAAAAGAATAACTGAGGAAAAGAAAATAAGGTCAATCAAGCCAGAAACATTCCAATATTAAGAGACTCATAAGATTTGAAATGGATCAATTTACATACAATTAAATAGTTTAATGAGGGAGATGTTAGGTGCAAACCATGTATGTTTTGTGGGGAAATAATTTTGTGGTTTCTTTCCCCTATTATGCAGACAGACAGAGACATTCTTAGCAGGGGTTTTAAGCCGTGAGGGAAGGTGGAACATGCACAAAGTGTCTAAGTCTCTATTTTCTGTTTATCCATGTGAAGCAAGGGAAGCTCATCCTCCCGAGCTCCCAGTTTTACTGCCCCTTCTGCTGTCCCTTCATTTTAGTCCTTTTGCTCCTGGTTAACTGCCTATATTTTAAGGAAGATCAAGTCTAGCACTGCACTTTCTCAATCTGTCTTTTGCATCCATCATGAAAGGACAGCTTACCTGACTAGAGATCCTATAGTCTTTGCCAATCTTTCCATCCTTTTTTTTTTTTTTTACTTTACAGCACTGATCTCAGCAATAGCTTTCTCCTCTGACTGCTGTTCCACCTTTCCTCTCTGCCAGCTCTGCACTGTCTGAGACTGTGATCACCTCCCTGCTGCATTAGCAGAAAAAGAGATCAGTGATGCTTTAGCCATACCTAAAAATAGGGATGTTCCACCAGGCCATAGAAACAGCTGGCTTAATGAATTGTAAGGTGAATTTCAGAGCTGTAATTAAAGCTGAAATGATGTTAAGATTCTCTAAGCCACCTTTTCCCCTGTAACGATACTTTGAGGGGCATTCAGCACATACATTTTTAAATTAATCTTCTTTATAAATCATTTTCTTGTCTTATAAACACTTCTAACACTCAGGTTCTCCAAGGACATCACAAATTTATATTCTAGAGTCCCAGTTTCTGCAGGGATTCTGACTGTGGAAATTCTGGATAAAGCTCTGTCCCCAACTATCAGAGAAGAGAATAAGCTAGAAGGAATTCACTGACAGAAAAAAAAAATTGTATTTTTATTTATGTGATATTTTGCTGATTAGCACTTTTAAATGGGGAAGGAATTAGATCATAACATAATCTTTAAATATTATTTTAATGCTTATGCATTTACTATAAGTATTACGAATTTCATATTTAACCAACCTGAAACTCAGTCATATTATGAAAACTAAGATTAATAACACATTTCCTTAAACAAAAGGTTAAATCAGATTACAAGATTACCCTCTTTTGTTTCCATTGCCAGAAACTAAATGAGCCATGTGTCCTTGTCAGGATCATAATTGTGATTTAAAAAGGTCAGTCTACAAGCAGTATTAGTGTAGGTAAAAGATTCACATATGTAAGACTTGAAATGGTTTGCTCAGGAATCAGGGACTGGGATATTGTGAAGTAAAAACAAAATATCCCCGGCTCCTCCTCTTTGCTAGGCAACAAGGTAACGCTATCAGAATGAAACCTGTTTTAAAATCACAGTAACTTTCACTGTTGAAAAACACATTTTTATTTTATTTTCCATTTATGGAGAACTAGGTCTATGCTAATAAATGCAACATGCCCAGAGACCAACTGGCACAGAAAATAATTCACCTAGTATGTTAAACTTTTATTCCCTAAAATAGTGACATTACTCAACCAATACCTGAGAAAATGCCCATGGGCATCCCCTGAGAATTTCCAAACCTTGTCTGGAAATCAGAAAAGAGACAGCTAGTTAACTGAGGCAAAACCCTGCCAGGATCCATCATAACAGCTGAATAGAAGAAAAATTCAGATTCAGCACCAGAGAATGCTCTTCAGTGCTGTTTAATTCACCACTACAGATAACACCATTGCGCCAGAATTAAGGGTGAAGGTCACTTGCTGAAAAAGCAGAAGGTTTTATTCAACTTTTCCAGTTTGACCAGACCATCTACCATGTTTGCCTTCACAAACAACTCACTCCTGACCTGAGTGCCATACAGAGCCTCCTGGACCAAACAAAGCCAATCAAGCTGGCACATTGCTGAGTTGGAGCCAGGAGAAGTGTGGCAGCCCTCTTCAACTCTGTCCTCTAAGAGCAGCCTCATTGGACATCTACCAACCTCACTTAGCATCCCCTCCCTTGGGATCCCCATCTTCCACAACCCAGAGAGGTTGGCTGCACAAAGAGAGAACTGATATTCTTATTTTAAAGCACAAATGTTAACTTCAGGCATAGGCACTGTGGGGAAGAGTGTCAGCAGAAACATGATAAATGCAAAAATGATTACTAAAGATCCAGTGACACATTGGAAGACGTTGGACACATTTAATACAGTCAAATAGAGATTACCCTAAAAAATCCTTTAAGGTCTGAATGCACATATTAACAACTAATATGTTACCAAATAGTCAGGTAAACTTCAAAACATTTGAAGCATGGCTGCTAAGCAATTCCCTTGTTTCTGCTCACATGAAAAGGCAAGTTTAAGAATAATATAACAAAAGTATAGAGAATTTATATAGAATAATAATTTCTAGAGAAGAATATAACAAACAAATTATACAACTTATTAGTTACAGAAAACATGAGTTGCACAGAAAAAAAGCCAACAAACTAATCTGTCAGAAGTGCTGGGATGGCATTTCAAAAGCAATGCTTTTTCTACAGTGAAGGAACTGAAAAAATCCTTCTTCCTTGATGGGCTGATTAGTTGAAATATCATGCATGTCACTTTTTGCCTTCTACATTATCTGAAGAAAGTTCCAAAATTAGATATGAATATACTAAGGTGAAAGGGGCATTTTTGTAGAAGCATTTTTATTCCTTTCAGTTAGGCAGCATAACATGATCCTCAAGAAATATCAGATAGAGACAGTCCTACCACACAATCTCTATATATATCCAGATTATAAAAATGACAGCACTCATCTTTTCTAGTCTCAGCTCTCATTAAAAAGAGAAGTAGGCACCCAAGTGTGGTAAGTAAAATAAGATTGCTAAAATCCCACTACCGGGTGCAAGCAAATCCTCAGGAGTGCAGAGCACATACTGACCCATTATGCCACAGTGAAAGCCACATCTATCTCAGCAAAGTGAAACTGAAACAGAAATTAAAGCTTGAGAGTAAACAAAAGGAGGGAAAAATAGGCCTCAAATCAATCCTCTAACATCAGAATATTGCCCAACAAAAAACCATAGTTGTTATTAAAGTAGCACCCCAATGATCTTAACAGAGGGGCCAAGAAACTTAATTTTCATGATCAGATAATGTGACCTTCTGAGATTCAAGTTGCTGAAAGTACAAAATGAAGCTGCTAGATTACTACCAGTTCTACACATACAGAACTGAACAGTCTTTTTTGCTACAGCGGAGAGTAATTTCACTTGAGGTATGACTGGAATTCTCAACTTCTGCTTAAAAGGAACTCCTTGCTAAACTTGATAGATTTCTTGAATCAAAAGGAGAGGAATTAAGATTAAATCCAATTTAATTCTCTAAACAAATAGATAAATACCATCCTTCGGTTCCTTACATCCTAGTTTTAACAAAATCCAACTCTAATTTTCAGCGAGACACATTTATGTAAGAATGTTACACAACTTGATGTTTAATATAGACAGCTTAGGCGTTCCTTTGCTATGGTTGACATGACATGAGTGACTGATTATCTAGGTTCTGCAAGGAAAAAACCCAAAGGTTGCATGTCTTTGTAAAAATCATTGCTTTGCTATACTGGAGCACAAATCTCAAGAGACAGCTCCTAAATCATAATGTTAGAAGACAAATATATAGATCAAAATACAATGTGACTTCCACTTTTCTTATTAATTCTTAGTGCCAGAATGCACAATACACTCATGCATCATGGACATATGCAGAAGTCACCCATTTAGGAATGAACTATTTCATGTTAATCTAAAACACATGGTTTGATGCTGCTTTTAAATGTGTCACACAAAATGACAATTTTCTCAACAAAAGCCATGTCCTTCCAGAAACAACAAATATTCATTTATCAATAGCTAGAAAAATCAGTGTTCAAGTAAACTTAAGGAAAGCATTTCTCCCTGTGCTTGAGCAAAGTTTTGTTACTGCACAAGGATCAAAGCTGAAAAAAGAATGAATTCAAGACATGAAAGTTGTAATCTATAACAAATTAATTAAAATTAATCTCCGTTTGCTCTGGAGCCTCAAGAAACTAAGTCTATGCATACTATCAACTCCAGCTGTCACGTTACAGCCCTGAGCAAGCCCAGACCAAAGCTTTCCTCTTCTTCCTTCCAAACAGCCACAGTGATTCATATAGTACAATGTTACAAGGTGCTCTAAAGAAGGAAGGATGTTAATGCTGTTAATATATAGATGGCAACAAATAGCACTTCAGGTTAGAAAAGTAGAATAACTCCAGCTGGAGTTATGGTATAGTTCTATAAACTTACAGAAAGTAGAAAATAAATAATTTCTGCTTCTCAAGCATCCAAAGAAACTGCTGTGAACATGTAAAAAATAAGAGGAAATACTTATGACCCCTAGCCTACCAGTTGCCACAGAATGTTGTGGCAGCCAAATGTCTACACAGTTTTCATGAAGACATCAATTTGGCTTCAATAGCATTAAGTATGTTCATGTAAATGGGACATCTTAATAATACATTGAGCACATCTCTTTAGCCCCTGCTAAAGGTTTTACCTGACAGAAATCCAAGTTTATGTAGAAAAATTCCAGCATATTTTATAGCAATAAAATATTATAATAAAATATGCATTCAATATGTTAAGATGTCTAATCTTAAAAAAAATCTCTGAACTTTGAAAATTCCATTTACATCAGTGAAGCTTCCTTGCATTATTTCAAAAACCAACCCACTTTTGATTCAGATTCAAAGACAAGTAATAGACATGTGACAAATACAGTAATGATGAATCTCGTGATATGCACAAATTAAGATCTATTTTAAAGATTTAACAGTTTATCTAACATGACATTATTGCATATCTAGCACAATCAGTTTGCTGAATGTTCCTCAAAGCTAACTGGCAAAAATATTGCATGAAAATGATATCCCATTAAAAAAACCCTACAGAATAATAAAACCCAATATAGAGTAGGACTTACCTAGCTGTTTTTCTCGTTCTTCTCTCCGTTCTCTAGCAAGCCGTTGCCTGTCATCAACCTTTAGTACTGTTGGGTGATCTGCAAATGGAGGGAGGGGGAAAAATATTATGCATATAACAAAACCAAATAGTATCCATAAAAAAAACTTTTAGGGGAATGACCATTAATCAGCCCTACTTATTTTACTTTCGCAATAGATCACATTTCCAGAAATCCATCTTCTGAAAAAAAAAGATGGAACAATTAAAAAACAGGAAACGTATTTGGTGGCCTTTTACGATGGGGTCACAGCCTCCGTCGACAAAGGCAGAAGTGGCCTTGCCCAAACTGCATGAAGTTCAACAAGGCCAAATCCAAGGTTCTGCACCTGGGTCGAGGCGATCTCATGCATGAATACAGGCTGGGAGCAGAAAGGATTGTGGACAGCCCTGAAGAGAAGGACCTGGGAGTGGTGGTGGACCAGAAGCTCAACATGAGCCATCAGTGTGCACTTGCAACCCAGAAAGCCAACTGGGTTCTGGGGTGCATCAAAACAAGCACAGAGAGATGGTCAAGGGAGGTGATTCTGCCCCTCTGCTCAGCTCTTGTGAGACCTCACCTGGACCACTGTGTCCAGTTCTGGAGTCCCCAGCTTAAAAGAAGGACACAGAGCTCCTGGAACATGTTCAGAGGAGAGCCACTAAATTGATCAGAGAGCTGGAGCACTCCCCCAGTGAAGACAGGCTGAGGAAGTTGGGATTGTTCAGCCTGGAGAAGAGGAGGCTCTGAGGTGCCCTTATAGCAGCCTTTCAATATCTGAAGCGGCCCTACAAGAAAGCTGGGGTGGGGCTTTTTACATGGGTGTGTAGTGAGAGGACAAAGGGAAATGGTTTCAGACTTGAAGAGGGGAGATTTAGGTTAGACATCAGGAAAAAATTCTTTCCTGTGAGGGTGGTGAGACAATGGCACAGGTTGCCAAAGGAAGTTGTGGCTGCCCCTCCCTGGAAGTGTTCAAGGCCAGGTTGGATGGGGCCTTGAGCAACCTGGTCTGGTGGGAGGTGTCCCTGGCCCATGCAAGGGGGTTGGAACCAGATCATCTTGAATGTCCCTTCCAACTCCAGCCATTTTATGGCCAAGATGTAAAAAACTCCCAAAGAATGAAATAAGTTTCAACTCTGAACTGCAAACAAGACTACTGCCTGTGAAAGCCCAGGAAAAAATTTTTGTTTCCAAGCCTAAAACAACTTGTTTGCTTGAGAACATTCTGACAATATACCGCCTACTACTCTATAAGCTCTCCAAAATGCTTCTACAGGAACCTCACAGAATCACAGAACTGCTATGTTTGGAAAAGACCTCTAAGATCACCAAGTCCAACTGTCAAAAAAAAACCCCAAACCTCCTCAAACCCACCATGCCCATTAGAGTTTATCTTGAAGTTCCTCATCTCCACAGTTCTTAAACACCTCCAGGTATACGACCTCCCTGGGCAGCCTGTTCCAGTACCTGACTATGCTTTCAGTAAAATAAATACTAATATCTAATCTAAACCTCCTGTGGCACAACTTCAGGCCATTTCCTCAAGCCCAATTGTTATTTACTTGAGAGTACACACCAGTACTCACCTCCCTACAACCTCCTTACAGGTAGTTGTCGAGACCAATAAAGTCTCCTCTCAGCCTCCTCTTCTCCAAACTAAACAATTCCAAAGTCCCTGAGCCTCTCCTCACAGGACTTGTTCTCCAGACCCTTCACCAGCTTGGTTGCCCTTCTCTGAACTGACTCCAGCACTTTCTTGTAGTGAGGGGCCCAGAAATTACCACAATCCTGGAGGTGTGGCCTCGCCAGTGCTAAGTACAGGGGCACAATCACTTCCCTAGCTTCTTTTATAACGCAGCACCCTCTTCTAACCAGGGTTAGAAGTGTCTCAAAAAAACAAGAAGCCCTATTCCAAAGGATTGAAGAATATCAGCACCCAAGAAGAACAGGCTGTATCTAAACATTCATAGTAGTTCTGGCTGAGCTTCTGAAGATTGCATAATATTGATCTCCACAGATGTGTGCATGCATGCACGTGCTGAAAGCTCTGCTGAACACATCAAGACAATGCATCATATGCATGGACTGGTACAATACCAGTAAAGTAAGATAACTGTTTCCTCAACTATTCTTTTAGATTGAAAGTTAATGACACAATTTCTTTAAAAACAGCTGCACCTTGCCACTTGGATTACATCAATAAGACTAAAAATAATACTAAAAATATATGTCAGAGCCCAGGCATCACTTGCTCAGGAAAACAACAAAATGCTAAACAGCTACCATCCTATTTCCAGACTCGGTAGTGGACCTGTTCCAGACAAAAAGTGAACAAAATCCAAGTTACCAATTCATCTCAGTATGCTGCCAAAACTCATTTCCTACTCATCCTTAGCCTATTCTGTTAAGTCTGGAAAGCTGTTCATTTTCTGCTTTTTCACTAGCACTGGAAAAACCTGCTTTGAATAAAAACACAACAAAAAGCCCACAGAAAAAAATTTGAAATGTTTGAGTATTAAGAAATGATCTGATTTATTTTAGTATTGGGAACTCAGTTTTTAAAGTATAATTTAAATATTTTAAGTTAAAGAACTGCCTAGAATACTGTCACCATAAGGTACAAATAAAAACAAGACAACAGATTCTTTCCACTATTCAGGGTGAATACAAGAGTAAAGCAATTTGCAAACACATGAAATTTGTGTATAGACTATACAACTATGAAGAAAGTTACTAACAAAACAATACAATGGGTCATAAAAATCAGGTTAAAGATGTATGCAAAACCAAATCCCTGAATAAGGATGTGCCAGACAGATTTTGAATAGTTACTGGAATTAGATGAAAAATCAGTAATGCACATTTCCAGTTTCTGCTTCAGGATGACAGGATTTCTTGCATGAATGAGTTCACTGATGACTAGCTTCAGTTTCATTATTCCTGAACTCTCATAAGTGAAAAACTATAATTTCACCAAGAGTCAGAGACTACAGTCACAACTAATGGTTTTAACAGCATTGCAAAGCAAGAGCTGCAAGGAGAAAACCCATTGCACACTTGGTAGGAAGTATATTCAAATATGACAGCCCCAATGAAAGGTGCAACAAGTGAGTAAATCATCAGCAAAGACAAAGGTTATCCAATACTCAAAGATCCTTTAATGTTGGTTATATAGCACACAGCACTGCCATTTATGAAACTATGCCTAATCATGCCATTGCATAGATTTATCCAATGGCTGATGGTAAGAAGTGTGTTGACTTGCATGCAGTCTCTTCAGCATGCAGACACAGGTCAAAAGGATAATAATATTCTTTTTCTCTTGTGGCTGGCACATGAGTTTCACAAAGCAGGAATTTCTGTAGCATGAGTAATTAGTGCTAGTGGAATAATGCACAACCAATGTGAATTCCCAGAGAAACAAGGATTCCCTTCAAGGGATGTCAGAAAAGTCAATGTAACACTGAGTTGACAGAGAATGATGAGACACTGGGGAATAACAAAATTCAGCTTCTTACAGAATGTACTCTTCTCCTTCCAGCTGGGTTTTTTTTTAGCTCCCCACTTAAGGGAAGAGATTTCCCTACCAGGGAGAAAAAGCAGTTCTTCAAAGAGGCAGGAGGGTTGCATGGATAGGCAAACTGAAAAGGTGTCCCTTAAGAATTCCTAATTATAAGCAATGGAAGGAATAAAATACATTTTTAAAGCTGCTCTTTGCCATTCCTTTTGAAGATATCCAATTATTTTTTCTATATCATACACCTGATTGTGGTCACAACTCAGCTCCTTCTCCCAGCTCACAAAGATGTTAGGACATCCTGAAGAATTCACATTAAGTTTCAGGCTATGCAGACTAATATGTCTTCAGTAACAAGGTGTTCTGCATACATTTGAGATCACGAAGAACTAAATCAATATTGGCACAAATATGGACTAGAACTGCCTTTGCTGGAAGCTGGAGCATGGTGCAAATTTTACACTGTTAATTGAAAAGCCTTTTCTAAGCCTTAAAAGTGATCCTTCATAGTTTGACTAAGACTAAAAACCCAAGCTCCAGAAACTGTACTTTGAATCCAGCTGACCTGCTGAAACCCCTAGTACATAGATAGATTCAAATTGTAGCAAGTTCACTGGGCCTGCTCATTTCATTTCCCACATCTCTGCTCATTAACCCTGGGGACTGGCACTGCTTCTTAGTCAGCAAGAATAGCAGGAAAAAACACATAAGGTACTTTGTACTCTCTTGCTTGTATTTGTCACCAAGCAATAGTTTTAAGCTGGTGCTCTAAGTGATGGGAAACATGTCATTTGCAACAAATCCTGCAAATATCTCTCAGTTCTTAGGGGAAGCAATTGATAGCTGCACAACTGATAGCAGAAACCTTAAAAGAAAGCCCTCCAGGAAGAGCCACATTCTGCTGTGAAAATTGCAGTCTAATTATGATGAATGTTGTGAACTCATGCTCAGCAATCTATTTCACTACACTTGCATAACATACAAACATTTAATATTGTGACTAAAGAGGGAATTTTGGATATTAAATAAGCCATACTTTATTTTTAGGAGAAACTAACTTTGCACTCACTGCTAGAAATGACACCTCTAAAGTACAGTCAGTCAATACTGAAAACAATATGACTAAATCACTTACGGTTGCTTCAAAACATTTTTAAGAATTAGCTTATTCATTTACAAGAGCTTAGGAGCCACAAATGGTATATTTTGCAGAAAATCAGCAATGAAATGTCGGTCATTTTTGGTCCCTAATGATATTAACAAAAGGAAAACACAAACTTTTCAAGACTTCTGCCTTATAAATACAGAACTCAGTTGACATTTGTAGACATTTGGCTGTAATTTTGCTAAGTTATTAATTGTTATATGCACCTACTATACATGGTCAGGGGCTGTGGCTCACAGAATTATCAGCTGCACTCAGCATGACTTCAAGTCAGACTACTGTTATTCTTAATTTCAAAAGATAATCCTCAGTCTCTTTTCACAAATGTCTGCTTCTCTTCTGCCCCTGACTCCTAGGATGTAAATTTCTTGTATTAAAGAAACTAAAAAGGGTATCAAGTTGAAATCAACAGCCCCAGTGTGTATATTAGCTCACAGGGGTGCTGGGGTGGGCATAAATGTAAGCACAATGTAATTTGAAATCACCTCGCTTGGATTTCAAACTCTCTCTAGATTCCTTTCCACTGCCATGCACACACTCAGAATTGCCTTGGACTCCTAATACTTTTTCAGCTTGTAGACACCTTCCAGACAACAACAACATTGTTTCTAGTGACAGCTGTCACTCCCTAACTCTTTGGTTTGGTCTTGAAACAAAACACTGTTGGGCACAAAAGTCTAAAGGAAAACAACCACTAATCACAAACAGGAAAGAAACCATCAGCTCTCAGGAGATTCTTCAGAAAGGACTCTCAACATCTGGGTGCAGAGCTAAACCCTGCACTTGTGCCTTTCCCTACCCCCCCACTCCCCTCCTCTGCAGCCCAAGAAATTTTATGTTTCTTTGGACACACCAGCACAGGTGAAGGGAACAAAGGAGTAGCTAAGGCAGCCTTCTGAAAAATGTAAAGTTAACTGAAAAGCTAACTTCATAGTTAACTACTGCAGGACCAAGTAGATGCTGAACATTACCCAATGTCTAGAGTTCTGTTTTCCTGTGGAAGTGGGTAATGTTACCTCCACACTCTCCCTGTTCTGATTGAGAGCAGCCATGAATGCTGCACTCTGTGCCAGAGCCAGTGCTGCCTGGCAGAGCAGTGAGGTGTGATCTGAACACAGACAGCCCTGGGATTGCTTCCCTCTTTGGGCCAAAGCTCCAAAGGTTTGGAGATAGAGAAGAGCCTGTCAGTACCAAAGAGCCACTGGGTTGTTAGGCTGTCAAGGAGTTCCAATCAGAGTGTCTTGTCCTCAGCAACACAAGCACCTCTGCTTTCTCAGGCATCTATACATCATTATTAAATCCATACATTAACCTTGGGTGCTGGAATAGCAACGCAGAGAGAATTTAAATCCTTAAGTGCTTCTCTGGATCTTGGTCTTAACATTGCAAATAGAACTGATTTGTGGCATCAAGGACTACAGTAAGCATTTTAGTACATAGACTTTCAACTGTGTAAGTAAACAGTGAATGAAATCTATACAATGTACCAGTCAGGTAGGGTGAAGTAATGAAAAACATCTTCACACTGCACAGAGTATATTACAGAATGAGGCATGCTTTGTGATAAGTGAAGAAATGTCTGAACAGAAGCACATTTATACAAAGCTGTACATCTTTGCCTACAGCATAATTCTTATACATGCACAGATGCAAGTATAGTGGCTTTTCTTGTGTTATCTCACTTACCAATTCTCATTCCTAAGCTGTACAAATATTTTTTTTCCATTTTGCTTCTTTGCAAAAAGAGATTCCAGCCTAACTAAATATGAAGTCATTGATACCACTTTTGACTGAAGCTGCAAGAGAGGCATAAAAGCATCAGACATTTTTAAAGTTCCCTAGATGACAGCTGTTTTCATGCACCGCCAAATCAAACACGAAGCATATGGAGTGGTCTACCTGGTTTAGTTCCAGTACTGCTTGGTCCTGAAGCAACTTTCTTGTCTTGCAGTTTAGAACCTTCAGCTGCTAAAATAAGGAAGAAAAAGGAAAGAAATGTAACCATATCACTAAACAACAGTTCAACCACTCTATTATAATGCAACTTAAACATCACTGAATTCCCTTTGAAATGAGACCATTCAGAAGTACCACTTAAATAACATTCTACACCTTTTGCAAAAAACCCCCGAGGGTTACACATAAAACACTGAAGCCACAGTACAAGTTCCCATTCAAACTGAGGAAAGAGCAACAAGAAAATTCCTTTTTAACAGCATTGTTTTTAATAATGCAATATAATGTATATAATTTTTTTCATGCTATACTAATGCTATACATGCAGCAAATTTATTTTTCCCTCTCAGTCATGCTTGATGTATCAAGCCATAAAATTAGATTCCATGATTTTCTCAGCTTACTTCTAATCATGTCCAGAAGCTCAACTAAAGGAGTGTTTGAGACCAGAACACAGCAATCTGGGAAGAGTCTAAAGACAGACTGAAAGAATTCTAAGAACCTTTACTCAAACATCTTGAAAGTATATGCAATC
The DNA here is from genome assembly GCF_003957555.1 of Calypte anna. NCBI lineage: Eukaryota > Metazoa > Chordata > Aves > Apodiformes > Trochilidae > Calypte > Calypte anna. The sequence goes on along the minus strand of NC_044246.1, from coordinate 58,130,075 downwards.
CAGAGAGACAGTTATATCACTAAAGCTTAGGGGAGGAAAAAACCCAAACAATTCATTTAAATTCAAGTATCACTAGAACAGGGAGTTGGGAAAAAAATTATTTCTCCAGTGTTAGATCCACTTTGGAAAACATTATTTTAAAAGGTTTGTTTCAAGAGGCTCAAAGCAATTTCCTGCTCTTGACAGCTTTAAAAATATACACTTAGGCCTTAGGGCCTCAGTGAGACCACTCCCTATACAACTTGAAAAAGTCCTTTTTTTGCCTTTACCTTCTTCCTCTGGCATGCTTCAGGATGAACTTCAAGGATAAAAGACAGCATAAGGAGCCTATGTGACACTTACTGTAGCCTTTTCACAGGCAGAAGGCAAGTGAGGGAAATAGAAAAATAGTATTATGATCAAAAGTTTAGTGTTCATGAGCAAAGTCTTGCTAAGAGCAGCACTTGAAAAATGACATTTAAAAAACTCATGTTTAAAAGTTTAAATATTTGTAAAAAAATAACCCAAAAAACCCTCACTCCCCTCCCTTACAACTGTATCAAGTCTCTTATGACTAGTAGAAGTAACTACTATCAAACATAACAAATATTGATTTGAAATCACAGTAAGAATTGTCAAACCTCAAAGGCATTCCAACAATATACTTTAGTATTTTGCCATTTTAAATGCCTCATACAAAGTACTAGTTTGACCTATATGTAGGTGTGCTGATTTTTGCTAAGATAATCTGAGCAACACTGAATACAGCTCCAGACTTTGTATGATCAAACCCCATTATTTTTCCTCAGAGAGTTCCAAACGGGTGGTACTAAGCCTGCGAAAAAGCATTTTATTCACCAGAGTAAGTCCATTTAAGTCTTTATATCTTTAGTACTACCTTAATTTAGGAGGAATCAGAGGGTAAACCAGACTTCCCTCCTGCATTAGTCTGTCATTTAGAACATCCTCAGAAAAGTCCTGTTGTAGTGCATGGGCGACCCACAGCATGATTCCCATCAGCCTGGCCCAGGGCACCATAAAGAAGAGGAAACTCTTGATAAAACAGTAAATATATTGCTTCTGAGCATTAGTGACAACACTGATGTTCTAATAGTTTCAGCACAATTTTCGTCGTATCTCTCATACTGTGCATACACATTATTTTTCATACATTGTGCCACAAGTTTAACTTCAAAACAAGGGTTTAAATTCCATGCAGAATTGTAACAGAGCCTGGGTACACAGAGTAAATTTTTTTCCCATATTTCCTCTTCCCTGACATTTCCTTAGAGTATTTTTTGATAGTTTGAATACATACTCATATGACCACTCATATGACAAGTGATAAAGAAAAGAACAGATGACACAGCCATGAATTTTTAAAATGCTGAATATCAAATAAGATTTGGCACAAGTATTTAGTTACTGTGTAGGTGTGCTCCCACATGAGATACTTCTTGTTCTCAGATACAAGCAGACTGATCAGACAACTACAAATCTAAAATTTAAACTTAAATATTGACAGCACCAGTTCCAGAAAGACTCAATAACCTAGCACATGCCAGGACAGACATCATTCAGCTACCTAATGCTTGCTCTGTTGCTCCTTTTGAATGCAATTTTTCCATGGAGATAATAGAAGTTGCATAAAGAAGTGTTAGAAATAAGATGATAGTTTCCTGTGAAGCTTTTTGGAAAGTTAAAAGGTTGAAGGCAGCCTGGTAATAGTGTAGATATAATGGGGAATCTGAGTTTGAGGCTGGAAGATACTCCAGAGATCATTTAGTCCATCCCCTGTGCTCAAAGAGGGGTTGTACTGAGCAAGTCATACACATTTGGGTTTGGAATATCTCTAAGGTTGGAGAGTCCACAACTGCCTTGAGCAACCTGTGCCAGTTCAACCACTCTTCACAACAGACAGGTTTTTCTTATGTCGGAATGGCATTTCATGTATTTCAGTTTCGTGTCTGTCATCATCAGTCTTGTCACTGTGTGCCACAAAGAGGAGTCTGGTTTCATTTTTCGTTCCACCTCATGAGAAATTTCCTGATAAGTTGTTTCTTTGATCTTTTTCCTTTTGAAATGAAACACTAAGCAGTTTGCACAAGAACCATCCCAGCTGAAGGAAAGATTATATGGATAAACACTCCATTCTGACCTTCCCCTGACGGGAAAAGCTGTGAAGAGCTGCACCACCCCACCTTCACTTTGCAAGGACCTGTTCATTTACCAGTCTTCCAACAGCCATCAATAAATGAACTCTTCAAACCAGTATGCTCTGGTGATTTATTTAACCTTTCTCTTTGGCTTTCCTGTCCAAGTGAGATGTTATCTAACATTCATCCTCTTCGATAACACTTTCAGATAAACTCTTGTTGATTTAAAATATGTGATTTTACCTACTTTTCCACTCCACTGTTTTCAGAGACTGCATAGAAGTCACCACTGACTGAAGCACTAGCAGAATTAAACCCTTGTTTTCTTTCTAAACACATCAATGCAATACTGTATTATCATGGTTGGAAGCTCCCTCTCCATTTTTTAAAGGTAGAAGTATATATTTTAAGGTAAAAAATAATTTTAAAATTGAGCTGGATTATCCATCCTCAGTTATTCATGTTGCATGATCACTGACTTGGTAGCAATGGATGGTGACAGAGCAATGGCCTAGTGTAATGATTGCTTTGAACTTACTACTTTTATTGACTAAAGCAATATCCCTACTTCTATGCAACTACAACTTCATCCTTAACATTATCTAACATGTCATCCAAAGCCACTGATGTAAAAAACTTCAGTAGCTCGCTACAGGTTAGTGAATGTCCAGTTTGCTATGATACAAGCTTTGACAAAGCTACTCCAATCTTGTGAAATAATCTACTCCAGCTGTCAGAAATACAGATTCCTTAAAGAAGTCAAATACTTTCTCTTGTTTGCAACGTTTCCCCTCTCTCCTTTCACCAATGTTTTTCCTCTAGTGTTATTTACACAGACCTGCATGAAATCACAGAACATTAGGGGTTGGAAGGGACCTCAAAAGATCATTGAGTCCAACCCTCCTGCTAGAGCAGGGTCACCTACAGTAGGTCACATAGGAAAGTGTCCAGGCAGGTTTTGAATTTCTCCGGAGAATGAGACCCCACAACTTGCCTGGGCATCCTGTTCCAACATTCTGTCAGCCTCATAGTGAAAAAGTTTTTCCTTATATTTATGTGGAACCTCCTATGCTCAAGCTTGTATCTGTTGCCCCTTATCCTATCCTTGGACATCACTGAGAAGAGCCTGGCTCCATCCTCCTTGCACTCTCCCTTTACATATTTATAAACATTAATGAGGTTACCCCTCATTCTTTTCTTCTCCAAGATGAAGAGACCCAGCTCCCTCAGCCTTTCCTCATAAGGGAGATGTTCCTCTCCCTTAATCTTGGTCTCTCTGTGCTGGACTCTTTCAAGCAGTTCCCATTCCTTCTGGAACTGAGGGGCCCAGAACTGGACACAATATTCCAGATGTGTCCTCACCAGGGCAGAGTAGAGGGAGAGGAGAATCTCTCTCAACCCACTGACCCCCTGTTAATGCACCCCAGGATGCCATTGGCCTCCTTGGCCACAAGGGCACATTGCTGGCTCATGCTCATCCTTCCATCCACCAGCACCCCCAGGTCCCTTTCCCTTCTCTGCTCTCCAACAGCTCAGTCCCCACCCTATACTGGTACCTGGGGTTGTTCTCTCCCAGGTGCAAGACTTTACACTTGCCCTTGTTGTAATTATTAAATTTTTCCCTGCCCAACTCTCCAGCCTGTCTGGGTCCCTCTGAATGGCAGCACAGCCTTCTGGGGTGCCAGCCAGCCCTCCCAGCTTTGTGTCATCAGCAAACTTGTTTAGAAAACACTTTGCTCCATCACCAAGGTCATTGATAAAGATGTTGAAGAGGACCCAGGGCTGACCCCTGGGGGACTCCAACAGTCACAAGTCTCCAGCTGGACTCTGCACCATTGATCACCACTCTTTGGGCTCTACTGTGGAGCCAGGTCTTAATCCATCTCACTGTCTATTTCCTGAGCTTGCTCAAGAGGATGTTATGGGAGCCTGTGTCAAAAGCCTTGCTAAGGTAAAGGTAGGCTACATCCACTGCTCTCCCTGCATCTCTCCATTCAGTCACAACTTTACAGAAGGCTCTCAGATTAGTCAAACATGATTTCTTAACTGCAGTTATGTAAAGCAATTAAAGCTCAGACTTACTAAAAATGCACAGCTATCAGATTATTTTAAAATGCATGCTACCAATAATTACTTCAATGGATAGAACAGTATGATATGGATAGAACAGCTTCAGTTTTAAGGCAGATTTTGGAGATTAAATATATTTATAATACTTTGAACAACACGTTCCTTTGGCAATACAAGTTAAATTTAATCTGAGTTAAAATGGATTTTATGTTGCCTAAATAACTATGAATATAATTGGTATCAAGTATTTAACAGTCACCAGAAAATAATGGAGAGAATCTATGCTAAATTACTCTGTCTTAATTTTATAATAGAAAAGAAAGAAATGTCACGTGAAATTTTATTACTTTAGGTCCTATACTTGTGAAATTAGAAGATACATCTGCAAAATAAAATGGAGAACTACATCACTAAGGCAGCATCGGATCCTGCTGCCATCCTGATACATGCACTACAAGTTGTATTTTGGTCTTTTTTGAGATGTAGCATGGTCTATAATAAGATCCTGAGTGGGAATCAAAAGATACTTTGCTTCTCTCTCTCAGCTCTGACATTACTACATGACACAGTGTGAAACAGAAAACTAATCCTCAGTTTCTCCATCTGGAAGAAGGAAAAAGGAAGAGAAAAAAAAATTGCTGCTACTAAATACAGATGAATTTGTAAACACCAAGATCTAAAGTACAACCAGTCAAAGTACAGAATCCAGTATTTAAACATTCCAGAGGCAGGGGTGAAAGAAAAGACCTAAGAAGGATCTCTGTGGGTTCAAATTTTAGTTTTTATCTTCTACCAAGGAAAGTGCCAAACTGGCGGATAATTCATAAAATATTATCCATGGTATTATTATTGATATAAGATATTGATATATGATATTATTATTATGATATTATTATGATATTGTTATCCATAAAATAATTTCCATTATTTTCATCATGGAAATTAATTCTATTTACAAATCTATGATCAGTCTTATATGTCTGTGTGTTTACGTTCACATAGGTTTAATTAATGCTTCTGTTACCAGGATGAGTACAAGATCTAGAGGAACTAATTACTTCTCATCCCCATTATAATTACAGACAGTGACTTCCCACAACAGCCAAGATTCCCTGTCTCAAGCACCTATCTCAAAGCATACTTTCTAAAAGGGAAAAAAAAATTATAAATGAAAGAAGTACATTAAAAAGCTGTTGCATTATTGATATCTGTCAGATAGCCTGCAAGGTTACTAAAGGCATTTTTTCTAAGGTATTCCTCTTGATGTAAAGAAACCAACTCTCTCCAGCTTCTCCAAAGGACTCTGTGTGAATAGAAATAAGAATTACAAGCAATGGGAAGCAAGAGTAGTGCAAAGAGAAATTCTATCTTAAAAGATACAAAGCAAAGGAAAAGTTTCAATTGGAAACTTTGAAAAAGGAGGAAAAACTATAAGCTTTTAGCACTTTCTTATCTGCCAGATAAGCTCTGGTCAAAGGAGACTGGCCTGAGAGGCTAAGCAAGACAGTACACCTATGGGGAAAAGCCTGACTGAGCAGTAGTTCTGGGAGGCTGTCCTGTAAAGCAGGAAGAACATGCACCCAAACCCTGGAACAGCCACAGAACACCAACGACACACTGGCATTTTGTCAGGCTTCTTAAACACAAGAGCTGTGCAGATTCCAGACAAATCAAATGCATGTTTGCACAACATGAACCAGCTATCCCCAGTGAGGTGAATGGCAAACCAGAGCCTCAACAGCAAGGCTGGATACCTGGAAAGATGATGGAAAAGCTCTATTCTGTACAACAAGGACATCAGCCATAGGTCAGTGGCAGCTGTACTACTGGGTCTCTACTTGCAGAAGTGGAATCTTCAAAAGCTGAAATGCAGTGGGAAAGGGTACTTAGGGACCACAAGCAAAAGACAGTGTTCAGATCCATGTCAGGGTCAAGATGATCACAGAAATCCTCCCTTCACCCCTAGAAGTGCAGCCTAGCAAACATCTGAAAAAGGGAACTGTACAAGGGCTGCATCACCTGCACAGGTACAAGTAAGCCTGAAGTATCTATGCAGACAGCTTCATGTGCCTGACAGGTCAGATACACCTCTGGGTAAAGGGTGCACAGAGCAGTGAAGAGGAAATATCACCTTCTAGTTTCTTGCTTTAATTCCACAAGAATTCAAAAAGAGAGACAGAAGTAGTGAAGACCAGCCAGGAAAAAAAAATAGCTAGACCACAGAAGGAAGGACTAGAGGGGAAATAAAAAAAAATATAGTTATTATGTCCAGGCCACTTGTCACTGAAGAGCTACTTAACCATCAAAGAGAGCTGGGGGTGCATGTTGAGAGACAGAGAAGGCATCAGAAGTGACAAGTGGAACAAACTGGTGCCTCAATCACTAAGTGTTGCCAATACATAGCAGAGGAAATTCAGCACTAACCTGGGAAATATAAAGTGAGTTAACGAAGAACTGCTACATTCTTTGCTTCTTAGCATCATTCTGCTACATTGTGAACATTGTTCCAAAACCAAACAAGACCCCACTCTAGCTGCTTATTTTATACAGCATTTTATGCCTGATACACACAATGTAAAAAGTCTGAATTAGTCAGCATTAAGCAGAAAAGAGTCTTTTAGGACTGTAAAAGCAAGAATGAGTGAGTGGAGTTACTCTAGGCAGTTTTATCTAGCCACTGGGAATACTGTCTAGCTAGCATGTCAATCAAATCAGAGATATTACTGTGCTTGGTGGAGTATGTTGGAAGTGCAGATACAGGTCAGATCTGACAAAATTTATTAGCTTACATTAAGACCAAAATCCTGAATACCTGACTTGAAATAAGAGTCTGAGCACTCAGCAACTGGCTGGTCTATTCTTGAGCAACAGCACTGAACTTTACAGAGTCAGTCTGGAATTTTACACTGTCTGTAATGGCTAAACTGGAGGCTTTGTCCTGTTAACATATTCACCTGAGCCATGATCTATACAGGAGGAAAAAAAAAGCTCATAATTAATAAAAGCTTCCCAACTGCTTGTGACTTTTGGCTCCTCTTACATTCACAGCTTATGAAACTTTGGTAATATAAACAAATGTAAAAGTTGCTGTCTTTACAGTAAAATATACCTTGCAAGTATTTAGCACTTCTTATACTTTGTATTATCAATACTGTTCATATATATACTTAGACAAACAAAATACTATTTAATATTTTATTGTCTTTTATTGCTCCAGTGTTATGTACTTATTCATTCCATACTTGCTTGCACATCATACTTATCTTTCACTTGTATTTTAAAACTGGAAGCTTAGGAACAAAGGACAGTGATCCCCTCAGTGGTAAAGAGGTCCGAAAGTCTTATGGCTGGCTGAAAATTACCCAGCTGCATACAGCTCAGCTGATAGACAGAAAGGTAAAATCTTTGGAGTTAAGTGAGGAGAAAGTTACATTGTAGCCAAGTTACTCTCCTCTTCAGAACTGTGAGAGGCAATTAGCCTTAAAAATACACAAACATGCTCACCTATTAAACAATAGTTTTCACAAAATCCACTTGTCAATAACAATGCTGAAACTTCACTTCAAAAAGAGCCCGGAGAGAAGCATCCTGGCAATCTATTCTAGCAAAGCTGGAGACACTGTTTCCTGGTACTGCTGCACTGTCCTGGAAGTCGGACTGACCTCGGACAGATCAGCTTCCTGCTGCTTCTACCAGCAGTGTCTGAGCTGAACAGAGTCAAGGCTACTCCCTGATTTCATTTATTCACTGTGTAAGCACACTCTGGAGCCCTGATCTTGCTCAGGATCTGATGTGTTTTTCATAAATTTATTCTAAAACAGTGCCAAATTATACTGCAACAAGTGCTAACTTGACTTCAGTAATCTCTCATCAATCCATACCTAGCAGTTACCAAAATAAAGTCCTTCAAAACGAGTAAAATTCTTACTTGCAGCTAACACGTTACAATACAACACTGCTACAAATCATGGAAATGGATCAAACAAAGAGTCCCAAACAGAGGAGGCTGAACACAAACCCAAGACATCTCCTTTCTCATCACTGAAATTACTTTGTGCATACTGCTCAGAACAGCTGTATCTGATATTTACTCTGACACTTGAACTGTGCAGGAAAACAGGAACTAAGCATCAGTATCTGATTTGTACAGAACAATTCCTCCTTTTGTCCTTCTCTGCAACAACTGAAAACTTCCCTTCCTGCAGGAATAGATGTTGGTTTGTGGGTTGTCAGCAGTCAGCTCCTATCCACAGACCATACTGAAGCAAACTTGATCCTTTGAAAGAAAATGTGGCTGCAGAGCCATTGCTATGCAGTAGATGTGAGGTCCCGGTAGCTGTCAGATGCTGCCTGAGCGGTTGCTCAGGACAGAAGCAAAGCAGCACAATAAGAAGTCCTTGCTTTCAGTCACTATGGACAAAGTTTCCTGGTGTCTACAGAAAGGCTGAGAAACCAGTTCAGTGGGGAGATCAAATGGGAGGGTCAGAGTTGGGCGTGAGCTCAGAAACCAAGATTTTTTTTTTGGTAAAACGTGCTGAGAAAGCAAGGGAAATATCTGGGGTTGTGAGTACTGTAGCAAAAGGTTGCAAGTGGGACAAGGAGAGAATCAAAGGAGGCCTGTGGGACATTAGGATGCACTTTGCAGCAGTTTGGAGATGTGAGTTTTTCAGAGAAGGGTGAACAAAGAAATGGATGGTGCATTGGTTTTCTTCCAGGTTAGTCCTTTTGACAAGAAAAGTATGCAGGTAGGGATAGAACCAAAGTACCAGGATGAAAAATCTATACTGTGGCTTACCATCAAGTCCCCTCCATCCCATCCTTTTTGGGGATTTGTGGTTTTATCCCAAGCCCTCTTAAAAGCCCTGGTGTAGATTGTTTGTAAACAGACACTAGAAAGATTTCCTTAAGGGAGCTACCACTTTAGAAGAAAGAGAAACACATCCAAAACAAAATCCTCAGGCTTCTTAATTTAAATGCTTCAGAAAGCCATTAGCAGAATGGGTATGATTATACCATTAGAGCTCAAATCAAAATCCTCTTGTAACAAAATGTTCTAATTAGCAACACTGATAAGACTATTTTGAAAGAGATTTACAAGGTTCTCCCCATTACTATAGCAGTGAGGCAGCAAGAACTGTGATGTGTGTGAATTCTCTAAAATGCTTAGATTTAATGCACTGCAGTGACTTAAAACTAAGATGTAGACTTCTATTTCAAAAGAATGAAGAGATGTGCCTACTTCCTCTTAGATGTCAACACTTTGATTCTCTTATTCAGGGAAGTAGGTTGAAGAAACATTTGAGGGAACTACTAGGGTAAAGGGAAGAGTACTTGCAGATTATAGAGCAGTTTGCTATTTTTAGTACAGGTAATACAACTCTTCACAATTTAGGATACAAGCTTTTCAAATTATCCATAATTAGCAAATGGAAAATGCCTATTCTTTTGAAGTCTAAAGAGCAGTACTCGCACAGTACATTTGCAAATTAGAGGTTTGACTCAGGTGTGTGACAGAATATCTATATTTAATTCTTCTCACTGAAACAGAAAAGCTCATGCTTTATTCAAGCACACCTATGAAAAAAATTTACATTAAAATATTCTCAGTTCTTAGAAGATTCGAAACTAAAGTAGATAGTTTCATTCTTCTAGCACACAAGGATCTGGTTTGCAAATATAAAAAAGTTAAAACACAGAAAGCTGGAGTGACCATCCCAGTTCTTTTTGCTCTGGCACTTATCACAGGAGTCTGCAATCAGAGTTGCCATACAAAGCAGTTACCAGTATCTCTTGTGTCCTGGCTGAGCTAAGTAGAAAAGAATTAGCATTTCACACAGCATTAGTGTGAACTACTCATGAAAGAGCATAGAAGTTGCCATTGTTTTTATCATATTATAGATTAGGAAGATAAACATGGTTTAAAACTGTCACAGATAATTCAGCACTAAACTGCAAAACACTAAAAACAGAAGCATAAATAGATTTCTTTGGAAGCAATCCACAGGCATAAAACTGGATGATGCAAATAACTACAGGGAAAGGGGCACATTTTACAGGTTAAAATTATGTATTTGCTTTATTAGGATATGCATATTTATAAAAGATTTAGAATCATTGCATCCTGAATTATTCAATAACATAGGAGAACATCAAACTGAGTGCCTTTGTAGGGAGAGTTGTTATGTTGCTTAGAATCTCTTAAAGCTGATAAACACAGTAACTGTAATGGTATTTATTTAAAAAATCTGTCATTCACATTATTTTCTCTGAATAATTATATTGTATCATCTTACTGTAATATAAAACAATATTAAAAGACCAGATACAGATGAGACACATCCATGGAAAATTTTTAATGACACATCACTAAAATAAATGCCAGGACCTCATGACCTGAGGGCATGCAGGACATCCTCAGTTGCAGACACCAGACATTCTGTGCTGTGCAGCCTATTTTAGGCCGTGTGCTCTCCAAACACCAGGACCAGGCAATATGCAACTTGCAGTGTTTTATCTGTGACCCTACTGCTCAAGGAAAGAATACTTTTAGTCAAGGCACGAGATTAACAGCTTCCTCTCCTCCTCAGACTGACTGCTGCAGGCTGCATTTGCTACCATGGTATCAGACAGATCTGTATCTGTCCAGGATCTGTATCACTATAAAAGTTGTACAGGGAAGGTGAGCTCAGAGATTATGAAATGGAGCACCTGTGCATTTTTCTAGATGAAAAACTCCTCTGGACTTCAACTAAAGAGCTTGCTCCAAACTCTGAGGTAATTCCTGTGAATGTTTCCAAGTCACAATGAAGCTTATACCAACCACTGAGAACTGGAGACTTCAGCACAGACCAGCCTGCCTGCTTTCAGTATCACACTGAATCCAAAGGTCAGATTGCTTGAGCTGCAGAGAGCAACTTGAGCATTCATTATTTGATATCCTTGTTCAGAGGGCACAATGACCAAAGCATATTGCAGGCTCTGAGTTTTAAAAAGACATAGATAGGAACTACAGTAAAGTGAACATGGGAATAGAAAGAAGGAGAAAATGGATACCTTGCTATACATTCGTCTATCATAGAATTTCATTGTGAGATGTAAACATCTTTAAAAGCCAAACAATCTCTTTGGTCTCAGCTTTGCAATAAGAGAAGGTAATGCTTTCTCCCCAAAATAGCAAAAAGTAATGTAAAATAAAACATTATTTTGGTGCAATATATATTTTTAACTAAAATGAATGTCACTAAATGCACAATATCTACTTATTAATTTAGGAGACTCCCACAAGTTCCCAGACCACTTTGGTGCTTTCTTTTTGCAAGCCCACTGAGATACAGAAGCCATCACATTCTTACTGAACTCAGTGCATATCCATTCTTTCATCTTTTCCCAAATTTGTTCCTGCTGTACCAATTTGTCAGGACTTAATGCCATGTGTGCTGAGGTTGATAGTTACCACTCCAGCAACTTCACATCCAAGATACAGAACAAGCTTTAATGGTGGTAATTCTACCATGGCAACATGCCGATCATTCAAAAGCAAGGCACAAATGTTTTTTGGTCTCACAGTAATTAATCCCTTTCTATAATAAAAGTGATCCCATTGCCACATGGGACATCCCCATACATGCATACGATGGTCAGGTGCAGGCTGAGTATGCCCTGCATAAAAACACATTATCTTCACACACAGCTCAGTCTCCTGAGCTTTGCTTTTGACAGGCAAGCTTTAGACCATGGGAACAAAGTTAGGCTTTGGAATAACTTTTTTCTATATGAAGCAAATTCAGATAGATATCTATCCAGATAGGTACGGGATTTTTGGATATTATTCTTAAGAGAGGTTTCAGCAGCTTATTTGCTTATTTTCCTACTTTAGTGATCTCTCTCTGCTGCGTGTATCACTGCAGGTATACTCTAAATACTAGGGTGCTTCTAGCTTTTCCTTACACACACACACAGAGGAAGGGTTGCAAGTGCTTTAAAGAGGCATGAAATACTGCAAAAATGAAATTATATTAAGTAAGCAGAAGAAATTAAGTTAAAAAATAAAACTGTTCCCCTTTAAAACCTGCTTTCTAGTAAGATTACTCTGCAATGTTACCTTACACAACTATGCAAGTGAGATCTGCAACACAGCTGTCCACAGCGTTACTTTTAAGACACAATCACCACCCCCTGACCTGCTGGGTCAGTACCTTCAGCCATTTTCTTGCTGCAGAGCTTCTACTGGCAACACCTCAACTCTCACGGGATCCCAAGTTACTAGCCTGCCACATGAAGGACAGCTCCATCACTTTCTATCCCTAATAAAAGACACCTACAATAAAGCTTAGGAGATTTCCATCATCCAAGATTTTCCCTCTTCTGCTTTCAGTTGCTTTAAACTTAGAATCACTGTATCTGCTGAACTAAGTGGACTCCTGGCCTTGATCCCATAACTGCTTTTAACCATCTTCAGTCTCGTCCTATTGCTTCTATAAAAAGCTGGGTTGGAAGAGAAACTATTGAATAAACCATCACGAGGAAACAGGGTAACTTCAATCTAGCCTGTAGGCTTAGCAGCTATTTCATCAATAGTCAGCAATAACAGAAATATATTCAACAATACAGACAAAGTGAATTGAAACCAAAAGTGGTTTATCCCAAAGAAACTGCTCAGCACTGGCCCTGACAACTGCCTGTAGAGCAATCTTACTAATATGTTACCATAGAATTAGCAAAAATAAGGATGTTCAAAATGCAATAAGGGAAGAATGGGGGGGGGGGAAAAAGGAGTAATGTTTACCAGTTATGGCATTTAGTGCTCCGTGCAAAGCAGCATGGGGTAAATTCAACTATAATTGGCTATATAGAATCTGCAGAGATTTCTGCAAGATGCAGCTTCTTAAATAATGAATTACCACGACCCTGTTTACTAACAAAAAAGCTCATTGCCATGTGGGTTTCATCTCCTGATTCAGCACCCTGAGCTAGGTTAGGTTCTGAAGGTAGGAGAGCTTTGTCAACACTAGACTCCAACACAAGAGCTTGTTCAGGCTGAAGTTAAGCATTATACTGAGATAGCTACAGTGCTCCTGGTACCTAACTACCTTCACACAACACCACATTAGGACACTTAAATTTATGCCTGGGACATCTGCTGGGATTTCTCTTCCAGAGAGGTAAATTCTAGACCACCACAAGTGAGTGAGTCCAACACAAGTAATGTAGATAACAGCTTCACTGCTGCAGTTTCATGGGCAAAGCTCTACAGCTCACAGATTTTGCAGAGATGTTCAGTCCTCCCTTCCAGCCTTAGAGAAATAAAACATGAGCAATGCCTACTGGTTGCTATAGCAACAACAACCTCCCAACTAAAGACAGCAAGAAGAGGCAGAGAAGCAGTGCTTTGTTTATATAACCTACTCTGTGCTGGCAATTATTTCTGAAACAGTTAAAACTAGAAAGACCACATGCTGTTATTTAGCAGTTGAGTTCCTGGATGCACAAATTCAAGTTATTACTCTAATCAAGAGTACACTGCCTGAGGAAATAGTCACTTTTCTGCTAGCCTGCCTCTACCTCACCAGAAAGGATGCTGGAACTACTTAAGAGCAAGCACAACACTCCATTTTCTAATTCTTGTCCTGTTCTTCCTACAAAAGGTACAGTATATTACTGTAAGCTAAACATGGTGGATGATATGGTGAAAAATCATATATTCAGAAACAGTGAAGCAAAAAGGAATGTTTCCTACCATTGCTGGGCAGGAAACAAAGCTGAAAACCTGACTTAAGAAAATACATTTCTGTTGCATGATTTATCCTTAAATCACTTCAATCACTTTCAAATTAAAACTGTGCCAGGACTACGCTGTCAGATTTAAGGAGGCACAAGGAATATTCAGCTCCTAAGAGCTAAGAGCTCAACTAAATTCTCAAGACACCATTTATTGGAAAACTTGTCTTTCAAAGTGAACATCATAGGATACTGGAAAATTCTATCTTCAATTCAAGGACCCGTTCTTTACCGTAATCTTTATGGCATACACAGCTGCCAGGAACCAGGACTTCCTGAGGAGTAAGGTGTTTCTTGGCATAAAGGCAGTAGACTAATAAATAATTATAATACACAGAATTGAGGCTACACAAGCAAACTTAATTATTACTGACCTCCATATCTTTGGAAAAACTATACAACTGAATATGTATTTAGGAAGGCAAACATTTGAACAGGAATGTACTCACATACAATCTTTATATAATACCAACATTTACTAGAAAATTCTCTTTAATATGAACACATCAAATGGTTACTAGAGCTCTTTCACATTTGTGTTATAATTCATCACTTTGGGTATGCTAGCAAAACCAAAGCATATTTTTTCCCAAGTTCTTTCTGGAATTTTGGGCTACCACTAAAAAGTAGAGCTTTTCTATATATACTGATGGCCTACTCAGTCCCCACCTCCCACCTCCCACCCCCTCCCAACATGTACATAAGCTTTTTTTTTAAAAAAAAAAAATTCCTTCTCTACAGAATCTCTGTGGACAGTTGATATCTCTTAGACACAGCCACAGACTGCTCTATTTGCAGTACAAATATTGCCCCTAAATCCAGTACTATGACAGATTTATATACATTATAGAAACATAAATAATTCCAATTCCACACAGGTGTTCTTTAAGTTGTTTAAGCATTGCTGTTGTTGGCTTTCCAAGCACTTGCTTATTAGCCATCCTGACTACTGCATTGCCTGAATACCCTAATTTGCAGGTCTTAGCCTTGGCGACATAAATTTCAATTTTTGTCCCCTTTTGTCTTCAGAGAAACCAGTCTGAAAGGATCCAGCCATATTCAGGCTTAAACAGCCTCTGAAAATTAAGTCTTCCACTGACATAACATGTGTAAGAATGGGTTTCTATGGAAAATAAATCAAACACAACATTTGCTAGTCTACTTAACAGGAGCAACAAAGATCTTATCTGACCTCATCCCATTGCTTTTAGTCTGATACACATACATGGTCTGTCTATCCTCCAAATAAAAGATGGTTTTTAAAAAAGTATTATTGTGATTGTATTTGTTGCCATAAATTACCTGGCAAAAATGCTCCATCGTGCTGGTTGGGTTGTGACTAATAGACAGAACAAAGAATAGGATAAGTGTTAAACATCTTGCTTTGTTCCTCTGATGTGTTTATAACTTTTTTTAATAAGGATGACATGACAGAATATGTAAAATAAAACATCTTACTAAGCAACTACATGATGATGTAATAAAAAAAAATCTAACACCAAATTTTAAGAATACAAGAATGAAAACAAATTTGGAAGTTATTTTAAACAAAAACCTTAAATTATTCGTATTTTGCAACAAATGCCTCCCATTTTTGGTACCAAGACTTGCACAAATCTTTGTGTTTGGACTAGTGCTGCTCACTAGCAACTAAACTACATACTGTTTCAAATCCCAGAATGTTTTTAGGACACTGACCAGGAAAAATGTTACAATGAATGTTCTATGAAGCTAAACCTCCACAGCTTTAGGTATGTAGTACTCCTACTTCTCCATACTCCTAGGTATGTAGACAGATCAAAGCTTGACTTTGTTCTCAGATGTTTAGCGTAACTGTTGAGAGGACTATTCACTTCCAAGAGTGTAATCAAATGCTTAATCATTCAACAGTACGGACATGCATAGGTTACATTAAACCAAGTTGCATGAAGAAGTGTCACTCTGAGGTTTCTCAACTTCTCAGTGCTTGAACTTTTAAGGTTTAAAGTTAACAGAAACTTGCATCATATACTGGCATATATCAGTCACCTGAAATTAAAACCATTGAAACAAAAAATAAGTCACTTAACATACCATTTTCCCCCCTACCCTCTAACTATCAAATCAGCTCAGGAAATCTCAGAGCTGTATTCTCTGATTTGGTAGACTTACCACCCTGCCACTAGAAGGCTAGAACAACACATTTTCCCAGTATTTTCCATTCCTTTCCAGCAGGTGCTCTCTCTTCCCCTATGGAACTACATCTTTTGTTCCTTTTCTGATCTTACATCCCCTTCCACACCTCTCCAGGTGCTGCCTCCTCCTCTTCTTCCTGAAACTGCAACTCCCTTTTCCTGCCTTTCTACTTTTCGACCTTGTAATTTTCTGGCTGGCATTTTCCCAACCCAAACTTGTCCTCCTTCCCACCTGTCTTTAGTGGCAACAGATCACTTTTCATGCACACCTAGCAGAAAGTACTTGGGCAGCACTGGAGAAATGCAAGTGTCTGTGCTCGTAGTCAGTGTGCCTGGTGCTGTGGCAGCCTGCAGAGATGGGAAGCAGAGAAGGGGAATAAAGTCCCTGGCAGCCCCAGGAGCTCCAGGAAGGAGCATGGTCCTTCATTCCACAGAGACAGGGAATCATTGCAAAGACTGATGAGCCCAAAGCATCTGGGAGGAAAGGATGCTGCCTCAGTTCAGCCAAAAACCTGGACAGAAATTCAGCACCTGAATGCTGAATGTGGCACTATCAGGCATGAGCTAATTGTGACTTCTTACGTGGCTCATTTAGATGTCTTTTCATAGGGACAGGAGGTGTAGTTCTAAAACCAGATTCATATTGTTCCCAGTTTCAAATCTTTCCTCTAAAGCATGGCAACCTGAAGCCACCCTTACAAGAATGTGTTTTTTTCTACAAGGGAAAAGTCTCTGTTACTTTCCCATGTCACATTCTTCAGCAGCTAATCCATTTGCCAAAGATGAACAAAATAGAAAAGGAGGGAGGGAACCTAGCAAAAGAGAAACAGAGGCTAAACCATTTAAATCTAACAAAGTTGGAAAGAGACTGAAACAAGGCTCTTTTGATGAGAAATGTTATGCAACCATAATTATTTGCCATCTGCCCAGTAAAACTCAAATCAAGCATGAGAAGGATAAAATTTGCACTTTAGCGTTATTTTATTATACAATACATTTTTGTTTTACAACCACGCCACTGAAATGCTTCATGGAATCACTGCTTTTTAACTCACAGTGGTTTCCTCTCTATTGTAGATGAAGAAAACAAAGAATTCAGACCTCTAAGCCACATACATCACTGCAGAACTCTAACCATGGCAGAATGGAAGCAACAAAAATGAAACAGATATGACTCTGTGACAGCAGAAAGAAACATATAATTTCATTAAAGGTGTTTGAATTCACCACAGAACCAATGAGAAAATATTAATAATATTTTACATAGTGGTTAGATCTCAGCCTTTAAAAATCCAATATTTTACAATGATTGCTAGACTAAACTATGGTATACTATGTATACTTCTAGAACTTTTTATAGAACATATTCTTTGTGCCAAATTTTTTGTTTGGTTAACAAAAATAGAGAAAAAATGGACTGTCAAATAAGAGTGCTTGTTTCAAGTGACTTTACCATGTCACTGCAATACTTCAAAATCCAATCTATTGCTCAATCTATCACTCTCTAATGTGCATTAAATATTCAGCATAGAAAAAAGCATCATATAAATATATATGTTATATAAATAGTGCAAAAGTAAAAAAAAAAAAAAATAAAAAAGAGAAAAGAGATGAGCAACATAATGCTGAAAACATAGTATCAGACTCCACACAGCAATGCATCTGTTGCCATATGTTTAAGCCATATTTCTGAAAGCCCAGGCAGCCTGTACCAATGACTGGTAGTCTGTAATAGCATAGTAACTTCAGACAGGGGATGGGGCTTCCCCTGTTTGCTCTTATTAGGAGAGGTGGGGATAGAAAATGCTCAAGACTGCTTCACCTTCAGGTGAGTCACCCAAGCACTGCCCTTCAGCTCTTCCCTTTCCTCACAGACAGCAGTTGAGAGGCTGGGTGCCAGAGCCACTAAGTTTCCCTGTGTGTAACCACTGAACAGAGCTGGCTCCATACCAGCAGCACAGTGGTTCTCTAAAGTTACCTTTAGTATCCCCCAACAGAAAATCTGCTGGCTTGACTGAATACAATAAAGGTTTTGCTTCTATGGGAGACAGACGCCAGGTTTGGTGACACAAAACTTGGAGCCCCACAGATCGGCCACTGCTGGCAGCAGGCCAAGCATTCACTGCTTCCTGGGCTCCCTAAATTGTTCTGCTGGGAAATATTTTTAAGGATGCAAACGACCTTACCTACAAGGTGATGTCCTTTTGATTGCCATTCCACAGGGAGACAAAAGACACATCAGGCTTGTTTCAGTCCTTCATAAAAATATTTTTCTTCACAAGGGACTATAATACAGACTCAAAATGACCAACTCATTGCATTTAAACACTAGCAAACTCACACTAGACTCTCAGACAAGGCTTTGGTAATTAATGGAGTCTCACCAATTGCAAACAGCTCCAAACCAGGGTGTTAGTGTTATTCATCATTCTGCCAGTCTTCCACAAAGGCCAAGACAATTAGCTATGCTGAATTTCACTTGATAGCAGAGCATTTGCTCTTTACAATCATGCTTCATAAATCTATTAACATAGTACCCATCTTCCTGTTGATCCAGATGACCATCAGGTTGTAGTTGCTCATACCATGTACCTGCCTACCTTCCAATCAAACTCCTATTTCTTAATGCATACCTGTGGCACTATCCAAGCAGACTCGGACACTTGTGAGTAAAAAAATTATATATTCCAGAGCAGGCATCATATGTTGCCATTTTATTTCAGGACATCTCTTCTTGTTTCTCACGTCTCACTCATTTCATCTATGAGAGAGCAATATTTTCCCCATGTCTAAGCAGTCAATAGCTCACCACTAGCGAGGTTCCAGGCTACAAAAAGATTAAAGCTCTGTGGAATGTTACTAAATAATGTAAGCACATCCATCTCCCTGGTTTGTCTTCATTCACCGAATGGCTGTTTCTATGTCAATCTCTTTTAAACAGTCACACAGAGTGCTGCTGTGTGTGAGAGAGATCACCTTGCTCTACAACCCCTTGTTCTGTACAGCCAGCAACTTCAGACCATCACCGTCCATGCTCTGAACAATTAGGATTCATATCACAGCCATGCAACAGAGGACACAATAACAATATGCACTCTGTTTCTGTCCAAGACACTTAAAAACATTAATTCTAAAAGCTTAAGTGCCAGCTAACTTACTTTCATCAGTGCTTACCTACTGCTGTGCCAGGTATGCAATTAAAAAAAAAAACAAACCAAAACAAGCTTGTCAGCACTTTTTATTTCCAACAAGCACTTATATTGCTTTCAATAGAATATCAGTGCCAGAAGCTGATGCAACTAGAGACATGCACTCTGCAAAACCAAGGTTTGCAAGTAGCAGTTTAAAGGTGCCCTCAACCTGTACATCATCCACAAGTTCATATCAGTGAGTAGCAGTTCCAGCAGAGCATGTCCCCATGTCCCTGATCACCTTCGTCAAGAATTGTTCTGGAATGTATTGAAATCATCTCCTGGTTTCTAGCACCCAGCTGCATCACTGCCCTTCCAGAAAAGCAGCTTAGAGACAACCACAGCCTGTGACAGTGAGGCTCTCACCAGAGCCTCAAGGCAGCAGCATCTGCTTCCACTTCTTCACCAGGAGGTCTGCAGCAGACACTGACTATGGCATCATCTGTACTCTGCCCACAAGATCTCTGCTGACTTGTCACCCGTCCAAGGCAAAGCTCCAGTTATTCAAGCCTTTATATAGAGCACAGCCCCCCCTCTTTGCCTCCCCATCCTCTTTTTTTCCTCATTTCATCCAGTAAATTTAGACCTGAAATGCCCCTCAGGGCTCTTCAGCTAACAAGCCCCACGCTATGCATGGCCTGGCAACAAGCCTGGGAAGTGGATTTCCTCAGATGCTGGGTGTCTACTCTGCTGTCCATACTTCTTTTCACAAGCCTGGATCACAACAGATGAGTAGAAAAACTGGTATCTTTCCTTATATAGCTTTGATTTGGAGTAGGTTAGGAAGAGACCAGGAACGGTTTTGGTTTAGGGCCTAGAAAGAAGGCTAAGACTAAGCAGAGTAAGAACAGGCTTGTGATCTTTGGTGAGGTCTCAGGAAAGAAGTGATTGAGAAACTGGTTGCAGCCATCACAGTGAGACAAAGTCAAGGCCTTCCTTGCTGAATTATAATTCTTTCCAGTGCTCTTATACTGAAACAAATATAAGTATACACATAACACAAATATAAGTGTATAGAATCACAGAATCAGCTGGGTTGGAAGAGGCCTCTGAGATCATCAAGTCCAACCCTTGATCCACTACCACCGTGGTTACCAGACCATAGCACAGAGTGCCACATCCAGTCTCTTCTTAAAAACATCCAGGGATGGAGAATCCACCACCTCCCTGGGCAGACCATTCCAATGCCTGATCACCCTCTCTGGAAAGAATTTTTTCCTAATATCCAACCTAAACCTCCCCTGGCACAACTTAAGTCCATGCCCTCTTGTCTTACTGGTAGCTACTTGGAAGAAGAGACCCAACCCCCACCTGGCTACACCCTTCTTTCAGGGAGTTCTAGAGAGTGATGAGGTCTCCCCTGAGCCTCCTCTTCTCCAGGCTGAACAGCCCCAGCTCCCTCAGCCTCACCTCATAGGACTTGTGTGTATATTACAAGTATATTTGCAAATTATTACAAGTATACTTGCAAATTATATATCAAGAGAAACACAATACTTTACCAATTGCTGAACATTCACAGGTTTTAAATACTGTGAGGTCTCTAGGCACTGAGACTGCTGCTTGGTATTTCTGTATCACCTTGAAAAACAGCACCTGGTTCTAGATTGTGCCACATCAGTGCCACCACAAGCCAGAGAAAAAAAAACCCTGCATAATTATTCATTCTTGAAGTTCCAAAAGTGCCTATCAAAACCCAATCCCAAACGTTTGCGTTTGCAAACTATACATAATTAACAGTTATTAATGTCACAGTGAACTGACGCTTATCCTTGCATAATTAGCATTAGTTAGTCCTAGCTATCAGCTCCTCCTAAACTTCTGCAAATTAAGAGCCATGTAAATTTTGCTAGACCAGTTAAGCATCCTGCTACTGCTACATCAATTATAAATCAGAAATATTAACTTAATTAATTTGAGGTTGTAAGGAGAAAATAGACTATTTTGCACCTAATATAAAAACTTTATCTATGTTTTATCTTATTTTGATGATAGTAACAATCTCAGAAACCAGTAAGATTTGATCCTGAGTTGGGAATTAATTATTTTATTTTTTTGTAGACTGGATCTATGCAATTAGACTTAGCTAAATTTATGCAATTTGTTACCATTTGCAGGATATACATCATTCATGTCCCCAGAGCTGCACTCAGTGTACTGCCAAACAAAGTAATGTATTTTTAAGGGCAAAAAAATATCATATTACCAAAAGTATATAAGTTCTAGTGAAGAGGACGGATCACTTGTCAGTTCTCAATCTGGAAGAAATTCAGGTAATATGCTGATTTACACATGCCATTGAACATGATTATTCAAGAAGATAACTCTATTAATATTGTAAAAATAAAAGATAATTCTAGAAGTTTACATGATCTCCTTGTAAGTATTAATGCTATATTTAGATGACATGAATTTGTCTGTGATGGTCTCAGATCTGTCCTAGAACAATAATCTTCTATAGATGTTCCAAGGAAATCTCTTAAAGACATGCTAGGGAGTAATCTGGTGGGGAGCCAGTGAACAATATGACTGGCTTTGGAAACAGTTCTTCTTTCTCCAAGTCTAATCTGGGATTAGATGCTGTAATGATTAACAGACTGTAAGCAACCTGGGAGAAGGAAACTGTACACCCAGTACTCCTTCATCATGCACTGCTGCTCTGAATCAGGCTATATGACATATTTAGTAGAAAGCTGAATAGCTGAAGTATTTGCATATGTTAAGCAAAGCTTCTGCAAGCACTTCCTCCTATACATAAGCTTAGACATGTGGCCCTCTTGAAACCAAGAGACATTGTGCATAAACCCAAGCACATTCAGACTCTTGATCAGAGCTGGATCTGGACTGACTGAGGAATCTGTAAGTGCTATAGAACAGGCTCTTATTCTTGGCCTGTCGGATAGAACAGGAAAGTAAGGCAAGTCACAGGGACAGACAGAACTGACAACTCCTCAGAGCTAGTTATGAATCAGAAGGAACTGCTGTATCTAAATGGAAACAAAATGCCCCTCCAATTTTAATAATATCCAGAAAGTCTTGACTATGCCCCAAATTCAGTTGAATCTAAGTGCTACTATAGAACCAGTTACCATTTTCCCCCAGATTTCTAAAAACAAGTCTTGCAAGAGCTTAATTTTCTAAGCAGGGGAAACATCAGACAAATAATCAACTACAGAGTAACGTACATTTTTTATATTTAGTCATAAAATGATTTTCAAACGTATCCTGTATTGTTTTTAACAGGTAATTTGCACGCCTGATGAGATCTGAAGCTCACTGCAGCCTGTGGATCATTAACCATTAACAATTCCAGCCACAAAACATTCTGAACACAAAGAAATGTCCAAGACATTCCATCCCACCCCCTTACCTCAGGATGCCCCTAATCCTGCCATGGAGATATGACAGCCCCTTCCTAGGACTAGCAGCAGCCAGAGACAGCCCTGGCTGTTCATGCTAAGGGATACCCAGTCAGCCAGTTGCATTTCGTTCAACACCATCAAAAGACAATACATCACCCAAACTCACTATAACACAGCAGGCAGCCCAAATTGCCATGCTCTAACCTTCCCTTGAAAGCAAGTGGTTGAAACTATTTGCATATATATTCCTCACCCTCCTTTTGTCTAAGCCATGCAAGTGGTCTGAAGTGGTAAGTGTGGGCTAATTGTTTGTTCTCTTCTGCAGAGCTGAAAGGTCAGTTGGGGTAATGGTGAAGGGTGACATGACATACAATACTAAACACCCTCGGTTTTAAGCAGCCACCTTGTTCAATGAACCACACACAGACCAGGAGTTCTTTTCTCTACATGTGCTCAGGCTTAACTGAGCCAGCTGAGAGGCATTGGCTGCACTGCTGAATCTGAAGATGGCAAAAAAGCCTTACGTGGGCTTCCCTCCCCAAGGCTAAGCACTTAAAGACATGTTAAAAGTGTAGACAACTTGGTGCAGATTTCTATGGATTTCTACACATTTACATAGCAGGTGGCAGCTCTCTCATCTGTGGCTGGGGTTTGTTGTTTGCTTACTTTGGTTGATTCCTCACCTCAAAACCACAAGCAACAATGTACATGAGAGATGTCTGCATTAAGTCCCTCTTAATAGCCACAGATGGTGTTAGTAAACTGCCAGGTATGAGGCCAGAGATGTAGCAAGCAGCAGCCAACATCCCAAAGTGTTTTAATCTGAGATTATATTTTGAAAATATGATTTCAATACTTTGTGTCATGATTTTGTTACATTATTGCTGTATTTGTTTAGTGTTGAAGCTCAGGCAAAGCTACAGTGGATGATTTCCAGAAGTGGTTCATGTTATGCTGAGTGTGGTCTATCTGAATGATGAAACCCAATGAGACAGCAGTGAGTTAAATAAGAAAAATTTAAAATTCCAACCATCAAACAAGAAGTATTTAATTATCCTACTTAAAAGTGATCCTTCTTTTTTCTACAAAGTAGAGAACACTTTCTGTCAAGAACTTCAGTTACAATCTCTAACAGAGTTCCCAAAGTTCCCAAATAGTACTGAATCTATTCCTAGTTTTGCCATCAAAAATATCATATTTTGTCTTTCCACAAAACTAACAAGACAGCAAGCAAGAGAGCTTTGAATCTAGCAAGATGATTATACAGGTGAGTTTTTCAAGGTATATAATTACCAAATTCTTAACTCACTTATTTCAGAGGCTGTAACAAGAGAAGGCATGCAGGCAGGCAGAGCAGTGAAGATTAAGCAATGTAAATGTTAATTAGGAATGCTGGGGAAGGGAAAGGAAATCATGCAATCCCTCTGCACTAGCATGTAGAGTCCTGGGCCCAGTCACTTAAGGAAAAGCCTTTCCAAGGCAAAAAACCAAACCAACCAACCAACCAACCAACCAAAAACAAACCAAAAAAATCCCACAATAATCAGAGAGTTCAGGTTTAAGAAAAAGAGGATCAAATGCCTTTGTGCTTTTTCCTGTCCTCACCCTTTCCACATCCTTCTCCAGGACAGTGAGGATCTGTGGCCATTGCATCAGCCAGCCACAAGGCTGACGCAGTGAGGAAAGATCCTGAAAAATAACCTGCATTTCCCCCTCTTGTTTTTATTTTACATGTTTCTAATATTACAAATATACATATTTGACCCTGACTGGGCAGAACAGATATTTTTTTTTTTCCAGGACAGAGGAACAAGCTTCATACATCATGGGTACTTCTCTCCCTCAAGGCTGACAATCTGAATGAGATCACACTAGCACACAAACTACTCTGCATCACACACAAGTTTGAAACCCCCTGGGAGTCCGAGGGCACAGCTTCATTAAGCAAAACTAGCTTGCTAACACTGGCTGCAAGGCTTGGGGCACCAAGCGTCACTTGGCCACTGAGCAAAAGCTGAAGAAACTACAGAAAGTGTCTAAAACTCGTTGGCCACTTAGAGTGTCACAGCCTTGTTTCCAGGTCATGTTTAGGTGTGTCATTTTAGTCTGCTGACATCTTATGGAGTATAATGCTTGCTTCCATGTGTGCATTCAGGCTATTAAAGTCTGCAGGATAAAGAGCAATATTTGTAGTTCATACAGTTGAGGCAGAGTTGGCTATGATTTAATTAAACAAAGTTGCTAAAATATCCCCTCCAAATCTGTCCCTATGAGACCACGGGCAGTAGTCTCTGTCTCTGTGTAAGTATAGATTACAGCACCACAGATGTTGTATTTATCATGGCACAAAACAATAGCACTCTTTGTCACAAATACACTGTGATTCCTCAGTGTACACAAATACACAAATATTCCTCAGCTAAGAGCTTATAAATAATCTGTGGCTGCAACAGCACCAAGTTATTTCACAGTAACCTAGTTTCTGAACTACTCAACAAGCAGGCCCAGCAGCAATACTTCCTGTTCAGGACATTCCTAATGGATGTAACACATTCAAAACTCCTACTCCCTGTCTCAATATTTCTCTTAATGCACTGTGCTTGCTCTGCAGTTTGATGCAGTAGTCAAGCTGAAGCAGTATTAAGAAACTGAGAATAGGGCATGTCACCAAGCTGAATGAGAAGAGAGTGGTGAAAAAAAAAATAAAATCACAGGATCTGACTGTGTCATATCAACAGCTTTTTAAAGATTAAATCTAGCATGTGCCAACATGCCCAACAACAACTTTTCACTGAAGTCCAGAGAAAATCCTCTTTGAGTGTCTACATCTACAAGATCTGCTTACCCTCTCTACAGGCCCTCCTAAGAATTGCCCAGTTATCCCAAATTTTATCAGGAAGCAAAACCACTCTCAGAATACCAAGAAATATTTTTACATGGGTACAGTCTCACTAAGAAGACGCCAAAGTTTAATGTGTCATCAGTAAGCTAGCTATTTATTTGCTTGCTCTTTTCTAAGTGCTATTTGCAGCTATTAGATAAATAAAGAAAAAGCACTAAAGGTATGCCTTGCAGTAAGAGCCTTAGAAACACCAGATACTGTGAGCTACAAGCTTTTAGGACTTCTTCAGCTTTCAGTGAAGAATATTTGTCATCTGCTGAAATTTTTCTATATTCCAGTATATATTTTTCCTTCAAAAAAGAAGGACCTATAACTAACAAGGACCTATCCTGAGCTATGATAATTGGGTTAGCATAAGGATGTCTGGAATGCATCTTGAGGCACCACATTAGAATTTTATGTCAAGAAGCAGGCTTCACCATCTTATAGTTCAGGTACTTTTTTTAGTGACTTTAGATTTCTCTGTCAATGCTCACATAATTTCAGCCCCTTGAGCAGTGCAGTTGATAATGACATTGAGTGAGAGGCCTGTGCAAATGCTTGAGTACTTCCCTGGAGACCTGATGGCACAGAACAACCACGCATCCTTGGAATTGCTGGGCAGTACCCAGAGGCCACACTTGGGCTGCACGCTTCTCATCAGTGCTGAACACAGTATCTTCCCTTCAAATTCATGTATTTTAGGAACAGATAGTAGAGGATTCAGAAAACGGGTTTTATTTGCTAAGTCTAAATACATTTTGGTACAATTCAGATGTTAATCTGAGGAAAAACTGCTACTTCTGTGCCCAGTTGGCTTGAATTAATCTCTGGTTAACTGCTAGAATGCACTGGGGAAAATTTTAGCTACTAAGTGACTTCACTGGAAAAACTTAAATGTGTCAACACTTTAACCTTCCACTCTTTTGCGTCCTTTTACGATGAAAAAACTGAAGGAAACAATCACATTGAAGTAGCCTGCCTTTCTTCTGTTAATCACCAGCTATATTAAATTATTTCCAGTTATCTGGACAAGAACACCACTGCTTTGTCACCATCGCTGCAGTTCTATACAAAAAAGAGCCAACTGTCCTGCTGAAGAAATAAAAGAAAAAGCAAGCATGCTTTAGTTCTAGGTAAGACTAATACTAGCATTTTCCTCCTCATCTCAATGTTGTCTCCCAAAGTGTTTCTTTGTTATCCTTGCACACAGTTAAAACAAAAACTTTAGGTTGAATCCTGCCTTCAGTAAGGCAGCTCAAGTATTTACAAGATTTGGAGTTAAATAATTTAGTTCCCTAAAGATTTCTTCCCTCACAGAAAAGAAGTTTGTGAACAGTTAGTTTAAAATTTCCATATTCCAGAACAGCCTGGAAAAATACATGATACAACATATAAACTAAAAGAAATAAAACCAACAGACAACTCAACACCTAGAAGGACTCCATAGTTCCCTAAAGCCTTTTTTTCTTTTCTTAAATACAGCTTTGAAATAGATTGTCACCTCCAAACTCAGGGAGACATCCCTGTGTCACGTCATTGGTTTCAGCACAAGGTAAAAGCCCAAATCCTAGCGTGGGATTTGAACTCACTGTAGCCATCTGTTTCAAGAGGATTATATGGATTTTTTTAAAGTACTAGACACATTAAAAATAGTAGAGTCACTTCAAATGCTTTTTTGGCTACTTTGTGTTAAAAATACCACCTGAGCTTGAAAGCCAAAGGTACATGTCCCTGCAAGTTTGCTACCAAATCTGAAAGTCTCATTTTTTTGTCATTAATTTACTGCATGCTTTCAAGGAACAAGCTGCACAGTCATTTCATGCCAGTGAATAAATTTCTTTTTCCAAGGTGTTTTGTTGGTTGGCCACATGATTATTTCAAATCTTTCACTGCTTAGGAAAAAAACAAAGCAATTTTGGTTCTTTTGCCTCAGATATCTGAAACAGATCTGCTTTCTGTCAGAGATGGTACTTGCTCTGTATACATGAGAAATTTTTTTTTCTTTTTGATCAAGGAATCTGTACATCTTTTTGTAGGAAAAAAAAAAAAAAGAGAGAGAGATCAAAGGAAAGAAGCACTATTACAGCTATTTGATGAAATAGATTGTTCAGTTATAGGAGATGTATGATGGGCTTCTCATCTTACTAATACCACACTTCTGTGACCACAAGCTGGAAGGACACAAGTGATGTCACTACACTATCCCTAGTTTTGAAAAGTCCTTACAAACAGGCAAACGTTGTATTTCATAGGAATGCCCCCTATTCAGTGCCATCCTTCTCACAATATAGATCTTCTTTGTAACTAGGCCAGGGGGGGCAGGGAAGACAAGTTCTTAGGAGATACATATAGAAATGTGACTGTGAATGTACAAGCTACTCCAAGCCTCCTCCTCCCCCGACCCCTCCCTTTGCATTGTTTTACACAGCCTTGGCCTTTGCTTTTGTTTCCCATTAATTAATGTTGGTCATTGTACATGTGCTTAAAGAACTGTAGCAGTTCTGTTTCTGTAACCCTTCTTAGAAGTACAAGACAGCACTGGGTAATAGCAAGAGAGGGTAAAAAAAAAACCTCACTCAGTAATATTTTCTCATTAAAAGTACTGAAGAATTTTATACTATCTGTATACTTTTCTTTTATACTAAAATAGTCCCAAAATATAAGGAATTCCTTTTTAATTTGATAATTCTATCATCACATTTGCTTATTTTTTAAAATAACCAAGACATTATACTAACATGTTACAGCAGCCTAAAGGTTTGCCTTGTTTTCTATCAGTTCATTCAATTAAGGCCTTATGACAAAATGCTGTTTCTGCTCACATCCACCAGTAATATTTTTATTGTATTATACTTTCATTTCCACTTTGTAACATGGCTGGCAGAATTCCACTGCTTTTGCAACTAGTATTAGTATTTCAGATGGACTAAATTTCCAGAAATTTTGGCACTGATAAAACAAATTGAAGCGTCAGCCTTTGACATCTGAATTTCACAATTATGTCTGAAATCAGTGAAGTAGGTGGTCTCAGCCTACTTCCACTTCTTGTTCCCCTCACAAATGCTCCACAGGTCAGCATCCCCTTGTCCTCTGTTCTCAAGAGAGGAAAAGCCTCAAGAGAAAAAGCCTAAAATCTAAGCTCAAGAATAAAAATAAGGAGAAATTGTTGTAACCAACAGGGAAAACAGAAGTATGAATGCACAGCTGTAGACTATCAGCTAATGCTAGCAAATCTTTGTTTTCAGTACTATGTTTCACTTGCTTCACTTAACTAATACATTCAAAATAAACCCACAGATAATTCATGGTATTAACTTCAGAATATGATTTGGGAGATTAAAGAACATTCCATTCAATTCACTTGCAGAAAAATCCCAGTATGACAGCCCTGGTTTAAGGAAATGAAAGTTGCATACATCAAATCAAGCAATATATGCTAGGACCTCTAATTGTACCCTGAGTGCACATGCAATCTGTTCTCTGGAATTGGACTGTATGATGGGCAATCACTGCTGTGTGCCAGGGCAGGCACTAGAACATCAGGCAACATCTGGACATGCTGAAACCCTATTTTGCAGGATATATTTTGGTTTCCACCCCCTTTTCGTCCTTAGCTCTAGAGCCCGACAGGTTGGACAGTTGTCAAAAAAACCACCCCAAAACCAACAACAACAAAAAAACCCAAAACAAAACAAAAAAGCACAAACAAAACAAACAAACAAAAAAATCCTGCTGCAGCTGGCGCCTGGGATACAGAAGATGAGGAAAAGCCAAATTTCTGTCCAGGGACTGTAAGCTGCCAACACCATAAGGGGAATTATGAGTCAGGTGAGGAGTATAGGACATGCTATAGAAAGCTATAGAAAGCATGATAGCATCAAGCTACTATTCAGTATCAGGCTACTTCCAGGCATGTTATGCAGCACTTATATCAAAGGAAAAAAGCAGTTTATTACTGCAGAGATAGTTCATAGCAAACAGAAAGGACAGCCACGTAATCTGAAGTTTACAAAGTAAACACAGCAGGCAGCTACTAAATAGGAAAACAGACATGCTGAATGACAAAATCAGACAGCAAAAAAAGATCTTCACCAGAAATATTTTTTTAAACTATCTTTGCTTGGGTTAGTCACCAGAAAATAAACTAAGTGGAGGTAGAAAGGAAAACACAAAGTAATACTTGTTTTCCTGCTCTGCATGTAAAAACTTGCATAAGAGATTAAGATTTACAAAAGCTCTGTTAATTCTCCATTTGGAGACTGACACCTCAGACAGAACTTCCGTACCATAGAACATCTTTCTCCAGCTGTTTGGCCTAGGGCAGATAAAGCAAAGATTCTGATACCAGTGTTGCTACTACATTTGGAATTGGGATGTTGCCTTGTAGCTCTTTGAGCAAATGTAGCCCCCTACCTAATGTAAAAGATTACATTACAGAGAAAGAGGCTCCCTCCTACTCTGCATATTACCATCCTCAGATTCCAGTCTCAAAAATTCGATATTAAAACTAATTAGACTGAATGTTGTTGTGAGCAAGTAGATAACTACTCTACATACATATATATATATATATATATATATCAAGAATACAGCTACGTATAGCCAATAAGACAACTTAAATAAGCCTGGTGTTTTGGAAAACAATCAGCATTAGTTATTAACAGTAGACACTGAAGAAAGATAAAACTTTGTTTGCTACTATGTCTAAAAAACCCCACAACAAACAAATCAAATATCAGATTACTCTTCTTCAACCCCCTGCATCATATTAGACTCCTTACAATTAATTACAAAGTGAAAGTCCAAAGGAAGAACTCCACATATGTCCTAGGGATAGTGATAAAAGTGTTTTCCATTTACAAATTTTAATTGGGGAGCCATTTAAAAGGATGAAGTATGAAGAGCCAGGTGCTTACCTATTTCGTCCATTATATTCAGTACCGTACACTCATTTGCACTGCAGAGGTCTACTGTCAATCCATAGCACGATCCATATCACCCAACATGCACTTCAGTCTCCCATCCTACATTCAAAAAATTCAGGCCACCAATTATGCAAACCCGGAGCAGAAAGGAGGAGGTGTCACAGAAGGCAAAGGTGCAGCTTCAGGAAGTGTCAAGAACGCACGCCTTCAAAGAATTCTTTTTCAGCTCAATTCTGGTGGGGCTTTCACCAATTCTGCCCCCACGTCTGATAAAAATGGAGTTTGTCACATCCACAGCATGATGAGATTATATGGAGGATAGAGAGGGGGGGAGAATTCTGCAGAGCACTTCCCAGTGCTCTGCGTCAATAGATTTGGGCTTAGCCTGGGTTAAGCAGCTCAGACCACAGGTTATTGGTGCTGGCAGCTGTCTACCACACTGCCCCACTTCAGATTGCAAAACACAAAACACACAGCCTGGGAGGAAGGCCTTGGTCAGTCAGCTCCAACCAGCCTACAAATAAAACAGAGAACTAGGACACTGGAGCCTCCATGTTTGCCTTGGATGGCACTTCAATAGTTTAAAATATCTCCAACCACCACCACCACCCCCCCCACACACACACCCCTTTTCAAACAGCTTAGTGCAAAGATCAGTTGCAACAATATTAAGAAATGCAGCATGCATTTCAAGATAAAAAAAACTGAAGTGAAATGGGATCTTGGTTTTAGTGAGGATTTTTGCACATTAAAAGAAGTAGATTGCTTTCTTGAGCATTTTGACTATTTTGGTATTGGGTGTCCTATATGGCATCTGGCATTTCTTGGACATCAGGTAATTCTTGACATGTGTCTTTTGGCTTGATAACAAATGAGCTTTTGCAACAAGCACAGTACAGTCATTAATGTCATCGCTTTGCCCAATATTATGGGAAATCAGTTACCAACATCTTAACAGAAAGGGCTATATTACTTCCACCATCCCCCAGATTAATGCTAATAGCACATTCAATCCAGACTTTAAGTAATACTTATGCTACAGTGTTACTTCTTCTATATAATTTTACTTTGCTCATGTAACCTGTCCAAACATAATTCTCCTCTGAAACTGTCATTATAAATTGTTACAAAATAATAATTAAAATCAAAGTCATCATACCAACAAGACCATGCCATCACTGACATTCTATGAACAAACACTCTAGTTCTACAGTAACTCATTAAGCCATAACAACTACTGTACTTGTGTGGCACAAGAGCATCTCCCACTCACTCTGCAGACTGACCAGTCCAATGAGCTTATGAAGACCCACAGAAGTCAAAGATCTGTCCTGACACCACTGTCAAATCTGGGCTAGAACATGAAAAGAAGCCTTAGGGCTGACATGGCCAGGAAGCCTGCAAGAATGGGATTGAGCCTCTGGTCCTATCAGGGACTTCCCATATAATTATAATCCCATATAATATGACAACCCCAGGAATGCTAATGCCACCTGGCCTCTCAAAACTTGGATCTGTTTAATTGAATCATAGCATGGTTTGGAAGGGACCTTAAATACCATCTAGTTCCAACCCCCTGCAATGGGCAGGGACACCTCCCACTAGACCAGGTTGCATCATGCCCCATCCAGTCTGGCCTTGAACATTTCCAGGAATAAGGCATGAGTGTTTCAACACCCTTATAGTTCCGAGTTTCTTCCTAATACCTGATCTAAATCTAACCTCTTCCAGTTTGAAACCATTCCCCTTTGTCCTATCACTACATGCCCTCATAAAAAGTCCCTTTCCAGCTTTCCTGTAGACCTCCTTCAGGTACTGGAAGCCACTATAAAGTCTTCCTGAAGCCTTCTCTTCTCCAGGCTGAACAACCCCAACTTTCTCAGCCTGTCTTCATCGAACAGATGCTCCATGCCTCACACAATTTTTGTGGTCTTCCTCTGGACTCACCCCAACAGGTCCATGTCCTTCTTCTGTTGGGGACCCCAGAACTGGACAGTGGAGTAGAAGTGGAGAATTATGTCCCTTGACCTGTTGGTCATGCTTCTTTTGATGCAGCTCAGGATATGGTTGGCTTTCTTTATCTTTACATGGAAACATTTCTATTCTTCAATCTCTTACCAGGTCATTTATTCTAATCATTGGATCTGATGCAAACATTCTCCTTTGGCCTCACAACTGAGCCCAGATTTTTGCTGGGTGAGCTGGCTACCCTGTGGTAGAAACAATAACCAGGAGTCTAGAGTTCTTCCTAGGAAATTGTGAGCCTGAAGCAACAAGGTTCTATGAAATGCTATGGAGGCAGATTGCTAAACTCTGTGCAGTTTGAGTTGCAAACACAAACCAGAGTGTAAGTATTAATTATCTTTGATTATGAATACTGAAGATCAATTACCATTAAATTTATCATCCTTGATAAGATGATTAGCAGGTAACTTGATCTGCCAGTGGTCCCCTGGAGGTACAGCATATAATGTATGGAAAACACACAAATACAAACAAAACTAAGCTCACTGAAAACACATCCAAAACCACTCCATTGATACTGACTGTAAAAAAGAACTAAAAACCTAAGTAGGGAATCAGGTTTATTGACCTGCCTCGCTACAATGGTTCTAAAAATAAAAAGCAGTGTTTGTGTATTCCAATGTATTCACATTGCAGGTCAGATCACAGGGCCTGAAGAGGTAAAAGCTATTCTGTCACTGGCATGTAGGGAAAATTAACTTGCTAATTCACTTTCTAATGCACAGTCCACTGAGCGTACAATTACATAAAAAAGGAAAATGAAAACTAATGCAGTCAAGCATATTAAATTTGTATGGTTGTAACATTATGCAGAGCTTCTTTATAGTACCGATAAATACATAGACTTTGTTTTTTCAAAAAGCAAATAACATCATTCGCCCTTAAATCAGTCACATGCAGAGCACTAAGCATATGCCATCCTTCTCTAGCTCTGTGAGACAAAAGCTACATCACCAAAAATAGCCACACAGTGTGCTAGAGCTGCTGCAGAATGCCCTAGATACATTTAGGCCATGAAGAATGAGCAGCTCTGTTGCACGGAAGGGTTAGACACTAACCTTCATAACACACCAGGATGACTGAAGAGAGAAAGGAAGATAATTTTCCATCCTTGAAGTTAATTTTTAATAAGCATCATTTAGCTGACTTTAAAAGGGAGGGTTATCGGAAAGCTATTTCCATGCAGAGCTGGAATGTATGTGTATATACACAAAACATAACAGGAAAAGGGGGTACACTAAAATACTTGGTACAGGCTTTCTGTGAAAAGGCCAGGTAAAAAAAAATTGTGCTTTTTAAAAAATAAAATGCCATTATACTGAGTTGACTTTACAAGAGCGTGGTCCTAAATTTTGATAGATGCATCCCCTGTTTGATTTCTCAATTATTTTCAGTAGTGTCTTCTGCTTTTTAGTAGTGTTTTTTTAAGTGGTTTTTTTTTTTTTTTGGAATGTCTTTCCGCTTTCTGAAGAGATTAGGAAAAGCTAAAAGTTGATGTTTTTTATTAGATCAGGTAAATTGTAAATATATATATATAGTAATATATATCAATATATAAAATATATATATTGAAAGAGCTAAAGAAGTAAAGGTCAGTCAGTGCACTATGTGTTTAGAGGAATCAAAGATTGATCACATCTGAGCATGCCAGACAGACCCCTTCAAATACCAATACTTTCAGGCTAATTTATAATTTTCTCCACCTTCCCAACACTCCACACAGCAGTTTGAAGGCATCTTGAACCAAAGGAGATGAGTGTTATAGCACTGCAATAACAAACACAAACCACACTTACCCATGGCAAAGTAGGTAGCAATAGGCAATCTAAGTTATTACAAGAACTAAAAAACTATTGATGTCGAGGAGTCATCTTCCTAAACTTCAGTCATTTTCTTTTAGTAGATTTTTGAAGCACTGGAACAATGGCAAGTGTATGTTGGGGCACCTCCACTATGAGAAGAAGCTGAAGGAGCTGGGATTGTCCAGCCTTAAGAAGAGAAGACTCTGGGGGGACTTTATAGCTGCCTTCCAGTGCCTGAAGGGAACATACAGGAAGGCTGGAAAGGGATTTTTCAAAGAAGTGTCCAGCAACATGACAAGGGAAATGGTTTTAAACTAAAGGGGAATAGGTTTAGACTGGATATTAGGAAGAAGTTCAACAGTACTAAGGTGGTGAGACTCTGGAACAACTTGGCCAGAGAACTTGTGGCTGCCCCTTCCCTGGAAGTATTCAAGGCCGAGTTGGATGAGGCTTTGAGCAACCTGGTCTAGATGAGAGGCATCCCTGCCCATGGCAGGGAGCTTGGAGTAGATGATCTCTAGATGTTTCTATGATTCTATGTTTCTCTGTAAAACACTGAGTGTGACCAGAACTAATGCATTTTATTCCCAACAGTGCAGAGAATAGTGGTCAGTCTTTCTAATGCTATCCTCCATGTTATCTCTTAGGAAGAAAGCTCAAGTCTGAGTGAAGACTAACTGAGACAAAATGGATTTGCCTTACAATTTACCTACACTGGCAGGCAAGGCTTCCCCTTTAGCCATATGAGCAGTAGAACAACATGAGCAATCTCCACCCATGTCTTGCACCCCTAACTGGTTGTATTCTGCAGGTGGGCCTTGTTACATTTCCTGTAAACCATCTGGCATTAAAAAAAAAAAAAAAAAAAAAAAAAAAAAAAAAAAAATTAAAGTTCAGTCATCAACCTTTAAAGTGTAAACATTAGCCTATATCCACAGCCCTTATAAAATGAGTAACGTGATAGCAGTACAGTATTTAGTGAGCAATCTACTGTTACAGCTTGATGCTTAACTTTCTAGACCTCTTTCTGTGAAGGTTCAGCACACAGAGCACTGAACAGAAAACAAAGAGAAATAGAGCTCAAGAGCAAGCTAATATATAAACACCAGAGAACAACAAAAGAACAGCACTGGTACTCAGAGCAGATATCTCACGTTGAAAGCACTCCCCAGACTCTGAAGGACATTTGCTGAAAAGAGATGAGTGTGATGGTTTAAGACCAAGAAGAACAATGTAAGGATCCCTTCTGCCCTTTTTGAAAGTGTAATCAACTTCCATGGTTGTCCTGGAACAACTTACGAAAGGGAAAGTATAGTCAGAAGAGAATAGGAGGGTAACTGGCTGGCAGCTGATGGATACCAGAAGTACTCTCTGATTCCCATTCCAGGAAGAGCAACAAATTACATCTCTTTTTCCAGTCCTCATAAGCCATTTGCCAGGAACAAAGCCTGTACATGATCCAGGTAGTCCAAGAAGTTTCACTGTATGCTGGAGAAAGTTGTCTGTGTCCAACAATGTGATCCAAGTGTGCAGAATATATATATTTATATACACACACACACATAGCTATATATTTAACCCATAATCACGCATTTGGTTACACAGTTTCAAGCAAAGGAACTTTCTTCAAGTATGCTGTTATGAACCTTAAGATGCCAGTTTAGTTTCAAGCATTTCTACAGCAAAGTTTATATAATTGTACACACCTGGACTGGATTTCACTTAGACCTATATCCACAGATTCTATACTTTTTTTTAAAAAAATAAGCTATTTTGATAATAATATGATTATGAAGGAATTCACTTGAGTCCATGATTTGCTTCCCTTCTACCCAGTGTGCTAGAGGAAGAACTTATAGATTTATTCCATACATTGATGTGCCTAAGCAATGAAGTCTAATGCAGTCTCCATTAGAAGGCTGTCAGGAGAGGCATGGCTTCCACTGTTGAGAAAAGATGGGCAAGTCTAAATTACAAGAAATAAGCAATAAACAACAGTGTACATAGGTTCCATTAACAACACTGAAAACAGGGACAGAATCTGAAAGCTTGAAGTTTCATAATTTGCAGTTATGTAGTGTCAAAAAATATGTATGTATAGTACCATCATTTTGGAGTTCCTACTCATGTGGGCTATAGCAGCTAAAGTGATTTTCTCTAGGATGTTATTACTGGAAAGACACAGGAACTTTAGCTAACAACTCAGGGGGCAGGCCATTTTCCTTAGAAAATGCACACATTTTCCAAAGTAATGTTTTGGTGTAGTGTTGCAAAGTGTAAGCATTGTACAGTAGCCATGGTATGGATGCACCCTTTGGAAACACTGTCCTATTTTTTTATAAGCACATCTGTATCCAGATGTGCATGCACACCCACACATCTTTTCTCTGCAGGCTGTTAGGAATTGCACCTTCATGCTGCTGTACCTTTCCTCCAAGCTATTTTCCTTTCTTCTCACAAACAAAATGCTGTGGAAAGAACAGTCTCTTCTGCATTTAGCTAATCTGCAGGATTGGCAGGTCTCTGAGGAAACAGCTCTGAACTGAGGAATTTGGTGAACAGATTTTAAAAACACAGCCACACTATCAAATACAGCAGTTACTGAACAGTGAATAGAGTTTGAACAACCATGCAGTAGTTAAGTATTTGATTGAGTAGCAAGGGTAGGTAGCCTCATTACTCCCCACAGTGTTATTTTAGGCAGTTCATAAGCTGCAGCCAAAGCCGAGTCTTAAAGCAGCAGCCTCATTAGCACAAGTTAAAGTACTTGACACAAAATAAAAGGAAAAAAACAAGACTGAAAAAGCCTCTCAAGCGTCCAAAGCTGGCCAGTAAATTCTGGGGACAATTCACTATTAAATAATGGAGGCTTCAGAGACAACTCATGAAAGAATTATTGCACTTTTTTTTTTTTTTTTTTTTTTGTGATACTACCTCCAAGGCACAGTTTAACTGCATCAGTACAGTCACTTCGAGCTTTTTTGTTGGAGAGTGCTGACTTTATATATACTGTATGACACTCCCAATGCAACATTTTAACACTTTTCTCCCTCTCACTCATGATGCATTGTTTGCAATAAAATAAATCCAGTAGAGTTGAATCCCATGCCAGGTCCCCACAGCTTAAGCAGTGGGGAAAAGTGACAGCATTGCTTCAAAACAATATAGACATTTATTGCCAATAGGATAAGAACAAATCCAGGGAATCTGGACCTAGTCCAGCACGGTGTCTCTCCAGTTCTCTTAAATGCAGCTTTGATCTTTGGGAAACTCTGAAGCACAAGAAAAGTCAGAAGGGCTGGTGGCACACAGAGAGATGCTACTCCAGGTAAACAGATGGTGAAATCTTTTGGGAAGCTCGGGTGTGAGAGGGCTCCATAGCTCTCCCCAGTACCTGATAGGTGTGGATTCTGAGGAGCAGGTGGTGAGCTGATGGTAAAGGAGTACAGGGGAACAGCAGCAAACAAGGAGCAGGCTAAAGAGAGAGGGGCTTCTGATCTTGACTTTTAGAGAGTATGGGCAGGAAACAGGAAGGAATATTGGCCCCTCTGTGTTCCACCCCTCTCAGATCCCTCAGGATCCTAAAGACTCTCTCTTTAGGTCTTCATACTGGTACCAAAAATTTATCCTGGTCCACACAAACCATGACACCAGGTAAGTAATCATTTCAACACAGAAATATGGAATGAAAATGCAAGATTTCAGGAACAAAAATTACAATTAGAGTAGGAAAAATTTCTCCTTCTTCAAAATACCTTTCTTCCCTGTGCCAGGCACTCGTAACCCATTTTCCCATGAAATCCTATGGAGTTCTCCTCTCTGGTGAGTAGCAGGCTGGGTACTTCACTGGAGCCCTTTGTTTTTCCATACAAGAGATACCAGTCTGTGCAAGAGCAGCACTGCCTGCAGTCTTACCAGCATGCCTCAGCCCTGACTGAGGGCAAGGATGATTCAGACTATTTTACAAGTGCCTTGCACTCCAAACTCCCTTTCTTCAAGTTGCCTACTAACATAATTCCCTACTTACCAAGAAAGATTTTTTTTTTTTAAGTAATTGCTCCAGTGCATAACTACAAAACTTTATAGCTGTACTATTTTTATAGTTTTACCATTACCACGTCCAGAGGGTGGTGGTAAATAGCTCTTTTTTCAAACCAGCAACATGTCACAAGCAGGCTTCCCCAGGGATCAATATTGGGCCCAATGATGCTTAAGATCTTCATAAATTATTTGGATGATGGAATCAAGTGTACCCTGACAAAGTCTGTGGATGATACCAAATGAATGGGAAAGCAAACAGCTCAGAAGGGAGAGCCCACTGCAGGAAGACCTGTGTAAACAGGAAGAGTGGGCAAACAAGAAATTTATGAAAAAAAAGTTTAGCAAGGATAAATGTAAGGTGTTGCACCTGCAAAAACACAATCCATGACTGCAGCACAGGCTAGGATCCACCTGTCTGGAGAGCAGCTGTGTGGAAAAGGACCTGGGGTTCCCAGTGGACGGCAAACTCAATGTGAGTGATCAGTGTGAAGAGAAATGGGTTTGGTTCAGCCTGTGGAAAAGTCTTGGGGAGACCTCATCATAACATTTCCATACTTGAAGGACAGCTAAAAAGAAGATGAAGGCTCCCATTTTACAAGGAGTCACATAGAAAAGATGAGGTGCAATGGGTACAAGTTACACCTGGGGAGATCCTGCTTGGACACAAGTGGAAAGATTTTCACAGTGAAAACATTGAGCCATTGGGATAATCTCCCCAGGGAAGTGGTAGATTCTCCAGCACTGAACTTTCAAGATTCAGCTGGACAGGGTGCTGGGCCATCCTGTCTAGACCATGCTTTTGCTGAGAAATCTTGGACCAGATGATCCTTGAGGTGCCTTCCAACCTGATATTCTGATATTTTGAGATAGGACTGAATGTAACAGTGGGATGTTCAGACACATCATTAATGCAGAGGATAAACAGGCCTGGGATTTGAAGGCCAATAAGAGCTT
Organism: Calypte anna; assembly: GCF_003957555.1. NCBI lineage: Eukaryota > Metazoa > Chordata > Aves > Apodiformes > Trochilidae > Calypte > Calypte anna. The sequence goes on along the minus strand of NC_044246.1, from coordinate 58,090,735 downwards.
GCATCAATTTATTCAAAGCAGCTTCTCTATAGCTCTATAGAGAATATATAGCTCTAACTCTCTAACTCTATAACTCTATAGCTATACCTGACCTTGAAAGCTTCCTTATACTTTGAAAAGGAACCTACATGATTATTCCTTTCAAGCAAGTGTTAGACCACTAATTGTTTACTTGCAAAATGTGGTTCAGTTCAATAAAGCCAGAGAAATCCAGAAGAGAGCAGTAAGTGCTTTCAGTCCATTACTAGGAAAAAAAGATAAGTGCTCTAAAAGCCTGAAAAGAGGAGGTCAAATGCACTATTTTTTCAATTTACTTTGCTTCAGAAGAACTACAACAGGGGCATAATTGGCCCAGACTCTGTAATGGTTTTGCAGAAGTCTTATTGTGCATCTTCTTGCAAATGAGACTTACATTCCCCACACATAGCACCTCTTCTTATGACAGACTTAGCTCTGCACTGCCATTGATTACAAGTACATAGGACAAGATTACAGCTGTGGAAAACATTTGCAACTCTGAAAAGAGCAAACCATTCAGCTGTAACTACCCTATGCAATATTTTAAGTACTTAAATGTCAGTAAGCCTTTTTTTTCTGTTCACACATTTTTAAATACTTCACCTTCCCCACAGATAAGTGCTACCTGGGGATAGGGAAATACCTTAGCAAGACTTCCACCTTTTCTTTCTCAAATAATTAGATTCTGAATATTGGAATATTTGCCAATGGTGTCTTGCCATGCACCTCTGCTATAGTATGTAGGTGAAGGGTAGTACCTTACTTGCCTAGGATCAGATGCAGGAAAAATGCTTCTCTTTATGTAAAAAAGAGTCAATTTTCACCTTAAGCACTTAACCATAGCAGTGTTTTCTGCTTTGTTACAGAGGCTGGGATCAGAAACACTGGTGCAGTAACATCACTTGCTTTCAGATGCTTTGGGGATCAGATGACATTAAGACATCTCCCAAAAGGTACCCAAAGGCAGTAGGTACCATGAAAGCACCACTGATGAGAAAAGTGTAGACCCTATGCTTCACCAAAAAACACAAACCACACTATAATGGAAGTACTTTAGAATTTGTCATGCTTTGTGATTTCCTAGGCTGACTGAGCAACAGTGTTTCTATTTTGGTAAATATTGTCATTTACAAAGATAAATTCAAACTGTTTAAAAGACTGTAACAACTGATGTATCTGCATCTCACCATGTCCATGGGCAGTCCAGCAGACCTGCTCAGCAAATCAACCCAGCAGGAAATCTCCATTGCCATCTGTTTGGCAACCAGCAGCTCAGCAGACACAGCTTTTGGCTCTACTTGGCCAGTGAAAGGCAGAGTTCAGTACTCCACAACCAACATGCTATGCAAGTAGCCCATTAAAAGAGACCTACTTTGCAAGCATCCCTTCCTAAGCAGCTCTCACCAGCTCCAACTCATTCCTTGCCCAACCAGGTCACCAAGTAAAGCATGGGCGAAACAGCTGAAAAGGCACCACTGCCAATTAACGTGAATCCCAATGCTCCACTTACTCAGCAGTGAGTTGTATTCAACACATTTTAACTTCCCTTTCAGCAAACTCCTAAATAATCTTGAAGGCACTCACGACACCAATACCCCTTATTTTCCTCATTTTATTTCCCCCTCTTTAAAAAGAAAAGCATTAAACATAATTGCACTAGTTTACACCACCACAAAATAAAGGTATTTGGAGGGTGGTTCCAGCATTTGGAAATGCACAACACCATGTTATGGAGCAGGAAAGCCAGATCTCATTGGATTTTCCCATTTAAAGATCCAAGAATGCAAAACAGAGTAAAAGTTTAAGCATATGTAGACAATGATTTCACATCTTTTAGCACCTGCAAGCTGCAAAGTCTCAAAAGGTTTACAAGCAATACGTCTTTTTTTGTAAAAAGACAATTTTATGGTGTGTATATATATATATATATCACAAGCAGACATATTAATATGTGTGTTATACTACATATGAAACCCTTTGCAGTATATAATTAATACTGGTTTAATATAAAGAAGATTCAGGCAAAATATCAACCAAATAAGTTGGAACAAGAGAAAGGGAGAAAACACTGTGCAGATAATAAGTAGGTGCAGTGCTGTTCGCTCATTGGGAATTAGAGCCTCAGTGGCTGACTGTCTTTCTGCAGAGTAATACTCAATAATCCCTACACAGCCTGAAGTATTTGAATCATGGGAAAGCTCATTATAATTACTACTGTCAGGATGTCCTGCATAAACAAGTTTCCCCTCCCCAGAGAGGGAAACAGAGATTGCTCCTGTAGAAGTTACTAGATGTGATATTTATCACTAGTTATTCTCTAAGTTACAATAATTAAAAAAAAAACCTGGCGTACTTTCACATTACTTCAGTCCACAAAGTAAGCAGGTCAGGTTGGATATACTGTGGCAGAGAATTGGTTCAAAAAGAGGAAGTACAAAGGTTTCAAAAATAATTAAATGCCCCCCACCAACACACAGTACAAAATGTTTTGTAACCAGGTTGAAAAATTCAAAATCTTACTTCGAATTACAGTTGTTGGATCCTGCTTACTCCACAGAACATCCGGATTATTAGTATGTGGTAACTCTACCAACCCACATCAATTATTCTACAGCATTAATATAAGAAATATCTTGTCTCTTTTTAAAGATTAATAAACCAGATGTTTCCAACACTACAAATACAAAAGTAAGACTTCTCATCAGGTTGCTCCCTACTATATTTCTTTCTAAAGCTACATTAGTTTACCTTGTTTCAAGAGCAGGTGTCTGCTTCTGGGACTTTCTGGTTGCAATGCATCAAACCAAGCTCTTAGCAGCCACAGGGGAAAGCAAGAGTGAATGGTAACAGATGAGGGTGACCTCTCTCACTAACAGAGAATCCCTTCTTAAAGCTTTGGGTAACTTACCAGGAAAAATTTACAAGGCCATATTGTTGTTTCCCCTACTTAAAAAAAAATGCTGCCTTGAACAAAAGAGGTGAAAGACATCTTAAAGTACCTCTGCCTAAGAGCCCCACACAAAACTGATGTGCAGACTTCCATCTTTCAGCAGAATCTTCTTGCCTTGCTTTTGTTTTAGGTAACAAAAGCTATAGCCTCACCATCTGGGACTAAATTAGTGATAAGAGCTTGCTACTGGCAGTTTTCTAGACCTTTTTGGAAAGAAATCCTAGAATAAGTTTAAGAAAAATCCATAATCAGAGTACAAAGGGATAGACCAAAGAACAGCACTTTCTCAAAATTTAAGCTAAATCTTCACTGAATGTTAAAAGGAACTACTAGCAGTAGCAAAACACAGTGAACTCCAGTTTACAGCCAGGCTACAGCAGGGCCAGTTTGCAAGAGTTAAGATGAGCATAAATCACCCCTGCAAACCTTGGGGTCAGGAGCCTGTTCAGAACTCCATTACACTGCAATCTTCATTTCTCAGGAGAATAAGATCAAACTGTGATCTTACATATTTCAGCCTTGGAATGTTGCTCATCATGCAGATGCCAAAAACAAGTGAAATCTGTAGGATGGTGATTAAATAGAAATTTAACTGAAAAAGATGGCATCCAAAGGCATCAGCATGGTCTGAGCATCACTGTCTTCACAATACTGTTTTCCTATGTTCTGCACTGGTTATTTATTGACTACAAAGACCTTTGTTAAACATACTGCAGTGAAAAACCAAGCTACTCTGCATACAGTCTTCTGTGGCACTGAGCATCTGAGATGTAGTTTACAGCAGCAATCCTGATACCTCACAGAGGCTTAGAGAAATTCCCTTTAACACAAACTAGTTGAGAGTTGTGTTTCTTAAACCTGAGAATAACCTGGTGAAGAAAAATCCTGGCACAGAGGTAAATAAATATATTATGGAATATTTCAGAGAAGACAGATAGAAAGTGTAAGAACGTACCAAAACACTGATAGCCCAAAAACAATGACAAGAACCAGCTATTTGGTCTGCAGCCTGGTTTTGCTGCCAATACATCACTCAGCAGCTGGTTGTTGCTCTCCTTTTCTGACTTGCAGATGGTAAGTGCCTCCTGCTTTTTTCTTTACCCCTTTACCCTCTTATTTTGCAGTTCAGACCACAGCTAAACACAGCACTTCAACACAGATAGATGGCTGGAAATTACTGGGGTTTTGGTTTGGGGTTTTTTTCCCTTTTTTTTTAAACATACACTACTTTTTATTTTTTGATGCAGGAATAAGAGAACAAGGTAAAGATGTCTTGTTTTTTCTAGTGACAGGAAATGCACACAAAATGTGAAAGTGTTCATTGTCTAAAGTTTGTGTGAACTGCTTGTCTAAGACGGAGTACACATTCCTTAATGAAACAGCTGTTACAATAAAGAAGGATTGACAAGCAAGAAGGTTCAGAAGTTTTTCTACCCAACTGCCTCTGTTGCACCCAAGTATAAACAAGTGAAAACACCACTGACATGTCATTTCTGTGGCTTCAAGAACAGCTCATACATCTCTGATGTCATTCATGGAGTCTTAGCATACAAGCCAAAATTTAGTGTTGTAATTTTTATCAGTGCATTAGTCAGCAGCCAATGAAGAAACTGACTTTGAGAAAGAAAAAAAACAAAAACCAACAAAGCCAGAATTGGCTGCATAAAAGGATGACTCCTCGTGTCAAGGGTGGGTAACTGGATAAACCTGCATTTCCAAAACAGCTTTCTGAAAAGCTCTCTGAAGCAGAATGGAGAAACAAGATAGCTTTGTACAATGAAATACAAGAGTGAATTGAGTTCCGTCAGCACTTCTATAATAAACCTTGCCCGTGCAGGTATTTAAAACTGAGCTGAAAAAGATCTGGATTTCAAAAATGTTCATCACACTTAACACTGTTTTAGGATATTATTAGATTTTTAGTTCCAGAAGTTTTCATTGGACTTCCAACTAGTCAGATTGACTCCACCCAAGATATCAGCAGTGTAACCATACTCCCATTAATTAAATTAGAATTCAGATATCCTACAGAAATTTTATTTTTGAAAGTGTACGCTACTTCCTCACTCCTTTTTCTCATTGTCTACCAGCAATGGACAATAAACATTCTTAATGTTTTCTGTGTCATCCACTAACTTCAGATCCTTCAAGAGGCATCCCCATTCTTGATAAGGACAGAGAAAACATTTCTAGCACAGTATACCATGCAACAGGAGATGGCTATGGCACTAGGCTGAAGAAAGACTCTGAAATCAAAATTTCACCAGTCAAAGCATCTCCTGACTGCAGGGCTGTGCAGTGGCACCAGCCTCATTCCACAGCCCTTTGATGCAAAACAAAAAAATCAGCAGCAGGTCACAGAAGTGATCTTTGAGCAGCTGTACCTGGCATGCCAGATTGTGGATGGACAGTTGTTCTTACATCTACTTCAGACATAAGAGGAAGACCCAAAAGAAAGTGGACTGAGAAAAAAAAAAAACAAAAAACAAACTAAAAATCAACCTCCATGTGAAGGACAAGGCCAGTTATTGGGCATGATTGGATGTTCAGACTGGTGGTATTAAACAAGAGAAATAAAGACTGAAGAGCAGGTGGCCAACAACCAAGCTACAAATTCAGTCTATAAGTACACTGAATCCCTTCTGGAACTTCCAGTACCTTGAGTAACTCTCCTGGGTTGCTGAAGTTTTTGGGAAACTCAACTCCCAAGCAAACTAACCCTTTGCCTCCTCTTTCAAGCTGATTGAAAAACTGGCCTCCAACACACGCTGCTTAAAAACCACTGACTGACATTTATAAGTTGTAAATCCACAGCTACGACAGAATTCTAACAAGAAACTCCTGCTTTCCTTGAAGTCAGCTCTATAAACTCTAGTACCAGAAGAGTGCTACAGCTAATAAATTTTTATTTCCAAATGAAGGACAGTAACTTCTACAAGATTGCTGTGATTTGGAACCTCCTACTTCCCACTTTTGCTTCCCACTAATCTCAGCAGATACCGGTGTTTGGTTTGCTCAAACTCTTGACTCTAAACCCGATTCCCTTTTGTTGACATCTGAACAGACAAACTCTATAAATCACTGATGAACTCAAACCTACAGAAGTATAGCTAATCCCAGAGAAAAACTGTGTTGCCTCTACGGAGCTAAAGAACAAAACTAGGCTTCAACAGATCTGCAACACCTAGAAGATACTCTATTTGCTCAGCATTAACAAGGGAACAAAAACTTCAATGGACTTTTACCCTGTCAAAAAAAAATAGAGAGAATCTTGTACCATAACCCCACTTAAGCTACAGATGGCATATTCTAGTTCAAAACAACTCGACAGTTCCCCAACATAAACACACACACAGGGCAGCTACAGGTCTTGTCAGTATTGACATAGCAGTTCAGCTTTCCACCAATGTAGCCTGCCCCAAACCCTTTCTCCTGCTCTGGTACAGGAACACAAATTCTACCTTAGAGAAACCTGCATCTAGGTTAAGATTCACTGACCTGCCTACTGGAACTTTGTTTATTCTAGCAATTACAGCAAGTTAATAATTTAAAGGAAAAAGTGAAGCTAACATTCAAGTGCTTCTCTGAAACAGCTGGTATAACAATCTGCATGCTATCCCTAGTCATTCCTACCTTGAGCCTAAGCAGTAAAGCTGTATCTATACATACAGATAACTAAGATGGAGTTGGGGACGATTTGGCTATTCAATGGCTGCCATAATCAAACTTATAAATCACTGAGATGGGAGTTTAGTGTAGAATTCGGTAAATGTGGTTCTATACCTAGCAAGACAAGAGGGTACGGTCTTAAGTTGTGCCAGGGGAAGTTTAGGTTGGATATTAGAAAGAATTTCTTTACCGAAAGGGTGGTCAGGCATTGGAATGGGCTGCCCAGGGAAGTAGTGGATTCTCCGTCCCTGGAGATACTTCAAAAGAGACTGGATGTGGCACTCAGTGCCACGGTCTGGTAACTGCAGCAGTAGTGGATCAAGGGTTGGACTTGATGATCTCTGAGGTCCCTTCCAACCCAGTCGATTCTATGATTCTATGATTCTATGATTCTATGATTCTATGAAAGAGAAAATACTTTGCCTGAAGCAGCAAGATGCGAAAGCCTAAGTTTTAGAGTACTGCCTGATGTATTTTCTGATATTTTATCCACATATTTATTTGCTTATTAAACATTGCTCTTAGCCTCCCTCACCTTCATTATACAGATCTGGCCCCCACACATCAGCACCTACTCACACCATGCTTCAACTCAGTGCAGGAAAAACACACATATGAATATCTAGTACTGCTTTGCTGCAAAAAAAAGTTCATTGCAAGATGCACTTTTACCAACTAAGATAGTTCATTAAAACAGAGCAAATTGTAGTAATCGTTATGGTGTTTGTTGTCCTGGTACATTATTGTTGTGGTCTGAGGTTGGGTAGACCAGGCTAAATAATTCCTTAACATAGCCTAAAAAAAAAGCAAAACACAAACCACTTTTGAAGAGACTTCTGATAATAACACCAAACACTTTGGAGGTGCTTTCACGTAGAACACGTAATTCTCAAATACCAGAAAAACAAGTTCTCCAGCTGTAATGTACACACTGAGTTAGAAAAAACAGGGAAAAAAAAGACTTGCACAAAAAATACTCTGTAGGTAGCTGAGTAAGCAAAGAACATACGTGTATGAGTTTGTGCAGGAAGAAAAATTATGTACTCCCACTGATTCAACTCAACTCAGTAATGAATAGAGTTCAATCATCACTTGTTTATGGCCAGAAGCAACGCTCTAGGCCCAGGCTCATCAATTTCTCTCGAGTTCAGCATGACACGCACAATGTTTTATCTTTTAAATAAAGCCAGACGTCTACATACCTGGATAAAAAGGCAACTTTGAAGGATTTAATTGACACAGCAGTTCCTGAGCAAGCCTGCAAACAGCAAGAATCTTGACAATGCCACAGTTACAGTTTCTTTTAAAAATATCTGCTTAGCTATTGCCCCATTTTTCCACTGCAAAATAAAACCGTGGTAGTACCCAGGCATGTGCAATGTGGTACAGAGAGGGCACAGAGGTCCATTTCTTCTCACTGTCATCTAAGTCCAATGGCATATTACTGTATAACCCTCTTGAAAGGGTATTGTTTGCATATTTTCAGGAAAAATAAAAGAAGAATGCAACAAGACCTCAGACGATCTTTGGACAGATCTAACACTTTTCCAGGTTTCTCTCTCTTCCATAAGAAGTGACCTTAAGTCCACATTCCTTTTATATGTATTTTCCCCACCACTGGAATGATACTCTCGAGTCAAAGTTTTTAAAGCTATTACTTTTACAGTGTTAAGAATAAGGAAGAAACTCCGCTGCTTGCTATCAGTGAGTGATATTTCTTATCACACCAAACTAGCTTAAGAGTTATCCAAATTAAATTGAACTCCCATCTTTTTACAGCTTCATCAAGCATTTTGTCCTGCACGTATGGTAACCAAATACTGCACACTCTTGTGAATACCATATTATGATTTATATCTTGGCTGAAAAAACCCTGTTTACTTACAAAAGTTACTTTGCAAAATTCAGTCTTTTCCTAATTAGAATTATCCTCACTTCACATGCCAAATTAACCTGAACTCATTTTAACAAGTGTCTCAAACTTTAAAGACTGTGAACATTCTACCTTTTTGGACTTTTTCCATCCACATAGTGAATGTCAAGTATGCTCCCTAAGCAAATGAGTAGATCACAGTCTGTTTCTCCCAAACAAAATAGCTGACAAATTATAAGGATGCAATCCTTCAGAATCAGCAGCAGAATCCTCTTCTCACAGAGCTGAGCAAGAAGTGTAAGGTGATTCTTACCTAGCATAGATAAGCTCTCAGTAATCCCAGCACACACTCTCATGAACAGACTGTGTTACGATGCAAGGCAAGTCCTCAGACCTGGGACTTTCACTCTGAAAGCCAGAGGGACACAACAAATCAGATTTGCTCCACTGGTCTGTGGACATATTCCTTGCTATCCCTGAGACTTCCAGCATGGTCTCTTTGCTTTATTGCAAATAAATTACTTAATGTTAGGATCTCTTTGTCTTTATTATAATTAAGTTGTTTCATGCTACACAGCACCTGCAACTATAAACACTGAAATCCTACATAGGAGATGGTTTTGTAGCAGCTTCCTGAAAAAAAGCAAGCTTCCTTCTGCACTCCCAACAGCTACATATTAGGTAATGAATATGGGGGCTTTTTAAAGAATGTACCTCCTAGATACTTTGGAAGTTGTTTTTAAAATAAATGTGCAGAAAAATCACCGATATTTTTGGACCCCTTTTCTTCTGGCCTTGGCTACCAGAAAGAAAGAGGTAGTGTAGAGAAACAGTAGAAGAACCCACTGGAAGGTGCAGGATAAGAAACCACATCGTCCTGGTTCTCAGCCTTGCCCCTTTACACAACCAGCATTGCAATAAGAATTGGTAGTCTTTCTTCCACCCACTCTTTCCCCTAACTCTGTCTCAGCTGCAGATGGGCAAGATAAAGCTTCCTAACTGTTATGAAAAGCTCCAATACTTGACTTTGATGAGCCAGTTCACCAGTCTTTAACAGCTGCTCACTACCCAAAGCAAATTGGACTGGTGTTGAGAGGCCCTGTTGGGAGAACCACCGTTCCAAGCAGTTTTGCTGGTTTAAAGTGTGGTGGAAGCCAGAAACCAAGCTGTCATTCTGAATCTGGCCTGAGGCACAGACTCCAAAGCGTGGGATAAGATTACACCTCCACACCCCATGCAGTACCTGTTTTGTAGGGTATAGATTCAGTTTCCAGGGCCATCAATTTAATGCCACTGAAGATGCCAAACTTCCTTTTCTTTCAAGCATCTAACATCTGTGGTTTTTTAGGTATAGCAACAAAACAACAACTGAATTAAAAATTAGCTAATCTGAATTTAACAAGGAATATATATTTCCCTAATATGCCCAGGACAGTAGACTAATCACATAAACAGTCATACTAGAAGAAATGTCCCTCATCTCTCTGGATGAACAAGGCTTACGCCTGAAATGATAATTACACACAGTATCAGTAAAATCTGTTGGTAACCACAGACATCACTGCCATGCACCAAAGATTCGAAAAAAGCCCTTCTCTTGTTTGTTTTCAAGATGACAAAGAATCAGTGTTGCTGTTCAGAGACCTAAAGCACATTTGCTTAGCCTTGTATTAGCAGCAACACTCACTCATCAGATTAGAGGTATAGTCCCTTGGTCAGTTTTAAATAAGCAGGCATGTGAATTATTTTATTGGTAGTCTTTTCATTCTTTTGCCATACATCTCAAAGGTAGCTGTTTCAGTTCAGTCAAGTTTATAATCCAGAAATATAAGCATTACTTTTCTACACTTTTCAAATGATCTATAGTCTGAGAAACTGTTCCTCCCTAAGAGCAACAGAACAAAACCTGATATATGTGCAAGATTGTTTTTAGGCAGATGCTCATCCCAGTAGGAAGTTCCTCCTCAGTTGATGTTCAGACTTCAACCAACAAATTGTAATCAGGATTTACTACTTGGAAGTCTTCTGGATAGTCACATGTCTGTGTGACTGCCATAGAGCTTGGATACCCATGCCAATTCTCACTGCTCTTGGCTGACAATTAATTTTACCTCCATTAACATTCTGTGATAAAAACCACCCCTTTAAATAATCAGGCTGAGACACTAGATTTACTTTTCCCAAACTTTAATTTTGTAGGTGTCCAATCCTTTATACTCTTGAGCTCACAAATGCAAATTTCAAGCATCTTACTAAAGCTTGCCTAGCTGAACTAGTATTTTGGCAAAATGACAAAGGAAAGCAGTAAAACTTGAGCAAAACTCCCCAAAACCAAAACCTGACACCTCCCCCCTCTTTGAAGCTAAAGGAAACTCTCAATTCCACCAGAACAAATGGAAAAATACAAAACCCAAAATACAAAGCCCAAAAAAAAAAAAAGGGACAAACCTATGTGAATGTCTATGAGGTGAAACTCTTTTCCTGATATGAGCATTTTCTGTGAAAACAACAAGCAGCTTGCAGGTCTTCCAAGGAAGATATCTATTAGAAGAACTACCAGTTCCTACTAAAATATACCAAGAGAAATATACCCTCACTGCCTGCATACACTCACCCAATTGTGACCAGCAATTTCAGCCAGCAACCCTGTCAGATCTAATAGAGTAATAATAATGTCTTACCAGACACTGGCTCATATGAAATTCACATTCAGGCTTGTTGAAAATTCTCAGGCATGAACTGAACAAAAAAATTCTCTTACCAACCATCAGTTAGCTAATTGATAAACTGAGGCTAGTAGCCAACAATATTCAGAATCCAGAAGTCAATTTGCTGCCTCTTTCCATCCTCCTAAAACATGCATTTAGCTGAGGTGGGGGAGGGCATACGGTGAAGATGAGGAAAAGAAGTCACGTATTCGGTAATAAAGCAGAAAACGTGGATACAAACATCATTTCCAGATCAAAAAAATAATTTTCAGTTCATTTTTTGTTTGTTTACAATGGAGGAACAAACTCATTGTCTAGCATACGTCTGAGATTACAATACAGACAGCCAAAGACAAGAAAAGAAATGGAAGTTATCAAAATCAATTTACCAAAAATTTCACAAGTGTTAATGACTTAAAGCTCCAGGTATATATATTTTTTTTCCAGATGACAGAAACAATTCTCATACAAACTCTAATCAAGACTTAGTATTCTGAGAAGATCAGAATTACTAAAATTACTATTATTTTAAAGCTTGTGATGATACTCAAATATCATTAATGGAAGAAAAAGCTTCTTATTACTTGGGAGAATCAGGTCTATTAAAGACCTCTTAGGTTTTGAACTGCTATACAAGTCCAGCCTAATGGAAAATGCAGATGAAGTTGCCATGTAGCCCATCTCCCACAAAGATGACACTGACTTAGCATGTGCTAGAGGAGGGGAAAAGAAAATAAGGAAAACCTCAGCAGCTGCAGATGCTTGCTGAGCAAACAGGACAGGTAAAGATCTGGGTTGAAGCAAACACTGCAAAGTAGTATCACAACAAGAGACTCTAAAGGCTTCAGCTGGGTCCATCACACATCTTATGTTTTCTCTCAGAGCTGTGCTGGAGTGACCTTGCCGAGTACCAGGCAGGGAAGGGAGAACACAGCCCTGAATACAAACACTTCCCACGATGAGGCATTACAGCTCTAACCCACCTAACCACAGATAACACATTCAAACATACAGAAGGGTAAACAGCCACATCCATCAGTATGCAAATGGTGTTCTAGAGACACTAGGAGACATCTTTGTGTTTAGTAAAAGAGAAACAAACTAGTATACTTCCAAAATATTTTGTACAGCCTCCTAAGCTGTTTCTCACTAAGACCATTCAAGGTGATTTTTATATTAAAATCACAAAGACTTGTTAGGTTGCTGCCTGTCCTCCGGCGCACATTGGTCTACTTATATTTCACATCAATAAGAGAAAAAAGGAATAATAAAACCCAGAACCTCATTTAAAACAAGAGAGGTGAAGGATAAGCACATCTGTGTAGCTGCTGCAAGTAGAAAACTCTAGCTAAGTCAACAAGAACTTTTACCCTGGGAAACTATCAGTGCCACTGAACAAAACCAGGAAAATTACAGCTTCTTAGACTGTTGACTCTGGAAGTCATCCAGTGGGCGATAAAGGAAAGTAATATGCTTCTTAAAACATTAAAAACTGAATAACCTCACACTAGAGTTTGTATCCTCATTTTATATGGGTGGTTTCAAATATATAGAAGAACAAGTAACTATGTACACAAGACCCTAATACAGTAGGCACATTAACAATGACTAGCAATAGGTACTTAATCACAACACTAAAATCTGTTAGGTTCTTGTCTATTCTGAGAAAAAAGAAAAAGTACAAACCACAAACTCAAAAAAGCCTGAGTTCTGTATTGCTTTCTAACAGCTACCAAGCTATACTCTTCTTTCAAGAAAATGAAAATAAGCAGTTAGCTGTAAATTATTCAGCACTAATAAATATACATACTATAACTTTGCTATTTAAATGTTTGCTAGCCTCTCCCGTTACATGGCAGAATGGTAAAGTCTGAAATTTGAAACACTGTCTTGAGGCTACAAAATAACTTTTTTTGTTGTGTAAACAAAAATTCTGGTACATTTTTTCCCCAAAAATAAGGCCACAGAAAGGGCTAGTCATATAAACAGAATCACTTGATCACAAAAGAAAAAACCTTCCAAGTATCAAACTTAAAATTCCAGTCACAATTGTAAGGTGCAGGATCCCTGCCAGTCCAACAGAATTTAAAGACCATGATCCATGTGGAAAACATTAATTACATGATACAAAATAGGCAGTGGCTACACAGACCTGAAAGCCCTCTGTTTAAAATCAACAACCATTAGTGTGACTCTACCACCACCATTCACCTAGGTTAAACACCATAGATATTTTACTTAACAGTTACAGTTTGTTTGTTTTCCCAGACTTATGGAAGTCAGCATATTTGAGCAAAGTGTATTTTCCTATACTCTGCCAAAGATGCTATTATTTATGAACAGGAATGGAAGTATAGCTAATTTTACATTGTCTTTGGCAAAGCTGTCTTCTGTAACAGGCTGGTATTGCATTCTCTAGTCTCCAAGCCTACAATCACTTTTTTTAAAAAAAAAAACAACAAAACAAACAAAACCAAAAAAACACCCAGGTATTTATCCAGACTGTGCACATAAATAAAACACAGAAATTCAACGATACATTTCTGATTCAGGACTCTCATCCCTACCAGAAAAACAGAGGGTTAATAACTAAAAGTTGTTTTTTTTTTTCTTCCTTCATATCTAAATCAGACGATTGCATAACAATCCCAGGGAGGCAGACACAGACACCAACCATGCACAGCACATTTCTGGGTGCCAATATGCATTGCCAAACTGCAGCAGTAACTTACAGCCTCTCCATAGCACACAGCACAGCTAATAACACATCCTGCCTGCTGTGCACTGCAGAACGGTGACATACCTTTCAGCCTTGTGGAATTCCCATTCTTTTGCTGCTCATCCTCTTCGTTGATGGTGAATAAACCCAAGGGATTGGGCCTGGCACTTTTCTTCAATCTCTCTTGTCGGAGGGCAGTAGTTGAACCAGGCATGTTGCTCTTGCCTCTTGCTTATTATCAAAAAAAGTAAGCAACTGCAGCCCCCGGGTAGTGGCTAGCTGCAACACTGCCTGTTCATTTGAGCACTTGTAATAGATCCCCTGTGGATAAGCAGTATGCAAACAGCTGACAAATACCAACATCCACTCGGCAGTGAAAAGCTTGCAGTCTTTCCCCACCCTAAAGAAAAACCCTAATTAAAGGCACATTGGTTGGGATGCTGCTCGCCGCCGTCTCAACCTGCTCAATCAGCTCACAGCCCAGAGCTCCGGGTTCCTTCCTGCAGCACCTTACTCCCGGTAACCTTCTCCCGGCTCCAGCGGACTGAAATATTCAGGAAGCGACACAAGAGGAGAAAATACGATACGCCGCTGCTAACAGTCGCCCTGACAACACAGAGACATCCTCATCAGAAGGGGTCTGGGAGTGTTGTTCTCCCAGCCGCAGGACGCCGGCCCCGGGGACGCTGCCTCCCGGACGCGTGTGGGGAGCTGGTAGCGCTGGGGCGGCAGCGAGGCTGCTCCTGGCGGGGCGGCGGGAGGATGGAGCTCTCTGCTTGCACAAGCCGATGAGCTTGGAAGGCTCCAGGCATCAACCTGCGTTTTGCCAGCTGCCCTGTTTATTCGCCTTTGGAAGTTATAACCTAATCTAAACTAAAACAGTAAGGATGTATCTTCTTCCATATATGCACATGTTGGGTGTGCGTCCCCGTGCCTCCCTCCCCTCTTTTAATTTAATCACCTTTCTATGCGGTGCATACCTTTTGCATTAGGAGTGCCTACACCCACAATTACAGGCAGGTGTTGGAACATTTTCCTCCATGTATGAAAACTCAGAAATAAGGATTTCTAGCTTGTGCAGACAACACAGGACAAGGAAAGGACTTCTGGAGTGAATATTCTGTACTACATCTTTAGTTTTACAGCACCAACCATCAACATTCACTCTGCAAATTGAACAAAATACAAACAGCGTGGTTGGTTTTAATTTGTTGGATCTCCCTCGTATGCTGGCATTCTGTATTTTCTTTTCTAAATTTACAAAAGAGTACATTCTCAGAAGTTTAGCAATCTGCATGCTTCATCCTCCACAGCTCCAAACACCACTACACAACATACTGGATGTTTTACTGGTAACACCTCCATCTTCATCCTCTTCCACTTCCCTAGTTCAGTGTGTGCTCACCATTCCAAAATGCTTGAAATAAAAACTACAAGCTAGACTTCCACTATTATGTTAAAATTACAGAATTTCCCCCACTTCAGATTTAAGAGAAACTTCATGTAACATGATCATCTGCCACAAGATGGCACATACATTAGTTGACAGGTCTCCAGGTGGCTCAGACTTAAAATAAAAAATTATACAGACACGTGTGATCACCCCAACGACTGAAGCAGAAGGGTCAGACTTTATGACAGACAACACAAAACATATCCCAGAGCCCTGGGATGCTCTTTACAGAGAGGTCCTGGGTCGTACTCAGCCACAAAGACAGCTATGTTCTCACACACCTCAGGCTCATCAGTCAGATACCAGTGGATGGATAAGAACACAGCACCACCTGAAGGCTCAGCGGGACCACTCTCCCTTCTTTTCCAGCATGGGCGAAAAAAAATTCAATGAAAACAGAGGCATTCTGCAGGAGAGCACCAGTTCTGACCAAAGTTCTCAGCCCACCTCCAGTATGTATTTGCTCCTGGCTACATTCTGCTGCTTGGCTGCACCTTAGACCATCTGGATGTACACAGAATCTATACAGTATGACATGTCTACAGTTAAATACACTTTGTACTAAAGAGAGTGGACAAAAAAAAAAAAACCACAAACAAACAAAAAGCAACAAAAGTCTAACACAAGCTGTTCTTTAGCTCAGCAGTTTACCTGCTACCACTACTTTGGCTTGTAAGAGAAACAGCTCCTCTGCTCAAATTGTTACCAAGAATAATTTTCATAGATGCCCAAGGCTGTTGCCAACAGAAGTAACAAAAAACACTTATATGGCAGCTCAGTTAAATATCACCCCATCCCCTTTTACTATTTCAAGTCACTGTGAAAGGTTTGTTGTCTTTTTAAACATTCTGTTCAGTCAGTCACCTTTAATTTCTAAACTCCTTAAACAGACATTTTTATACATGTAAAAAGTATCTACTACATAAAATCACATGTGACTGGAGGAGCTTCCAGAGGGGCTTTCAAGCTTGCAGGTATGATAGCTGTTTCAGAGTCTCTATTTCCCATTATCTGTGGAGTCATGGAGAACAGCTGAATACTGAGAATGCCTCCCTTGGTCCTTGCAGGAACATCAGCACCTATAAGAGTGACTTGCTCCAAGTACAAAAATAATGACAAAGTTTGATGCTTCAGGTGCTGGTGAAGATGGATTTGGGCTATGACACACAGGCAACTGAGGTGTTGGTGTGTATTTGTTTCTGTTGGTTTACTAACACAGATGTTAACCCTGACACAGGAAAAGGAGCACCAGCACACTCAGCTTATGCAACATTATTTTAAGTTATACGTGGTTAAAGCCTGTGCCAGCCCACACCATGCTTTGAAATGCCTACTAAAATGGCACCCTAGCCACCTACAACCTATCACCAATAAAAGAAACCAATTATTATAGAAGATACCGCATGACTTTAGGTACTTGTTTTTTTGTAAAAAATCCTTTTCTGTTAACAATATTAAGCATGCATTAAAATGTACCAATGCTGTATAAAACCAGTCTGTACTGACAAAACCAGCCGTTTAGGGCAGAAAAAGAAATTCCTGTGGTATCCTTATCAGAAAACCTTTGCTTATTTCAGCCTTGTCTCAAATATATGGCAGCTTCTATATGAAAACTGTGATTAAAGCAACATTCCCTTGAAGCAACAAAGTGGTGCATACTTTTTAAAAAAAGAAATTAATAGCTTTGCAACTTAAAAGATAACCATTTTTTCACACAATCCCTATTAGGGATTTTTTTCTCCTTTCTACCCATTAGTTGTAATGCGTACCAGTACAATCCCAGCTGAGCTCTTATTTATGGGGTTAGACTCTCTTAAGAGATAGAAAGAGGGCAACTGTGTACCTTGAGGGCACTGGATGATTTTTGGTTTTCCTTTTTATACCACTTCCAAACTCATTATCAGTTAAACCACTACGGGTAAACACACCCACTTTTACTCTCTGGATTCTAGAGGCGTAATAACCTATGCAAAGCATTATCTGATATGCAACAGTGTTAAACAGTAGTTTGAATGAAAACTGTTAGGATAATTATATTGTGATCTAGGAAATGTAAATACTTGTAAAAAACATGCTAATTAATATTTCTGCTTTAACATCAGGTATTTAGGCTTGATATCTGTACCTATGAAATGAAAAGCAAGCTGAGGCCAGTCACTGTGCTATCCACGTGCAGTCTCCTATGGGCACTCCAATAATTTCCTGTGGCTGAATGCTAGATGTTCTTTCATTCACAGGATTGTTTCAATCTCTGTGAACCACACTATGTAAAGCTCATTACTGTGATTTAGAGTATAAGGAGCTGCAAATGCTAAATTCATGATCTATAGCTGCTGCCCTGTGAAAATCTCTGCCAGTCTGAACTTATAGAAGTGAACCTTTTGGCTCTTATATAGGGGAAAGGGAGGGAGGGAAGACAAAAGGCAGTATTCAGTGCAAGTTAGCTAACTATCAGGAAGAAAACCTTGTAAAGGGAAGACAATTTGCATCTTTCATAAGAGCTGGCAGGCTGTGATAACTGTGATAGGCTGTGATAGGACTGTTTATGTTTTCAAGAAAAAAAACACTTGATGTAATGTTAACTGGAAGCCATCTTGTATCACTAAGCATGTCAGATTGCATTACAGAAAAATCATGTGAACTGAATGCCAGATCATATACTATTGCAAAAGGGGGGAAAGACCTTTTGAGACAAGTTGACTATGAAAGGCCCTGCAAATGGAAGCACTCATAAGATATTGCTGACTCAAAATACACAGATTTTCCTCACAATTCATGAGATGCCAACTGTTTGTTAATCAAGCTACATGTTATAAGAATTTCCTGTCTTTCTCCTGCTATTTACTTAGGATAGAAGCAATTAAAATACTGGTTTCAGGGAACACCATACCCAAAGATTAAGCAACCAAAAAGTCAGGGTTTGACAGAAAATCAAAATCATCTGACACCCCCTCCTCACCACCACCACTCCCCACCAAAAAAAAAAACAAAACACCCAAAACCCAACCCAACCCACCACAAAAAAGTGAAAAAACCCTCAACTTCTCAACACTTCCTGCTCTATATAAACACTTAATCTTAACACACACAAATATCTTCAAGGTTGCCTTCCCTCTCCACTGCCAGCCAAAGGAATTAATTTAAAAGGTTCAAGAAATAGAAGCATCAAACCAGTTTCAGAAGCCAGGGAAGCATTCTCAACACTGAACTTCTTTCTGACAACTGCTTCAAAGCCTGACGTAACTTATAACCTCTGGCATCACTTTATCCAGTTATAAGGTAGAATAAAACCTTCAGAACAATTCTTCTTCTGAAAGAACTCATTGATTTTTATAAAATACTTTTCTCTTTTAAAATACTTTGTATTACTCTACTGTTCTGAAAGCTACTCGGCAACTATTTAACTATTGAAACAACAAAGAGAATAAAAGTTTAGACTGTGAAAACCACAAACTGAAAAGCTTTTAGAGCACTATCCACAATCCTTTCCTTACCCTTTTCTTCAGTTTTATCCAGAACTCCTAACAGCTGAAGATAATTTTCTTGTTGGGTATCAGAAAAAAACAAAACAGAACCCAAGCAAAAAAAATCCACAAACTTAGAATATGTCTGGGTCACAGTATTAGATAAAACAAAATGCAGTTCTACTTCTGCTCTTGGAGCCAACTCAAAGCCTTTTAACATAAAAGAAAAGCTTCTCCTTAATTTAAGTGCATTTCATATAAAAAATGAGATTGACTCAATATTTTAATATGTGCTTGTATTTATTATTTCTAACATATGCAAATATTTAATTGCTCTTTTTCACTTTCTTAGTACTGAGAAGTTCAGGACAAGGTCAGTATCTATCCTATGTAGTAGCATCAGGACAAGATATGGCATTTTCTGCTCACAGACATGTTTTCTCAGCATGAAACAATAAAGTCCTATTGGCAACTGGGTTTCAGATGTTTCTCTACTTGGATGAAAAAACAGGAAAAGCAAGGTAGAGTTAAAACCTCCCATCCTGTGCTGCAAAAAAAGTACACAAAATAATTTCAATATACCTACCCTTCAAAACACACAATCTCAATTTTTATGCACATTTTTAACATTAATCAACTATGTAAAAATTTTTTTTAGTAAGTAATTTAAAAATACACAATATAAACAGTGTTTGATCATAGAATCACAGAAAATCTTGAGTTGGAAGGGACCATAAAGTCCAATTCCCTAGCCCTTGCAGGACTATTTTGGAATACATAGACACTAGCTAAACTCCAAACTTAATCTCTCTCTGATTTCTTTCAGGAGACTCATCACTCTGAATTTACTTTCTGCTTCACTAGGTTTTAAATCAGGCCAAAAGAACTGAGAAAGCAAAGTCTCTTTTTTTCCTTCTATGAGAAAACAGCTATTTACTCAGCATCAAAGCTCTGAAAATCTTCTTTTCAGTGCCATGTAGAACTAGGACAGAGCAAAATAGCCTTAAAAAGAGAGTTGGTTTTTGTTTGGGTTTTTTTTCCCTGTTTTTGCTTGGGTTTTTTGTTTGTTTGTTTGTTTGTTTGTATTTTTAGGAAGTAAATTTACATTGAATCTGGCAGAAATAGCCACTGTACCAGAAAAAAACACTTGCAACCATGAAACCAGCCACTTTTTCAAGCACCATCCACACCTATTTTTTTTGACTGCTGCTCTTGCATTCTCTACCTCTTATTGTCAAAAAATGACAGAAGTTTCTAAGTCTATCCTCAAAGATATCTCTGAGGTCTCACCTCTATAAGAAATAAAAAACAACTGGCATATTTTTTTTACAGCCGTATATTATTTTTTTAAACAACCTCAGAATTTAGCTTATAAATATTTTATATAATAATTGATTTCTTTCTTCCATCTTCTTGGAAGGAAAATAGGTCTCCTTCATTAATAAGCAAGACTGAATATAAAATGCTAAAGAAGGGAAACCTTTATCTTTTTGACCAATGAGATTTCTGTTGTCAAGATTATAGATGCACTCTGAAGAGCTTTAAATAAGCAATCAGCTTCTAAACATCAAGGCCTTAAACCAACAGGAATTTCATGAACTTATTCTTCAATCATCCATTGTATTAGGGGCTTCAACTCAAGATAGGACAGAAGTGTTCAGCCTTTGTTAGCAAACATCCATTTTAATATGTACTTGAGAAAGAGAGGGGAGCAGCAGTGGATTTGAAGAATTAAGATTCTTCAAAAAGTAAACTTAGAAAGGCTGGTTCAGCTCTTTTCACCTTACTCCTCTGGAGTTTAAAGAAACATGTCTTTATTCTGGTTTTGTATCTCAGCATCTCCCTTTCCAATAAATTTATTTCAGAATTATTATCCATCTCTACCTAAGAGACAATGATTTTTAAATCAGGTAGGTCTGGAAACAAAAAGCAGACATCAGGTCTTTACTTTCTTATCATCTATCCTGACTGCTTTGGCTCCTTTGACATTTATGTGTCCCACCACACGTTTTAAAGACATTTAAAACATTCTAGGCACTACAATGATCAAAACAGGAATATATTCTTCAGCCACAGGACTGAAGGTGCTAAGACCAGCCATGGCAACTCTCTCATGTGATGTGGGAGACTTGCTTCTCCAGTCCCCATCTTGTCCCTTCCTCCCAGTCCCAGTGAATCACAGGCAGGCAGCTGTCCCTGTGAGGCCTTGGAGCAGGAGGCAGCTCCACCACAAAGCTTCCCCTCTGTGTAAGTGCTCAGGCACACAGGTGGTTTCTCTTGGAAGTGACCTATTCCCAGTTTCAGCTGTCCTTATTTCAGCTGGGATAGAGTAAATATTCCTCCAAGTACCTGTTACAGTGTTGTATTTTGGTTTTAATAGAGTAATGTTGATAACACACTCGTGTTTTAATTATTGCCAAGTTGTGCTTATAACACTTCCCATGCTCTGTCATTGAGAAAATGCACAAAAAGATGAAAGGGAGCATAGCCAGGACAGCTGACCCAAACTAGCCAAAGGGATATTCCATACCATACCACTTCATGCTCAGTATATGCACTGCAGGGAGTGGGCCAGGGGAAACTGTTCCTCAAGGACTGGGCTGGGCATTGGTTGGGGGGTGGCAAGCATTGAATTGTACATCACCGGTTTTCCTTGGGTTTTATTTCTTTATTTTTTAATCTTTCTTTTCATACAATTATTATTAGAATTAGTATTTTAATTTTACTTCAATTATTAAGCTGTCTTTCTATTAAACTGTGAATTTCACTTTTTTTTCTTTTTTTCCATTTTCCTCTGCATTGGTCAGGGTAGGGGGGAAGACATGAGCAAGCAGAGCTAAGGGGTATTTAATTCCCAGCTAGGATTAAACCATGACACATACACAGTACCACACACTGGACCAAGGGATGTTAAGAGCTCCTCAGAAATGACAAAACAGGAAGCTTTAACTATTTTCCTTTCTTGTAATTCAAACTGAACCTGTATGCATTCCTGTGCACAGGGAGGAAATCAAGGAGACGTCTGGGAGCCCTGCCCTGTTCTGAGTCAAACTTCATCCTCAGAGCAAAAGACACGTGGACATGGAGCTAAGAGTCTCACAAACACACCACTAAAACAATCAAATACAAGACGTACATTAACAGGTATTGTTATATTTTTTAATTAAATGGATTTGCATAGAATTATTAATTATAAATGTTGCACAATGATGAATAAAAAACCATGAGATCATTCTGAGCCAAGACTTTTTATTTATACATGACAATTATACTGGATCAGGCCCTATAGTAGAACATACAATGTAACTTCAGACGATGCTCAGTTAAACCAGAAGAGGCAGTCAGGAATGGGGACTTCACAGGGCAGTAAGAAAAAGCAAATTAGAAGGCAAAAGAAGTCATTAGTGATGATTACCCTACTACTTAACAGCCCAGATGTTGTTGCCACTGCATGTCTAAAAAACCGCTTATTTTTAAAATACCTAGTTTGAAGACATGTCAAGAGATCCAAACACTTGTAAAGCCCTCAAAATGATGTACATACATCTACTTTTTGGTGGAAATGTGTATATACCTAAAAAAAAGGCACTGAGCTTTTTCACAGGAATGTGAACATACTTCAAAGAAAAATCAATACGCAGAGACCAAAATTTTCTCCGTTGTTGTTTTTCTGACAATGTCCAATGGATGGAATTCTATGACCTATTTTGTGCTGTGTTAATTACCAGCCCTTTACTGACATCTTACTTCACAATACATACCTTAGAAGGTGACCAAAAACTCTGGACTTTCAGATTACCTTCCTTTGAAGGGATAAAACATGAAAATATCAGACTCTGACAAAAGAAATTTTTTTATACATCAGTACTTTATTCCTTCCCCCTCCAGCCCCCAAATCTAGTCTCACAGTGTCTATCAAACTGGAGCATAAATCATGACATCAATTCACCTCTGAAGAATCTCAAAGTCAACAGGAGTAAGGGTTGCCAACACCATGCATTTGAATAGTGAAGCAGCCTACCCCCCTGTGTCACCTTAACAGACAGTTTAGGGTCATTTTCCTTGAACTCTGACAGATCTCACAGGTTACATATTTCCAAGATTTTTCTCCAAAGCCAAAAAAAAAAGTATAGACATACCTTCTACTTATTTGGATGAAAGTAAATAGGGCATGACTTCAAAATCAATACTCAGGAACAGCTACAGAATTAAATCTGAACCAGCTTAACACAGGTACCATATTCTCATAATCTCTTACACCTTTAACAGGTATCCAATGTATGTAGCCTGTTTTGCCATGGTTCCTAGCAGGCCACCCTGTTTGCTTAATAGAAGTTAGAGGAAGTTTCCTTACTGGAGAAAAGGTGGGTGTGTGGGTATCAGCACAATGAGCCTTGCATTTATTACTTATGCACATTTTTTCAAGTGGAAGAGAAAATATGGTGCAAATTTATGCAGTATTTAGATAATTAAGGCAATTATTGCCTGATCATAATAATTACCTGTAATACCACAGATAGATAACTTTCTGCCCGTAAAGTATTAAATCTGTTTATTTGTGATAAACAGATAGTAATAAATAGCAACAAACCAGACAGCATACAAACAATATTGTAGCCATCTCAAATTACTACAAATTTACCTCTTTTACAGTTTGAAATAACATATATTAAAGAACATCCAAGAAAAGCCCTAGTAAAATGACAATGTATACTCCTTTAGCTAGATTTGTAGAGGCGCTTTTCCTGCAGAGAAAGTTATGCATAAGCCAGCTGCTCCAGCATCATTTTACAGGCCTGATTCTTTCATGAACTCTGGAGATCTTTTTGTAGCTGTGTTTGGGCTTGAGAGGTTTTTTTGTTTGTTTTCAAGGTGGAATTTTCCTGGGTTTTGTTGTTGGTTTTGTTTTGTTGGCTTTTTAAAGTTATTTTTGTGGGGGTGCTTTGGTTTTGTTTGGTTTTTTGTTTTGTTTGTTTGTTTTTGGGGTAGGTTTCTTTGGTTCATTTTGTGTTTGTTGTTACCTCCCCCCACATATGTTTTTTACACCAACAGTGCAGGGAATAGGTAGTGGAGAAATACAGCCTGACTCAGGTTACAGTATATGCATAAAATAAGTATTGTTCAGACTCTTCCACTCTGTAGTTTTATACAAACATTACTTGACCAATGAAAGATACCCAGAGACAGTAAATTAGCAGCTTTCTAGAGTTGAAGGATGGTTTCTAGAAGGATTTTAAGCCTCATCCACACTTTAAAATTAGATTTAATTGTATAATTTTAATTCTACAAGCTGCTGATAAAGCAGAGTCCCTGTGCATCTGAGCAACAGTAGTTTGGAAATTAACACAGGATCAATTATGAAATAGTAAGGTAAGGTACAGAATCTCCAAATTTGAGTAGGTTTTAATCAGAGAGAGGAGGTGATAGAATCACAGATAATCACAGAATCATCTGGGTTGGAAAGGACCTCTGAGAACATCAAGTCCAACCCTTGATCCACTGCCACTGTGGCTACTAGGCCATGGCACAGAGTGCCACATCCAGTCTCTTTTTAAAAACCTCCAGGGACAGAGAATCCACCATCTCCCTGGGCAGCAGAATTGCAGATCCTCAACCTAATTTCTATATTAAAAGGAAATACAATAGGGCTAACGTTTAAATAATTACAGATAGAAATTACAGTACGTTAACAACACACACACACTTCCAACACTTGCAACGTTTGTAAGCATACAGAATCACAGCAATATAACATTTTGCTTCAGACCTTCACACAGCGGGTGCTCTGACAGCCCAGGTTTCAGGTGGGAGTCAGAGCAGAGAGCGACGTCCCAGGCACGGAGCCGAGAGCGGGGCTGTGCCCTCAGCCCACACAGCGTTCGGCACTCCTGCGCGGCCCCAGCACCCGCGTCCTTCAGAGCACGGAGATGCTTTGCTGCAACAGCAGAGCGACATTTAACTCACTTAGAAGGAAAAACTAGAAGAGGACGCAAAAATCATCACAGCTTTGTTCTGGCATTTTTATTATATAGTTTTGGTTTGGTTTTTTTTTTTTTCCAGCAATCCCAGCAGGTTGCTCTCACTGGCATCCCAGTGCCCGTACAAATCGTCACCTGTGTGCAGGGCTGGCCAGAGAGCGGGTGGGTGGAGATGTCTTGATGTGTGTTTGTGGGTGGACAGCCATAAAATAAGGTGCCTTGGGAGCTTCTGCGTTTTGTATTCCCCACAAGAGGGCTCCTCTCATCTCAGGAATCACTGATAACTTTGTTAGCACTGTAAGATGCTCAAGTAGTTATGACTAAACAATTCCAACAGACGTAAATTAGCATATCCCCTCAGCAATGTACTCATTTTGACATCCACACATTTGTGAATGACAGAGCAAAATAACTCTTTCTTCTGATAATTAAGCTATTCAGCTGAAGAAAGTTAACTGCTGCAGTTAATCTGCCCAACATTAAAGGGATCCACTTCTCAAATCTTTCTCCGAAGTCGCTGAGGTGCTGTCAAAGCTTTCCTAAGGCTTAACTCTGAAAGCCCGTACATCTAACCACGACAGGGGAAAAGAAAACAAAACAAAACAACACAAACACACACACAGCCGTGCAACTGGTTTGTTTTGGTTTTCAAGCAGGAGCAATAAGTCAACCAGCAGGTGATTTCACCGAACCAGGAGGGAAGGTTGACCTTGCTGAGGAGCCGGATCCGTACACAGGCGTTCTGCTTGCGGAGCAGGCGGCAGCCAGAGCCACCTCCCCAGCCCTCCCTGGGCTCACACACACACACACACACACACCCCTGTTTGCTCACAGACAGACCCAACAGCTGCCGAGCAGCTCCCTGACACACCTGGAAAGCAGCCCGTGTGATAATGAATGAACTCAGGCAACACATCTTCACAGAAACTGTTTAACCCTGATATTTCACACAGGAGGAGGCTTTGAATGAACTTTGACATCACAAACCAATTTAAACTCAAAATACTCAAGCATTCATGCAAGCAGATCCACGTCCTGCCTACAGGTTATGTCCTGATGAGTAAAGTTATCACAGTAACATAAACCAAAACTGCATACCAAACTTGGATACATCTAGACCTCTAAGTCTTTTTAGAAGTGTAACTATGTAAAATATCTATCACCTGGCAGCTTGTCACCTGGCATCTCGTTAGCGAATTATTAAGAAAGACAAATTCAATTTAATAAAATTTTAAAAATACTAAAAAAATAATAAAAGCAATAAAAAATAATCAACAATATATGGTAGAAAACATGAAAAGAGTTTGCTAAACGTGGCTTAAAAAATATACTGACCGACAATTCTTCCTGTGAAAAGTGAAGTTAATGCATCTGAAAACTCAAAACCAGACAGGATAGCAGATCAATAACTTTTATGAAGCTGAACTTTAAGAGTAACGTCTGTGAGTGATTTGTAAAAAAGAATTTCTGAGCAAAAGCACTATACTAACAACTTTAATAAAAAAGACAGCATTTGGATGGGTGTCTGCCCACCACTGCTGCTTGTGACTGCATGCCCATATTATATAAAGTATGTATACAAATATTATACTGTGGAAACACAGTTTATTAACCAACAGCCATATGGTCTATTCATATGTTGCTTTGATGAAAAACCACACGTTGTGATTCAGAGGTTAATTTAGACCTATGTTAGAGAAGTGAAGGACTGGCAAAGGGTGAGCGAAATTGCGCTGTGGAAGGAAGAGTAATAGGAAGAAAGAAGAGGCCTGAAAACTAGAGTCAGACTTCACAGTCCAACAAGCAGCACTCTCAATAGACATACCAGAAAGGCAACCCCTCAACTGCAAAAGCAAACAGCATCTGCGCCAATAACAGTGATACAGCAGTCGATCGGCTTGCGTAAGCCAAAATCTCCTCCCTGCACCCCTAGGACAAAATCAAAGCGTCGTCGTTCGCTCTTGCAGCTTTACACCTCTTCTTAGAGAGGATGCACAGACATCTTTCTGCTTTCCTCAGGGGAAGTAGGGGCTTTCAGAAGCCCGTCGTGTGAACGCTCTCAGGGGGCAGCCAGACCCCCAGTGCCCCGCAGACCGCCGTGCTGCGGGCTCGCTCGGAGAGGCGCCCTCCGCAGCCGCGGCGCAGCTCCCAGGTACCTGAACCCCACAGAGACATCCCTCCTCCTCCTCCCTCGCTCACCTAGTCCCCGTCAAAGAGATACTGCAGTCATTCACCCCGAGTGCGGGAGCTCGCCGCTACCTCAAGTCCCGTTCAAAACCCGCTTTTCCGCACTCCCGCCTCGCAATCCGGCCGCCGGTACCCTGGCCCTTTCCCCGCCAGCCGGGCCGGGCCTCCCTGGCGCGGCTCGGCACCCCCGCGTTAGCCCCGTGGCGGCGAAGGCGCTCCGCAGCGCGACGAGCCCTGAAAGCGCAGTGTTTTGGAACAACAACCGGCGCCTGGGGTAGGACGGGTGCATCCCCCGACACCCCTCTGCACGGCCAGGCGGGGATGTCCGCCCGCTACGGCGGGATACGGGCCGGACCCGCCGCCCCCACTAGTCCGGCTCTGCCCGCATCCCGAACCGGGCCGCAGCGCCTCTGCGTGGGGCCACCCCGCCGACTGGCTCCGGGTCGGTTCTGCAGGCGGCGGTTCGCGGTGGGTAACACCCAGGAGAGGAGAGGGAAGCCCCCTCCCAGCCTAGCGCCCGGCGGGTAGCAGCGGGGCGGCCCCGCACCTGTTGCGAGAGGAGGCCGCCGCGGGGCCCCGCTGCGCTCCCTCTCCTCACGGCCGCACGCAGGCGGGCGAGTGCGCGGAGGCGTCCGCAGTGGCCGTGCCGCAACCCCCACCGCGGGCAGCGACTCACCTGCAGGACGCCGGCCCCCGCCGCTTCTTCCCTTGGCCTCCGCCATGTCTCCTCCTCGCTAGCGCGGCTGCTCCGCCCCGTAGATCCGCGGCCCCGGGCAGGTGAGAGCGCCACGTCCCGTTCCCGTTCCCCCTCCCCACCCACTCACCCACACACACCCACACACGCACAGACTCCCGCTCGGTGCCGGCGGCGAGATCTGCCCGAGAGCAGGTGAGGGCGGGCCCACGGTACGAGACCCCACGCACTCGCGGCTGTTGCGAGGCAGCGGGGCGGGGGCGGGCGCGGGCGGCCAGCACCATCCCGCACTGCCGGCGGTCTCGGCAGTCCGGGCTTCCTTGGTATTCCGGTGTTTCCCAGGTGTTTACTTTTTTGGGGGTTTTTTGGTTTTGTTTTTCTTTCAGAGGGCCTCCCGCCTCGTTAGCACAACTCAATAGGTAACGGCGCTGATAAAAAACATCAGGGTTTGGGATGATGAATAACTCCCCGCCGGTGCCTCGAGTGGCAGCCACCTGACGTCCTTTGGGAAAGAACAAACTGCGGTGCTGTGGTCTTGTTACTCCGACACGTGCCCCGGGTAGGCGCCCGAAGATGCCTGCAAACCCCGGCTTCCCAAAACTGGCTCTGTGAAGAGCAGTCGGTGTACCAGCCCTTACTGTAAAGGTCATGATCTTCTTACCTTTCCCGTGAGTTCACCTAAACTTGCCCCAAACCACTTTCTCTGGAGCATACAAGAGTGTTTCTATTAAAACGGTTCTAGGTCCGGATTAAAACATTTCAACTTTGCACCTGCTTGCAGGTTGGATCATCCCAACTATATTTGAAACACGGGGAAGGAATTGTGGAACTCATTGTGCACACAGCTGTGGTGTGCAGATGGGAAAGCGAATGGAGAGGCACAGCTCCCTCCTTCCGATGTGCTGGAAAAAGAGTGCTGGTGCAGAACATCCTCTTCTGGCAAACAGCTAAGCTCGGAGGTCGAGGTCTTCTTCCAGGGAAAGGGAGGATGAATGTTTTGTTGCACCAGGAGCCGTTTTTGTTTTAAAACAGGAGCTGGGGCTTGCATGATGTTTCCAGTGGTTTGTGAGCAGGACAAGAACAGGCTGGGCTCTACACTGAAAGGTTCAAGACACTTCCAAAATCAGCACTGCCTTAGGCTTCACAACTGTGTTTTGCCTGGTTCTCTTAATGGAGGTAGAAAGGTGTAACCCAGGGGTCAGGCTCAGAGACAACAGCACTAATCATGGTCCACAAGGTCCATCCATATGTCCTACAGCCAAAAGTTCATGCTTCCCAAAATCCTGCACTAAAACATAATGTGTCCTAACAATATAATCTCCAGTGCCTCACTTGCAGTCCATGCATATTGAGGGAGCCAGGCTGAGGAATCCCAGGTTGACCTGTCTGGTGCACCCTGTCCCAAAATGTTTCTTCCCATTTTGTCCAAGGATATAGAAAGTAACGTGTAGCACAATCTAGATGAAGTATCCTGAAGTAGGGGATATTACATACATTTCTGTACACAAGTCTAGTAGACAGATGGATAAGCTGTGCTGTTCAGAGAACCACATTCCGACCAGTTCACAATCTCTTAAGTAGCCTAAGCGTGCATGGCCCAGCCTAGACATGTGTCAGACTTTATCAAGTCTCACAGTGGAGAATACAAAACTGATTGCCAAGAAGCTCTGCAGAAGCCACCTTGGGTCTGGTGAGGCCAGCAGTGAATTACAGGACTTAATTCCCAGCAGGTGCCAGGCTAGGTCTCATGTAGACAATGAAATGATTCCTTGATCATACCCCCTTCTCTTACACACAGCTGGCATAACCGAGCACTCTGAATCATAGATAATAGAGAGCAGGCTACATTCTTTCAAAGGATCAACACACAATTAAAGCAATCCAATTATATTCTGGTCTAGTCATGCTGCATTAAATCAGAGGTTTTAAAGCTGCAGTCATGGACTGATACAGGATCATACTTCACACACACAAAAAAGTCACATTTGGAGAGTTCATTGTCCTAGGGCCCCTTTTCCATCTGTAGAGT
This sequence comes from Calypte anna, assembly GCF_003957555.1. NCBI lineage: Eukaryota > Metazoa > Chordata > Aves > Apodiformes > Trochilidae > Calypte > Calypte anna. The sequence continues at coordinate 58,060,993 of NC_044246.1, read as the reverse complement.
TTCTACTTGCTTTGAGTTTTTCAAAGTCAGACTCCACCATTGATCTCTCCAGTGCTTAAAGCTACCTTGAATTTTTACTGCTTTAAGTTGCAATGCAGTAGAAATGGTTAAACACTCACTATGTTTTGTCCTCAAGTGTAGTTATGTTTCTGGAATGAGTTGAACCTATTTGTGCCCAAACAGCAGTGAAACCACCTCCAGTGTAAAAAGATGATTAAAAATTTTTAATATGCTGTTCTTCATCTAGCCTATTTTTAAAAAATACATAATTGTTAGGGTTTGGTCAGCAAAAATTACTACATACATGTTAAGACAACACATTTATGCTTAGAAAAAAATATTTACTTCTCTTTGAAAATACTTGCTAGACATGAAAGAGGTAGGTAATAAGCTTTTTCACTGATTACCAAAGGCTTATGAAAAAAGAAGCAAGTCTTATTCACAATGAAAATTTTTTCAGCTGCCTACCAATATGGAGTATACCTAGTGCTAGAATGCTGGAGTGACAACGAGACTGCGTGAACAGGGAATATCCAATATTTGTTTTTCTCTATATGTGAGAAAAGACACAGGGCATAACAAAACCAGAAGAAAACAATAGGCCACAATGATTATGTTGCTCAGGAAGTTGTGGCTGCCCCCTCATTAGAAAGTGTTCAAGGCCAGGCTGGATGGGGGCTTTGAGCAACCTGGTCTAGTGGGAGGTGTCCCTGCCCATGGCAGGGGGCTTGGAACTAGATGACCTTTAGGCCCCTTCCAAACCTAACCATTCTATGATTCTGTGACTATTCATAGAATCACAGAATTTTAACAGTTGGAAAAGACCACAAAGATCACTGAGTCTAGGTACAAACCCAGAAAAAAACACCCCATGCTCACTAGAGTAGATCCTGAAGTCCACATGTTTTTAAATACCTCCAAGGATGGTGACTCCACCACCTCCCTGGGCAGCCCATTCCAGTGCCTGGCTATTCTTTTAATAAAGAAATTCTTCCTAATAGCTAGTTTAAACCTCCCCTGGTGCAGCCTCTGGCCATTTCCTAAATTCAATGCATGAAGGCAGCACATTCATATCTCAAGTAGAGCAATCAGAGAAAAATTTTGCCTAGTATTGGATTGTCAGCATGGGAACTAGACTGAACAGTAAAAATAAGAAAATATTCAAAGCTTTGGTTATCTAACTCAAATCACAGTAACTTTAAGATGTGTTAGAAAGGTTCCCTTGATACTCAGTATGGCTTTTTCCTCTTTCTCCTTTTTTTTTTTTTTTCCTCTTTTTTTCCCCTTTTTTTTTTTTTTTTTTTCTTTTTATTCCAATATTTTCCAGTTCTACATCTCTTGAAAGCCCAAAACTAGAGGAAAAAAGTAAGTTATGTTCTTTTTATTTTCAACTGTGTGTGTCAGAGATAGCTTTAGAACAAGCTAACATTACTGTGGTTCAGGTATATGCAACTGGTACAGTTCAGTAGTACATAGACAACTCTAAAACAAATGCACCATAGAACTTAAATTACCAAAAATAAACAATATTAAACTATGTAGAGCAGTAGGCAAAAACAATTATTTTTAGGTCTTGCAAGCTAAAAGAAAAAATATCTAATTATTATTGAAATTATGAAGTTCTACTACAGATTATTGATATAGTACAAAGAAAAGAAACTTGAGAGGTTGTTGTCACATTTTGTTTTTGTTCCAGTGATATACAGTCACATGAAATCTTACATCAGTTTTTCCATGAAATTAACATCGGGTTACTTTAACTGCAATATTTCATGAATTTAAATTTTTTTTTGGTGGTTTTTTTATTTTTCATTTTTGAAAAAGTTGCATGTAAAAACATTTAAAATAAAATAATATCATGGGTTGTTTACAGATTCCTCGTGGATTATAGGAGTAAAAGCAGTCAGGAAGCCGCAGTGTTTTTAACATTGGTAAACAAATACTGGATTAAAGTGCAACAGTCCTTCTGACAGCACACCTGCTCTGTGCTGAAGGGAAATCCTTTCCTCTCTGCAGAGAAGAGAAGGAAAATTTCAGTGTCAGGCGTGTTTCTCTCGAAAGTCAGTGATGGCCTTCCAGAGTGTGCATAGCATTCCTCCTCTGTAAAGAAAAATTACACAGATGCTAAGATACAAAGATACTCCCTACCCTGAAAACATTCCAATTTAGCTGCATTCTGATTTTCTTGTTTGGTTTTTCACTACTGAAATTCAGTGGGAAGGCTGATCAAAGGTGAAATTCAACACGCAATTCTCTATGCAAATAGAGAGCAGAGTCCTTTTCTGATTACAGTGCAGGGCAATCTTTCCACTTTTCATCTCTCTGCTTCATGGAATTCAGTCTTTCAGTCCAAAGGCCTGCATAACCCACAGCAGACTTCTAACATTATGGAAGTCTTGATGATGAACAAATCTTAACACATGCCTTTTTAAAAAATATTTTAAATTATTATTTGTATTTAGTTATTTTTAAACTGACTAAACACACACAAAGTGTTTTATAACTTGTATTGTTTCTGCTTAAACTTGTTGACCCACAAATCTGGAAGGATTAGGTGCAATCTAGTATTAGTGTGAGCCCATGGGTAGCATTTCTGATGTTTGATGATAATGATAAACTACAGAAGGCTTTTCTATCTCTACCTTGTTAAAAGAATAAAAACAAGACACTAATGGGATATTCAGTTTCTCCAAGTATAAGGTAAAAGCTTTACTTAAAAATTTTCCCTTTGCTTTCCTTTAATAGAAAAGCTTATTTTAAAATTCAAGCAGTACCAGTTGCTGATCATGAATGGATCAGTATACAAAGACATACTGGAAAGTTTTACTTATTTAAATTGATATTGCAAAATCCAATAAATACAGAGTCAGAATCAGGTATTTTCTCTTGTAACAAAACACAGCTCCTGTTCAGCACAGTTCATTTCACTGTGAACCATTACCTCAGTCTCAGACATTTCAGATCATCTCGTGTAACATAGCAGAGAACATCCATTAATGTATAGTCTTCAGCCAAGAACTACAACAAGACATTTAAATTAATATTTTGTTAGAAATATAATCCAGCTTTCTAAGTTTTATATACCATCTGCCCTTAAAAATAGAAGTTTAGAAGAAACCAAAAATTGGACCAAAATGCAGTATGTATAGCAGATTATTCCACATTGTTTCTAAAAATACAGTGAAAGTACTTAATTTTTATATTGTATACTACATACTGGGATACAAGGAACATCTTGTCATGCTTTTACACCTACTCAAAACTTTTGTCAACTGGCATTTCTATTGTTATCACCAGAACCTCAGAGTCAGAACCTGATGAATACAAATTAGAACATAATAAATCCCACATTTCACCCACGAGAAAGTTAAAAACAACATTTAAGACCTCCCTTTTTGAAAAGTGCCACCTAAATTTGATGTACTTAAATTTCAGGGAACCTTTGATCACACCTGTAGGTGTGATAACTATATGCAGGTTTTCCTCAGATGAAATTCCGAGATGCTCAACACCTCTAAAATTACATAATTTGCTGCAGAGCAGACTGAGCTTCTTCAGGAGATTTAACTTTAACACAGTTAGCTAATGGTGAACATGTACCCTGTTTCCAGGGCATAATCAGCAGGAACTGCAGCAATGTGTACAGACCCTGAAAAATTATGAACCAAAGGAATGCTGTCTATTTACCAGGACACTTTATTCCTTTATTCCTAGTCACACACAGGAAGTAGTAACAATTCTGTATTTTTATGAAGGCTTTTTTTTCCTGCCCTCTGAAAATAAATTCAAGCCTCATTAACTGCTAAAGTAATTAAAAGGTTGTTATCTGCTTGCATTGGTATTTTAACTGATCAGAGAGTGAAGAGAATCATTGCTACCTTGTTAATTGTGGCCTCATCAGCTCCTTGAACTCTCAGCCAGTTAATGAGATCTGGGTCTTCGGTCCCTGTGCCAGTGGAATGCCGATGACAGACAGACAAGCCAGGAATATCTAGAACAAGCATTTTTGAGAAAAGGTTTTGTGTTGCCGTAGCAACCTCCTGTCATTTCCAACAGCTGAAGCACTTGGAGTGAGCTTCCCCTTCAAGCTTAGAATAACAGTATCCATCCCTATAAAGCAAGAGGTCAGTTCCCAAAGCACACAGTTAACTACAGCTGATAGGCAATTATAGGCCAATTCCCTTCTTGGTTAGGGATAGAGTTAAATTAGGATGAACACTTATAGTGATGCATTTTCTGTCCTCTTTGGGAAACAGCTTTGCTAGTACAAGGCACATCAATTTCCCTGTAACTGTTTCTGCATTAAGACTGCTGCATCAATTTAACTGAAAGGTTCAGCATAACTTGTTCAACTGGTGTGCAGGCAATGCCTTAGACTGAGGATCAGCTGCTTTTGGAAAGCAACACTTCCTTCAAGCACATTACACAGAAACATCAAACTGCATGAGTACTTCCACCTTCTTCAAGGCAGGTAAGTATCACACACAGCCTCCCTCAGTAAGTTTTAAGTTGCATCTGCATCTCACAAATGAGACCCTCTTGAAATTTCAGCATAGCAATTGAAGCAGCCTGTAATTCAACCAACACATACATAAGCATACTAGATTATCCTCTTTAGAAATAATATTTATTCTATAGGATATGAGCCTTGTATCCTTGCATATAATAAAAAAACATTTAAATCATACCATGCCTTGTACTGTAATTTCCAAATTCAGCAATTTGTTTCCACAATGTACATTCTTACTTCAAAGCAAATTCCACCAGAAGCAGTATAACAAAGCATCTTTGCTGAGATTGACTCAATAAAAAGAACAGAAGTTTAGCTGCCACTGTATTAATCTGTGGCCACTTTGGAACTTTTCCTTGCCAACTCTCCTCACCTATTGGCTGTGACCTCAGCCGTAGGTTCCTGATTTCTTGATCTTTTTCTTCTATAGCTTGATGTAAGAGGACTTGAAAT